>NC_090650.1:302727270-303031645 GCF_040937935.1 Hyperolius riggenbachi | reverse complement strand
CAGTGTGATGTCAGGACCTAGGTCCTGACAACTCACTGTGGGAGGGGTTTCACCACAATATTAGCAATACAGACATCCCTGATGATCTATTAGAGAAAAGGTAAAGATTTTCTCATGGGAAAAGGGGTATCAGCTACTGATTGGGATGAAGTTCAATCCTTGGTCACAGTTCCTCTTTAAAGTAACACTGAAAGGAAAAAAAAGTATGATATAATGAATTGTATGTGTAGTACAGATAATTAATAGAGCGTTAGTATCAAAGGAAAGAGTCTCATGTTTTTATTTTCAGTTATACTGCTTTTTTTTATAACATTGCATCATTCTCTAATATTTGCAGTTTACAAATTACACTCTGCATTTTAAACTATGAAACAGAGCAAAGCTGATGACCCTTTTGACCTTCTGCAGTAAAATCTTAACTGAAGTTCTTTTTCATTGTTTCTTTGATGTATAAGTGCTTCAGAAAATAGCACTGCTCTCTGGCTAAATTAGTTGGAGAGCTCAGAGAGGCTGTTTTGCATAGAGAACAAGTTTCTTATCTCTTCCTATACTGGAAACAATATGAGACTCGTATATGTGCTACCAAAGTTCTATTTTTTAGCTGTACTACACAACATACAGTTCATTATATTATACTAGTAGACCTAAGCCCGTCTAAAAACAGGCTCTAGGTCTGTGTTTCTCGATGCGAGACCACCCGCCGCGCACACCCGCCGCACACCCGGCCGCCCACTGACCTGCCACACACCCGGCCTCCCGATCACCTGCCGCTGCACGCGACCACCACGTGCACACCCGACGCACACCCATCCGCCGCACACCCAACCGCCCGCTGACCCCCCCGCCGCACACCCGGCTGCCCGCTGACCCGCTGCACACCCCGCCGACCGCTCACACGCCTCCTGCTCGGCTGCCCACTCACGCCGTCCGCTCGGCTCCCTGGTCCCGTCCTCCTGTCTCTGTGAGGCAGGGTCCGTGCTGCGCACATGCACACAGCAGTTCAGCACGGACAACGCTACACAGAGACAGCACACGCAGGGACACAGGGAGATTATTATAGAGGATGTTTATTTTCATGTCAGATTCCTTTTAACATTAGACTAGAGTGCTTTGTGGGGAAATGTAATGGGGACAATTTTAATTGTCTCAAGAATTGCAAAATGAGGCTTGAGACAATACCAGACATGAAGGGGGTATATTCGTTATACTCAATTATTTAATTATGCCTCTATGATTTATTTATTTAAACTACTTAGCATAGATCTGTTTTCACTTAAGAAAGAGCATCATTTTATTGATCACGATAAAGAGCCAAAAAACACATTTTACTGTGATGACAATATAGCATAAAAATTGAAAGGTGAATACATTATATGGACACTGATTAAGTATGTATTCTGTAAAGTATACAGCTTATGGTATAATATATAAATCTAAAAAAATAAATAAACGTAATGTATTTTCATAGAATGCACTTTTTTTATTCGATACCAAGAACAAACAAAACAGAATATAAACAAGGACAAAGGTCGCTGAAAATCTGGAGCAGAGGCTTGTGCTTGTTTGTAGCCAAGGAAAGAATTAGAATAATGTTTCCTTCTATTTTATAAAGCTTCCACTGGTGATGAGGAAAGAGTGATATTTGCTCTTCAGATCTATTTCTGTCACAGATACTGATGATTAAACATGTCTGTGCTGCAGGCATACTGATCCATCTAGTAAGCATTTCTCAGGAGACACACTGATTAAACGATTCACTGTCTCATTATAGTGAACAGGTTAATTTGAGAGGTGTAGGTAGCATCTATACCATTAGCCTCTGGAAGTTTTTCAGTTTTCAGCTAAAGTGTGAAAAGGCAAGAAAAAAAATTGTTCAGCAGTAGGGTTGCCACCCAGCCAGTATCTGGCCGGCCCAGACGGAAATTTACTTCAAAAGCTGCTGCCGGAATAATATTTTTACCGGCAATGTATCTCCTCCGTATTTTGGATTGTACCACTAGAGCAGATGGGAGACGCTGGGTCTATGCGTGTTATTATAATAATTTTACTGAGATGAGGCTGCAGCCTTGTTCTCCCTCTCTCTCTGCAGTTTCATGCATTGCAACGCACAGCCCTTGCCTCCCCGACGGTGCAGTTCAGTCACAGTGTACAAAAACTCAGAGGATTGTTCAGCTCCTCCCCTGCCCCTCCCGGAGACTGTGGACAGCCAGAGAGGAGAGAGAGACATGTAGAGGAGCTGGAGCTATGACAGGATGCTGAGCTGCTGTGATGTGCTGTCTTTGAATGCATGCAGTGTGTATCTGTATGGAATGTGTGCTGATGTGTATGGATGGAGTCTGTGTGACCTGTGAATGTATAGAACACGCATGGCATGTGTGATGTGTGTATGAATAGAGCATGCATGTGTGACCTGTGTATGTATAGAGCATGCATGTGTGATGTGTGCATGAATAGAGCATGCATGTTTGATGTGTGTATAAATAGAGCATGCATGTGTGATCTGTGTATGAATGGAGCATGCGTGTATGTATGGAGCATGCGTGTGTGACGTGTGTATGTATAGAGCATGCGAGTGTGATGTGTGTACGTATAGAGCATGCATGTGTGATGTGAGCAGAGTAGCCTCACACTGGAGCAGGACAAGAGGAATTCCTATAGTGCACCTACAACATCACCGCAGGTGTCCTGAAACACATGCAGGACAATGGAAGAGTTTCCACTGCGTGCATGTTCTGCGGAGCGGTGCGGAGCGATCTGAGAATCTGCAGCATGCTGCAGATTCTCATACGGCCGCATCCGCCTGCAGCCGCCTCCCATCTCTTCAATTGACTTCCGCATCGGGAGATGCGGAAGTGATGCGGCCAGTGGTGGAAGTGATGCGATGCGGCTAGGTAGCCACGTTCGCATCACTAAGAAGTGGAAACGGGCCCTTAGCGTCGCCCCTATCACTAATGCCACCCCCTTTGTTCACATTGCGCAGCGCAGTGGCAAGTTTTGTCAATACACTTGCTTGCAATGTGTATTTCCGCCACAGGAAGTGAGCGCTAAAGAGCCTCACTTCAGACTTAAATCCCTGCCAGGAATTAAACGAAGGCTCAGTACCTCGCATTGCCTCAGGCAATTACAAAGCCTTTTTTTAATGTTGTGGTGCGATACGATCATCCGCTCGAACTGCAACCAAACGCTGGTTACTAGTGTGAAACCAGTCTGCGACTACAGTTGTGTTAATTGCTATTTTAGCAACTGTTCAGCACTTTTTGATATGGAATGGGTGTATGCGGTCCAGGCAAACTTTTTCACCCTAATACATAATTGTCAGTAAATCCATGTCAGGTTTACAGAATCGCTTGTTATTTATTGTCGTCCCTTAATCTCAGGGCCAAGAGTGTCTTAGGAAATCATACCAGTTGTTACAATCAGTTCTGCCTTCATCAACTTGTGTTTCTAAGGTATTCTCAGTAGAGAAGCAGTAGAGGGTTGTACCGTGTTAGCCATCAGAAAAAGCAAGGAGTGTTGAATCAGGATGATATCATTTATTGGCTAACTTAAAGATGAATAAACAGTAAGCTTTCGGCTAATAGAACCAAGTCCAACAAAGGCTCTCTAAGTTAGCCAAGGAAAACAAAAGTTTGCTTTCTTAAAACAGAAAGAATTTGCGATAATTCAGGTTGGAGTAAGCTCCGAGATGTCTCCCAGTGCATCACTGCTGAAATTGTAGCCCCTTACACACGCCAGTGAGTTCTGTGTCACCATGAGCTTGCTGGTTAGTCTGTACCTCTAAGTTAGCCAGTAAATGGTATCATCCTGATTCAAAACTCCTTAGTAGAGAAGAAATATTTGGAGCATTTGTGTTTGTGAGTGCACAATGGAGCAGCTTGCATTCAGTGAAATGAAAGCGGCTAAATACAAGTAGCAATTTATTATCATTATTATTATTTTTATTATTTAGTATTTGTGTAGCACTGACATCTTCTGCAGTGCTTTTCAAAGTATATAGTCTTAAGAATTTGTTATGAAATTCAACCCATAATTTCATTTTAAAGTGAGAATAATGAATTGAGGTGCAGCTTTTGTGGGTGATGATAAAACACATTTGCAATTTATATGGATGTAGAGTTTGAATTTCAATGATAATGTAAGCGAAGATTATGTCATATTTTGCCAGTAAATATAAGCAATAAAGGGAAACAGATGATTGAATTTTTAAAGTGCATCAGATCAGATAATTTGTATGCTGGATATTTTGTAAATGCAGTAGAAAATGTACTAAAGCTCAGGTAGCAGTGTTTTTTCAGTTGAGATACTAAAGCATTTACAACGGGATTGGGATAATTTGTTTTTGGAGAACAGGCTAGAGAATAAAGGTGCCTATACATCTTCTTCTTAGTTTTTTCTCACAAATTTTTTTTTATTAAATGGGTTAAGTGCATACAAACATAAGAATAATAAGAGTACAAATATCTGCATATATGTTTTCGTACACACATTTAGAAGCATAGTATACAATAAAACATAAGCATGAACATAGACTAACTAAAAACAGGTTAGCAGAACCTCTGCATCAACAGTTACAAGCACTTGGTGTAAAATTACAACCTAGCGATGTATACTGACTCTCTAGGTGGCAGTGTCTTCAGCATGCATAGCTATAGGTGGGTGTCGGCCGCACTAAGGCATCTATTACCGGCACCCTCAATGATAACCACAGGCTGGACTTTAGATGGGTAAACTAAAACAGGGTCCACCAAGCAGGGGGGTGGGCTATCAAGAAGTTGATATGGCCGTGGAAACCGGAGAGACTAGGTCACACTTGTTCCAAGAGGGGAGGAGGACCACATAGGTTGCCTCCCACCTCCTGGAAAGTCCAGGCGGGTGTCTGCACCTGGCACAGAGAAGGAGATCCGAGAGAGAAAGAAAGAAATGGAGAGAGAAAGGAGTAGAAAGTGAGAGAAGGGGAAGGGGAAGGGGAAGGGGGGGGGGGGGTCAGCCCTTGCTACACCAGAAGTCCAGGATGACTGTAAATTGGGTGTTCGGGGAGGCCAAAGCAGGAGCCACCACAAGGGTGTCATTAGCCCATTAGACTGCTTAAAGGGATTGGGAGAGTCCCTGGTGATATTGGTTGACGTAAGGAAGCCAGACTTTTTCGAAACGGGGAAGGGAGTCATCAGGGATGGCCTTCATCCTGTCAAAGCAAAGTGCATTATTCAGCTTTGTCCTAAATTGAGCTATTGACAAGGATGGAGATTTTCATGAGCTTGCAATGACTCATTTTCCTGCGAGACAAATATGCATAAGTAATTTATATTGGTGAGTAGTTACCTCCGGTGGGCGCACGCCCAGAAGGGCAATTTCAGGGAGCCTAGGAATCTTAAAGTGGACCCAAATTTAAAATACAAGATTTCAGAAATAAAATCTATTTTCTAAATTACAATAATAAATAGCAGCCTTTTTTCAGCTGCATGATGACAAATATTAAATATTTTACATTTATTGGAGGAACCCCTCCCTTCCTTTCATATTGCCGGGACAAATTCCGGCAGACTGGGAGGAATTGGTAATGGCTGTGTAACGATCGGTGAAGCACAGAGAGGATCTGATTACCGGTGATCTGCAGTATCACTGGGAATACAGGTGTATACCAGATTATAAGTGATCTGCAGTATCACCGATAATCCGATATACTAGCTAACCTCTGTTCACCTGAGTAGAGTGTAGTGTTTGGTGTAACAGTAACACTTTAGAGGACTAGGCCTCAGTGCAGCAAGGAGTACTGCACAGATTCCTTCCGCAGACCTGAGCTCTCCAAGATGGGAGGAGTCAGACTGACAGTAGGAAGGATGGTCTGAAAGTCACACTCAGGAGGAGGTGTCACTGACAGGACGGGGAACCGCCTCCAATAGTAAGGTCAGTTCTCGAGGTCGGACAAGCCAGGTAGTACACACACGGACAGATACAGTACAAGATCAGAAGACAAAGGCGGAGTCTAAGTACAGGCAGGGTTCGGCAACGGGGTATCAGATATATCGAGGTACAGAATCAGGAGGCAGAAGCGGAGTCTAGGAACGAGCCGGGGTTCGTCAACAGAGTATCAGAAGTATCGAGGTACAAGATCAGCGTTCAGGAGGATAGTCAAGGCAGGCAAAGGTCATAACAGATAATCACAATCAAACTAGTACTTTAGCTATCAACAGAATCTAGCTAAGTGTAGGATTACAGCTCCAGCTGGTCCCGGCACACTTGCGGATCTGACTACGGATCTGGGTGCTCCCACGTATGTGATTGCAACGCCAGACAAAGAGCAAGTGAACAGTCAGCAGTATATATACACAAGGACCTTTCCAGGACCTCCCTAATTGCTGGACCAATGAGAGTCGTGGAAAATGTCAGCTGACCCTCCTGGTCAGCTGACTCACTTCTGGCTGTTATTTAAACTCAGCCTCTGTGCGCGCGCGCGCGCGCGCGTGTCACCCTGAATCTTGTTGGACTATCAGTCCCAGCCACACCAGTACTGTCTTGCAATGTATCTTGTGAACCGCTTGCAGGGGCCGCCTCCAATGCGGATTCCGCCGTTCCCAATGCGGATTCCGCCGTTCCCAATGCGGATTCCGCCGCCCTGCCTAAGCGGCATGCGGCGGTTTTTCCGCGTTGTGACGCTCTGCTGGACGAGGAAACAGCCGCCTCACTTTGAGAGACAGCAGCTTTTCCGCATTTCCTCACAGTACCCCCCTCCCCCCCGAGGAGTGTGCCATACCCTTTCCAGTGTACGAGATATTGTACCGAGTTTTGTACAGTGCGTGAATCTAGAATCTTTTCCACCTCATATTCGGGTTGGGCATCCACCAACACAGGAGGAGGAGGAGTGGGACCCACCTGGACTGCTGGTTTAAGAAGGGATACATGGAAGGACTTTACCCCCCGCATGCTAGTGGGAAGATCGACGGTATAAGTAACATCGTTGATTTTCTTGGCAACCGGGAATGGACCCACAAACCTGGGACCAAGCTTATTAGAAGGTTGTCTTAGGGTCAAGTGACATGTGGACACCCAGACCAAGTCTCCTGGTCGGAACCTCCACTCCAACGACCGTCTCTTGTCAGCTTGACCCTTCTGACTCAGAAAGGCCTTCTCCAGGTTACTTCTTACCGTCCCCCAAAGGTCCTTAAATGACCTTTGCCAGGCCTCCAGGGCTGGGAACGGAGTGGAGGCTATTGGTAATGGGGAAAATTTGGGTGATCTCCCCGTCACTACCTGAAAAGGGGAAAATCCGGAGGACGAGTTTTTTAAATTATTTTGGGCAAATTCTGAGAAAGGCAGGAATCTGACCCAATCGTCCTGCGCCTCTGCCACATAACACCTTAACCACTTGAGGACCTAGGGCTTTCTACCCCTTAAGGACCGGCCACTTTTTTTCCATTCAGACCACTGCAGCTTTCACGGTTTATTGCTCGCTCATACAACCTACCACCTAAATGAATTTTGGCTCCTTTTCTTGTCACTAATAAAGCTTTCTTTTGGTGCTATTTAATTGCTCCTGCGATTTTTACTTTTTATTATATTCAGCAAAAAAGACATGAATTTTGGCAAAAAAATGATTTTTTTAACTTTCTGTGCTGACAGTTTTCAAATAAAGTAAAATTTCTGTATACATGCAGCGCGAAAAATGTGGACAAACATGTTTTTGATTAAAAAAAACCCATTCAGCGTATATTTATTGGTTTGGGTAAAAGTTATAGCGTTTACAAACTATGGTGCAAAAAGTGAATTTTCCCATTTTCAAGCATCTCTGACTTTTCTGACCCCCTGTCATGTTTCATGAGGGGCTAGAATTCCAGGATAGTATAAATACCCCCCAAATTACCCCATTTTGGAAAGAAGACATCCCAAAGTATTCACTGAGAGGCATAGTGAGTTCATAGAAGATATTAATTTTTGTCACAAGTAAGCGGAAAATGACACTTTGTGACACGAAAAAAAAAAAAAAAAAAGTTTCCATTTCTTCTAACTTGCACCAAAAAAAAATGAAATCTGCCACGGACTCACCATGCCCCTCTCTGAATACCTTGAAGGGTCTACTTTCCAAAATGGGGTCATTTGTGGGGTGTGTTTACTGTCCTGACATTTTGGGGGGTGCTAAATTGTAAGCACCCCTGTAAAGCCTAAAGGTGCTCATTGGACTTTGGACCCCTTAGCGCAGTTAGGCTGCAAAAAAGTGCCACATATGTGGTATTGCCGTACTCAGGAGAAGTAGTATAATGTGTTTTGGGGTGTATTTTTACACATACCCATGCTGGGTGGGAGAAATATCTCTGTAAATGACAATTTGTTAATTTTTTTTACACACAATTGTCCATTTACAGAGTTATTTCTCCCACCCAGCATGGGTATGTGTAAAAATACACCCCAAAACACATTGTACTACTTCTCCTGAGTACGGCGATACCACATGTGTGGCACTTTTTTGCACCCTAACTGCGCTAAAGGGCCCAAAGTCCAATGAGTACCTTTAGGATTTCACAGGTCATTTTGCGGAATTTGATTTCCAGACTACTCCTCACGGTTTAGGGCCCCTAAAATGCCAGGGCAGTATAGGAACCCCACAAATGACCCCATTTTAGAAAGAAGACACCCCAAGGTATTCCGTTAGGAGTATGGTGAGTTCATAGAAGATTTTATTTTTTGTCAAAAGTTAGCGGAAAATTGATTTGTATTGTTTTTTTCACAAAGTGTCATTTTCCGCTAACTTGTGACAAAAAATAAAATCTTCTATGAACTCACCATACTCCTAACGGAATACCTTGGGGTGTCTTCTTTCTAAAATGGGGTCATTTGTGGGGTTCCTATACTGCCCTGGCATTTTAGGGGCCCTAAACCGTGAGGAGTAGTCTGGAAATCAAATTCCGCAAAATGACCTGTGAAAGCCTAAAGGTGCTCATTGGACTTTGGGCCCTTTAGCGCAGTTAGGGTGCAAAAAAGTGCCACACATGTGGTATCGCCGTACTCGGGAGAAGTAGTACAATGTGTTTTGGGGTGTATTTTTACACATACCCATGCTGGGTGGGAGAAATATCTCTGTAAATGGACAATTGTGTGTAAAAAAATCAAAAGATTGTCATTTGCAGAGGTATTTCTCCCACCCAGCATGGGTATGTGTAAAAATACACCCCAAAACACATTGTACTACTTCTCCCGAGTACGGCAATACCACATGTGTGGCACTTTTTTGCACCCTAACTGCGCTAAAGGGCCCAAAGTCCAATGAGCACCTTTAGGCTTTCACAGGTCATTTTGCGGAATTTGATTTCCAGACTACTCCTCACGGTTTAGGGCCCCTAAAATGCCAGGGCAGTATAGGAACCCCACAAATGACCCCATTTTAGAAAGAAGACACCCCAAGGTATTCCGTTAGGAGTATGGTGAGTTCATAGAAGATTTTTTTTTTTGTCACAAGTTAGCGGAAAATGACACTTTGTGAAAAAAACAATACAAATCAATTTTCCGCTAACTTTTGACAAAAAATAAAATCTTCTATGAACTCACCATACTCCTAACGGAATACCTTGGGGTGTCTTCTTTCTAAAATGGGGTCATTTGTGGGGTTCCTATACTGCCCTGGCATTTTAGGGGCCCTAAACCGTGAGGAGGAGTCTGGAAATCAAATTCCGCAAAATGACCTGTGAAATCCTAAAGGTACTCATTGGACTTTGGGCCCTTTAGCGCAGTTAGGGTGCAAAAAAGTGCCACACATGTGGTATCGCCGTACTCGGGAGAAGTAGTACAATGTGTTTTGGGGTGTATTTTTACACATACCCATGCTGGGTGGGAGAAATATCTCTGTAAATGGACAATTGTGTGTAAAAAAATCAAAAGATTGTCATTTGCAGAGGTATTTCTCCCACCCAGCATGGGTATGTGTAAAAATACACCCCAAAACACATTGTACTACTTCTCCCGAGTACGGCAATACCACATGTGTGGCACTTTTTTGCACCCTAACTGCGCTAAAGGGCCCAAAGTCCAATGAGCACCTTTAGGCTTTCACAGGTCATTTTGCGGAATTTGATTTCCAGACTACTCCTCACGGTTTAGGGCCCCTAAAATGCCAGGGCAGTATAGGAACCCCACAAATGACCCCATTTTAGAAAGAAGACACCCCAAGGTATTCCGTTAGGAGTATGGTGAGTTCATAGAAGATTTTATTTTTTGTCAAAAGTTAGCGGAAAATTGATTTGTATTGTTTTTTTCACAAAGTGTCATTTTCCGCTAACTTGTGACAAAAAATAAAATCTTCTATGAACTCACCATACTCCTAACGGAATACCTTGGGGTGTCTTCTTTCTAAAATGGGGTCATTTGTGGGGTTCCTATACTGCCCTGGCATTTTAGGGGCCCTAAACCGTGAGAAGGAGTCTGGAAATCAAATTCCGCAAAATGACCTGTGAAATCCTAAAGGTACTCATTGGACTTTGGGCCCTTTAGCGCAGTTAGGGTGCAAAAAAGTGCCACACATGTGGTATCGCCGTACTCGGGAGAAGTAGTACAATGTGTTTTGGGGTGTATTTTTACACATACCCATGCTGGGTGGGAGAAATAACTCTGTAAATGGACAATTGTGTGTAAAAAAATCAAAAGATTGTCATTTGCAGAGGTATTTCTCCCACCCAGCATGGGTATGTGTAAAAATACACCCCAAAACACATTGTACTACTTCTCCCGAGTACGGCGATACCACATGTGTGGCACCTTTTTGCACCCTAACTGCGCTAAGGGGTCCAGAGTCCAATGAGTACCTTTAGGCTTTACAGGGGTGCTCAAAATTTAGCACCCCGCCCACTTGCCAGGACAGTTAACAAACCCCACAAATGACTCCATTTTGGAAAGAATACACAACAAGGTATTCCATGAGGGGAATGGTGAGGTCATTGAAAATTTTATTTTTTGTCACAAGTTAACGGAAAATGACACTTTGTTAAAAAAAAATAAAAAAAAAAATTCTGCTAACTTGTGACAAAAACTAAAATCTTTTATGAACCCACCGTGCACCTCACATAATACTTTAGGGTGTCCTCTTTCCAAAATGGGGTCATTTGTGGAGTCTGTCCTGGCATTTTAGGGTCTCTGCAATCATTACATGTATGGCCAGTATTAGGAGTTTCTGCTATACTCCTTATATTGGGTATACAAGTAATGCACTCTGGGCTGAAAGGAAAAATGAACGGCAAACATACCTTGCTCCACATCAATGGCAGATCTTCCTCCACATCAATGGCAGTGATAACCTCAGGAGAGAGACACCCCGTGCCACCCTGCACTCAGGGTGAGCCACCAACTTATGTGACTGGGCCTCAGAACTTTAGTATACAGCATTATGCCTGTAGGATACAGCAATATGCCTGCCAATAGAGATGACTCTGTGTGGCATTAAAGCATCATCATAGGCCCAAATCACATATAAACCGGGGGTGTCCACACTCAAGGGAAATTCAAACATGCCGTCTTATATCGCCAACCCAGGACAGATCAGCAATATCAAGCATGGAAACCGATCCTTCTTCCCATTTTTATGCTTACCCGTTTGGTCTTCAAGCTTACCTCTCCTCTCCCTGCGACAATGTGCGAAAGACCACTGAGTGTGTGCCTACTCCTGTGTCTGGAGTTCCCTAGGTTCTAATAGTGTACCTGCTCGTGGTACCTCTCAAAACACGGCCCTACGCATAGACCAGGCTGGTCAGGACAGCGGGGACAATAATAAACGGTGTCACTCCTTGTTCCAGCCCTGCTGCAGACACGGCAACGTTTTCTTCGGATGCGTTGACCTGGGGCACACGGAAGCTGATAGGCGTAATGCCTTCCATGCAGTCGGCTAGTTGCATCTGGGGGGGGGGGGGCCTGGCACCTCCTGGATACAGGATGTCCATAATGATCTCTTCCTGAAATTGGAGGAAAGATCCAGTTCTCCCAGCCTTACTGTAGAGAACAAAGCTGTTGTAAACTGCCAATTGAATCAGATAAAAAGACACTTTCTTATACCAGCGTCTTGTTTTCCGGGTAACTAAATAGGGCGCTAACCTCTGGTCATTGAAGTCCACCCCTCCCATGTTGACATTATATTCGTGGACGACAAGGGGCTTTTCAATGACCGCAGTTGCCCGTTGAATTTGGACTGTCGTGTCTGTGTGAATGGTGGACAGAAAGTAAACGTCCCTCTTGTCCCTCCATTTCACCGCGAGCAGGTCTTCAGTACGCAAGGCGACCCTCTGCCCCCGTAAAAGTCTGGTGGTAACGAGCCGTTGGGGGAAGCCCTGGCGACTAGGCCGCGCAGTGCCACAGCATCGGATTCCTTCTAACTTTAAGTGCTGAAAGAGGGCCACACTTGTGTAATAATTGTCCACAAAAAGATGGTACCCCTTCTGGAACAAGGGTGACACCAAGTCCCACACAACCTTTCCACTGCTCCCCAGGTAGTCAGGGCATCCGACCGGCTCCAATTTTGAGTCTTTTCCCTCATAGACCCTAAAACGACATGTATAGCCTGTGGCCCTTTCACAGAGCTTATACAGTTTCACCCCATACCGGGCGCGCTTGCTTGGGATGTACTGTTTGATGCCAAGGCGCCCGGTAAAGCGTAAGAGGGACTCGTCTACGCAGATGTTCTGTTCAGGGATATAAGCATCTGCAAATGTTGATGACAGGTGGTCTATGAGGGGCCGAATTTTGTGGAGCCGGTCATAAGCAGGGTGGCCCTTTTCATGACAGGTTTTGTCGTCGTTGAAGTGCAGGAAGCGCAGGATGGACTCAAATCGTGTCCTGGACATGGCAGCAGGGTACAAGGGAACATGATTTACTGGGTTCGTAGACCAATACGACCGCAGTACATTCTGTTTCATTAGTCCCAAGTGAAGGATAAGGGCCAAAAAGATTTTAATGTCGGAAACTTGGACTGGTTTCCACCCGAAAGGCTGGGCATACATGCTCTCCGGGTGCTCGGTGATGAATTGTGTGGCTTTACGGTTGGTCTCAACCACAATTAAGTCCAAGAGAACCTGGGTGATGAACAGCTGCAAAAAGTCTAGGGCCGTTCCTAGATGAGCTGTCGCCACCTGGACTCCAGACTGGGCGGTGAAAGGGGGCACTACGGGTGCGGCGGAATCAGGGGATTGCCAATCTGGTTGTGCCAGCACCTCTGGGAGTCTATGGGTACTACGGGCCCGTCTTCTTGTTGGTGGCTGCGACGGGGGTACTACTGCACTTGCCACCGTACCAGTTTCAACTTCCATGCTGACGCTCACCACTTCGTCAGGGTCTACGGAAGCACTGGCACTAAGTCCAGGAGATGCTGCGCTGCTGGTGCCTGCCTCACCAAGAAAACTATCAACAGCGCTAGCACCACCCTGCTGCCCTTGAGGCGGATCCTGCGCCACCTGCGGTCTAACGACTTGGGGTCTGGTACGCCTGGCTCTAGCCGGGACCATAGCCTCGTCATCACTATCGGTCAGGGAACCACTGCTTTCTACAGGTTCAAAATCGGACCCGGAAGATTCGACGGATGATTCTTCCCAAAAGAACTCATCCGACTGGTCCATGTACCTGTATACCTCGTCATCGGAAAGCCCCCTTCTTGCCATTTTGGATTGCTAAATTTATGGGGTTTTCCTCCGAGACTACCCAGAAAAAAAGAGCACCTACCTAGCAAAAAGGGAGTATTTGAGAGGTATTGGGGTTGGTGGGAAGTGGGGTCTCAGAGGCAATCAAACAATCACGGGACAATCAAATCCAATTACAGCACAATCGACTCCAATCACAGCACAAGCAGATCTGATGCACTCGGAAGGTGATGGGGGGAGGGTGGGATTGGGTGTGGCGGGAAGTGGGGTCTCAGGCAATCAAACAATCATGGGGCAATCGAAGCCGATCACGGGACAATCAAATACAATTACAGCACAATCGACTCCAATCACAGCACAAGCAAATCTGATGCACTCGGAAGGTGGTGGTTGGAGGTGGTGGGGGGTGGGGGGGTGGGGTTGGGTGTGGTGGGGGGGAGGGTGGGGTTGGGTGTGGCGGGAAGTGGGGTCTCAGGCAATCAAACAATCACGGGGCAATCGAAGCCGATCACGGGACAATCAAATACAATTACAGCACAATCGACTCCAATCACAGCCCAATCAAATCTGATGCACTCGGAAGGTGATGGGGGAGGGTGGGATTGGGTGTGGCGGGAAGTGGGGTCTCAGGCAATCAAACAATCACGGGGCAATCGAAGTCGATCACGGGACAATCAAATACAATTACAGCACAATCGACTCCAATCACAGCCCAATCAAATCTGATGCACTCGGAAGGTGATGGGGGAGGGTGGGATTGGGTGTGGTGGGAAGTGGGGTCTCAGGCAATCAAACAATCACGGGGCAATCGAAGTCGATCACGGGACAATCAAATACAATTACAGCACAATCGACTCCAATCACAGCACAAGCAAATCTGATGCACTCGGAAGGTGGTGGTTGGAGGTGGTGGTGGGGGGGGGGGGGGGGGGGGGGGTTGGGTGTGGTGGGGGGGAGGGTGGGGTTGGGTGTGGCGGGAAGTGGGGTCTCAGGCAATCAAACAATCACGGGGCAATCGAAGCCGATCACGGGACAATCAAATACAATTACACCACAATTGAATACAAGCGCAGCACAATCGAATACAAGCGCAGCACAGTCAAATACAATGCACTTGGACGGTGATTAGGGGGGGGGTCTGAGGGCGATTTGAGGGGATGGGGGGTTGATCAGGAGCCTGCACGGGGCAGACTGAGTCCTGATCTGATGAGAGGCAGACACAGGGGGTTACTGATCAAAGATCAGTTAGTGATTGCTGGGGAGGACAGATGTAAACAAACAGCAGGGGATGTAATCAGAAGGGGGGTACGAGGGCAATCGAGGGCCTGGGCAGGTGATCGGTTACCCCCGCGGGGCAGTTAGGGTCTGCTCTGATGGGTGGGGGTGCTGAGGGCTGATGGACAGGTGATAGACAGGTGATCAGAGGGGGATCAGAGGGGGATCAGAGGGTAATGTAGCTGTATACAAATGTATACAGTATACAGGGGGGTAGTCTGGGATGGGGTGTGGGGGTGATCTAAAGGTAGGGAGGGGGGATCAGGGGTGACTAGGAGGCAGTTAGGGACCTAAACTAAGGGGCAGCGTCGCTAGTTAGTGGCAGGTGGGGGGGGTGGGGGTTTTGCAGGGGTGCAAGGGTGCTGGGCAGGGGTCTGCTGGGGTGATCAGGGGGGGTATGAGGCCTGGGGTGGGTGATCAGGGAGGCTGTGGGCAAAATCAAGCTGCGTGCAGTGAGACTTACAAGTGCTTCCTCCTCGCTGGTGGTCTCTGGAACAATGAGACCACGAGGCGAGGAGGAAGCACGTATAAGGCACTTTGTTTACCTAACAAAGTGCCTTATACTCAGGGATTGGCTGATCCTGCGGATTCCTCCGCTCGCCGGCTCTGCTAAGTGGCCGGCGAGCGGAGACAAAATGCCCGTGCTTCGATCCCGGGCGGAGGATCGCGTCACGGATGACGCGATCGCTCCGCCCATGCCCTTAAATGGACTGCCGCCTCTGTGGGTGAGGCCGTCCTGCAGGGCTCCACTTCCCCGCCGCCCCTGTGTAGTGGGCGGTCGGGAAGTGGTTAAAAACTGCTCTAAAGACTGATTTATCCTCTCCGTCTGGCCATTGGTCTGTGGGTGATAGCCAGATGAGAAAGACAGCTTTATGCCCATGAGCTGGCAAAAAGCTTTCTAAAATCGTGAGACAAATTGGACTCCCCTGTCTGAAACTATGTCTTCGGGAATGCCGTGTAATCGGAAGACATGAGTGATGAACAACTCGGCCAATTCCTGAGCCGAGGGGAGTCCTTTCAAAGGCACAAAATGGGCCATTTTGCTAAAGCGGTCGACTATCACCCAAATGACCGCCATACCTTCAGATCTGGGAAGCTCACCCACAAAATCCATGGACAGGTGGGTCCACGGTTCACTCGGGGTGGGCAAAGGCTGCAAAGTACCGACAGGTGCCAGCCGGGAGGGTTTACTCTTGGCACATATCACACACTCCTTCACATATTCCTTGCAGTCCGCTGCCAAGGAAGGCCACCAGGCGCATCTGACTACCAGATCCTGTGTTCTAGATGCCCCAGGATGCCCTGCATTCTTGTGCGCATGGAACATCTCAAGAACCTGGAGGCAAAATGGCAGAGGAACGAACAGGACCCCTGCGGGCTTCCCTTCCAGGATGTCCTGCTAAAAGGGAGTCAACGTCTCCCTCCAATCCTCCCAAGTTCCAGTGGCTGCCAGTATCAACCTCTGGGGAATAATGGTCTCTGGAACGAAGGGCTGTGCTGTCTCTGACTCAAAACATCTGGATAAAGCATCCACCTTAACATTCTTGCTCCCCGGGGTGTACGTAATAATGAAACTGAACCTGGAGAAGAATAACGACCATCGAGCCTGACGAGGGCTCAACCTCTTAGCCCCCTCGATGTACTCTAAGTTTTTGTGATCGGTGTAAACCGTGATGGTATGCTCAGCTCCCTCTAACCAATGTCGCCATTCCTCGAAAGCCAATTTAATGGCCAGGAGCTCCCTGTTGCCAATATCGTAATTCCTCTCTGCAGGGGAGAACCTGCGAGAGAAATAAGCACACGGGTGCATTCTACCCTGCAAGCCTGACTGCTGAGACAGCACAGCCCCCACCCCAACCTCCGAGGCATCCACCTCCACAATGAACGGGAAAGACGTATCCACATGTCTGAGGATGGGTGCTGAACAGAATAGGCCCTTCAGGGTGGCAAAAGCATGTAAAGCCTCAGGGGACCAGTGAGTGGTATCTGCCCCCTTCTTAGTGAGACTGGTAAGGGGAGAAATGACCGTGGAGTACCCCTTTATAAACCTTCTATAATAGTTGGCGAAGCCAAGAAAGCGCTGAAGGGATTTCAACCCAACCGGCTGTGGCCACTCCAGAACAGCGGTGACCTTGGCAGGATCCATAGACAGGCCCGTGGTGGAAATTATGTACCCCAAGAAAGCAACAGATGTTACTTCAAAGATGCATTTTTCAAGCTTTGCGTATAAAGAGTTCTGTCTTAACTGATTCAAAACAAACCTCACATGGTTTCTATGTTCAGAGAGGTTGTTGGAGAAGATAAGGATATCATCTAGATAAACTAGAACAAATCTCCCTAACACCTCCCTGAATACCTCGTTAATGAGTTCCTGGAAAACGGCCGGAGCATTACATAGCCCGAAGGGCATCACCAGGTACTCATAATGCCCGTCTGGTGTATTAAAGGCCGTCTTCCACTCATCGCCCTTTCTTATGCGTATCAGATTGTACGCGCCCCGCAAATCTAGCTTAGAAAAGATCTTAGCGTCTGTAATCTGTGTGAACAAATCGTCTATCAGTGGCAGCGGATAGCGATTTTTTACTGTCATTTTGTTAAGGCCGCGATAGTCGATGCAGGGTTGCAGGCCTCCGTCTTTCTTTTTAACAAAAAAGAAACCTGCTCCAGCAGGTGACCGGGACGGGCGAATGAAACCCTTGGCCAAATTTTCATGGATGTACTCCTGCATGGCCAATTTTTCGGGCCCTGACTATATACAAGTGACCCGGGGGGGGGGGGGGTACACAACCTGAACGGAGATTAATGGGACAATCAAAAGGGCGATGTGGGGGCAATTTGTCTGCTGCCTTGGGACAGAACACGTCGGAAAATTCAGAGTACTGATCTGGTACCCCTCCCACCTGAATTCTGGTTTGCACTAAGGTCAATTTCCCCAAACACCGCTGAAAACAACGAGGTGACCAAGTAGTTAACTGACCCGTGGCCCAGTCTATTTGAGGTGAATGGAGTTGCAACCACGGCATGCCTAGGATAATAGTGGAAGTAGACATGTGCGATGCAAAAAACGATAATTGTTCCCCATGCAGTACCCCTATGGTGACCTTCACCTCCGGAGTCTGTGACAGAGCACGATTCCGTTGCAGAGGGGAATCGTCTACTGCCGTGACCTCACAGGGGTGAGAGGAATACCCAACTCCTGAGCAAACTCAAAGTTCATAAAATTGGCCGCTGAGCCAGAATCAATAAAAGCCTCAGTGGCCACAGATTTATTCTCCCATGTAATTGTACAGGGGAGAAGCAATTTCTTTTCTTTAAGGGGTGAAAATTGTGTGCCTAGGGTGTCACCCCCCACTACTCCAAGGCAAACTCGTTTCCCGACTTGTTCGGGGAGTTCCGCACCCTATGCCCTGCTTCTGCACAGTATAGGCACATTTGTTCCGTCATTCTCAGCCTTCGCTCCACCTGGGTCAGTTTCGATCGACCAATCTGCATTGGTTCAGGTGGAGGCAAGGCCGGAGAGGATGAGACAGACGGAGATGGCGTTAGTAGGGGTGCAGCAAAGGGTGCCGCATAAGATGTCACCCTGACACGGTGACTGCCCCGAATCTGCCTCTGATGGCGTAATCGACGGTCGACTCGAATGGCCGATGTGATGGCCTCATCGACTGTCTTGGGCTCGGGTAAAGTTAACATTAGATCGGAGACCTCCTCCGACAACCCAGACAAGAAGTAATCCATCAGGGCAAAATTATCAAATCTGGCGGTGACTGACCATCTACGAAATTCTGCCGCGTAATCCTCGACTGAGCCTCTGCCTTGTCGCAAAAGTTTGAGCTTCCGCTCAGAGGTTGCCGCAAGGTCAGGGTCGTCGTATATCACTGCCATGGCCTTAAAAAATTCCTCTACCGAGGTCAGAGCTATATCAGTGGGAGGCAGATTGTATGCCCAGGTCTGGGAGTCACCAGTTAACAATGTTTTAATAAAAATGACCCGTTGGGTCTCAGTCCCCGAGGATCGGGGTATCAACTCAAAGTAAGATAACACTCTACTCTTAAAATTCCGGAAGTCAGACTTGTGGCCGGAAAATTTGTCTGGTACGGGCATCCGTATGTCATCACTGGGAGGGAATCGCACCGAGTCAACTGACGTCTGAAGGGTTTGCACAGAGCCTGTTAGAGCATCAATTAAAGCTTTGTGCTGGCCCAGTGCTTGATGGATGGTATCCACCGAAGTGGCAAGCACAGTCAGAGGGTCAGCGCGTGCGTCCATCTGTTATTTGGTCTGGCGTTCTGTAACGATCAGTGAAGCACAGAGAGGATCTGATTACCGGTGATCTGCAGTATCACTGGGAATACAGATGTATACCAGATTATAAGTGATCTGCAGTATCACCGATAATCCGATATACTAGCTAACCTCTGTTCACCTGAGTAGAGTGTAGTGTTTGGTGTAACAGTAACACTTTAGAGGACTAGGCCTCAGTGCAGCAAGGAGTACTGCACAGATTCCTTCCGCAGACCTGAGCTCTCCAAGACGGGAGGAGTCAGACTGACAGTAGGAAGGATGGTCTGAAAGTGACACTCAGGAGGAGGTGTCACTGACAGGACGGGGAACCGCCTCCAATAGTAAGGTCAGTTCTCGAGGTCGGACAAGCCAGGTAGTACACACACGGACAGATACAGTACAAGATCAGAAGACAAAGGCGGAGTCTAAATACAGGCAGGGTTCGGCAACGGGGTATCAGATATATCGAGGTACAGAATCAGGAGGCAGAAGCGGAGTCTAGGAACGAGCCGGGGTTCGTCAACAGAGTATCAGAAGTATCGAGGTACAAGATCAGCGTTCAGGAGGATAGTCAAGGCAGGCAAAGGTCATAACAGATAATCACAATCAAACTAGTACTTTAGCTATCAACAGAATCTAGCTAAGTGTAGGATTACAGCTCCAGCTGGTCCCGGCACACTTGCGGATCTGACTACGGATCTGGGTGCTCCCACGTATGTGATCGCAACGCCAGACAAAGAGCAAGTGAACAGCCAGCAGTATATATACACAAGGACCTTTCCAGGACCTCCCCAATTGCTGGACCAATGAGAGTCGTGGAAAATGTCAGCTGACCCTCCTGGTCAGCTGACTCACTTCTGGCTGTTATTTAAACTCAGCCTCTGTGCGCGCGCGCGCGTGTCACTCTGAATCTTGGTGGACTATCAGTCCCAGCCACACCAGTACTGTCTTGCAATGTATCTTGTGAACCGATTGCAGGGGCCGCCTCCAATGCGGATTCCGCCGTTCCCAATGCGGATTCCGCCGTTCCCAATGCGGATTCCGCCGCTCTGCCTAAGCGGCATGCGGCGGTTTTTCCGCGTTGTGACGCCCTGCTGGACGCGGAAACAGCCGCCTCACTTTGAGAGACGGCGGCTTTTCCGCGTTTCCTCACAGGCTGCCACCTGTATAACCCTAGTTATGAAAAGAGAAGGGTGAAAAGCATGCCCTGAAATGCTCATAGGCTTGAAGGAGTGTTTATTTTTCTTTGTATGTGTCAGAGTGGTGCAGCTAAATATTTTGAATTAAAAAAATGTTTGGCTTGGGTCCGCTTCAACTTTGATAGTGGAGTAGATAACATGATAAATTATGATCCAGAACCTCTTGGGCTTGGGCAGGTCCACCATACATGGGAAGGGTGCCCCTTTGACAGCAACCTTGAAAACACAGACCATTGCATTTTGTGTCAAATTTTGAGATACGATCCGAGGTATTAGTTTTAAATGTTGTTGCAGTAGATTACAAAACAATGTAGGAAGATTAGCCCCTATTTTTCACTGCATTTCATTTATTTTCTCTTTTCCAACCATTTGTCACATTTTCTGAGCCATCACTCATATTATGTAGTAATAGTGCTGCTTCTATTGCCGCCTTTTTAATTTTACATCTGTTAATGCTTTTTTAGCACAAACACAGTGCATGTCACTCTGTGACAGCCCTAATCATGTTTGAATGTTTCTTCACTTATCATGAATTGCTTTGAGTGTATAACACTCCTCATGAGTATTGTTTAAAGGATACCCAAACTGAAATGTGACATAATGAAATAGACATGTGTATGTACAGTGCCTAGCACACAAATAACTATGCTGTGTTCCTTTTTTCTTTCTCTGCCTGAAAGACTTAAATATAAGATATGCAAGTGGCTGACTCAGTCCTGACTCAGACAGGAAGTGACCACAGTGTGACCCTCACTGATAAGAAATTCCCCTTTCTCACTCTCAGAAGCCATTTTCTGCTAGGAAAGTGTTTTATAGTTGGAATTTCTTATCAGTGAGGGTCACACTGTAGTCACTTCCTGTCTGAGTCCGGACTGAGTCAGCCACTTGCATACCTTATATTTAACTCTTTCAGGGAGGGAAAGAAAAAAAGGAACACAGCATAGTTATTTGTGTGCTAAGCACTGTACATACACATGTCTATCTCATCATGTCACATTTCAGTTCGGGTATCCTTTAATCTTCATTTCTAACTATGTTCAGTGCCTCTCTTATCTTAATTTTATTGTGTTTTTTTTATTTCCCTCGTGGTCCCTTTATTCTTTATCTGTTTTTTATTCTCTAGTGTTGATCAGTGATGTTCCACTTCTCTTTTTCTCTCTTTTTTTCACTTTCTTTCCCACCTTCTTGCCGTCACCTTTTCTCCTTACTTCCTTTCTTATACCCACTGCCTCCTTGTCCTCTACCACCCATATTGCTCTGTCCCTCCTCTTCTCCTTTCCATCCACTCCCTTACATTTTTTCTCATCCACTCTCTTCCTGTTTCCCACTTACACTCTTCCCCCTTCACATACTCTTTCCCTGTCTTTTCTCTTCTTAACTTGCATTCTTCCTTTACTCCCCCCCCCCTCCCGTTTTCTCCTGTCTCCTTCATCCCCTCTTTATTTGTGCCTCCCCTTTTCACTCTTCTCCCCATTTCCCCTTTTCTAGTTTATTTTATCCTCATCCCTTCTCTTTCTCTCTTCTTTATTCTCACTTTTCTGCCTTTTCTGTATTTTATCTACCCCTCCTCTCCCTTCCCCTTATTTACTCTTCTTTCTCTTTCGACCTCCCCCTTTCCTTTAGATCTGCCTCTTTCTGCCTCCTACTTACTTTCTTACTTCATTCTTTACTTCTCTTCCACTGCCTTTCCCCTTCCCTTTCCCCTTAGCCCTCATTTTTCTACCTCTTTCCACTTCAGCTTCACTTCTACATCTTCCCTGTATTGTTTTCCTGGTGGCTTAAAGGGAACCAGAGACGAACGAAGTTTAAAAAGGAAAAAAATATGTTATACATACCTGGGGCTTCCTCCAGCCCCATAATCTTGGATCGCTCCCATGCCGCCGTCCTCCGCTGCCTCTATCGCCGGCACCGGGTCCCGTCACTTCCGCTGGACGTGACCAGTCTTCCACCGGGGCTCTCTCCAGCTCTTTACGCATGTGCCTGTGCAGTATGGAGGGAGCGCACTGCGCTTGCTTCGACTGGCTCGACTGGCCGAAATGACGGGACCCGGTACCGGCAGACAGAGGCAGCAGAGAAAGGCGGCGTGGGAGTGATCCAGGCTGATGGGGCTGGAGCAAGCCCCAGGTATGTATAAATATGTTATTTTATTTTTCTCTGGTTCTCTTTAAGCACTTGCCAATCGCCCACTACCAATTGGCGGCGGCAAAGTGGCACCCCCAGGACCGCATAACGCCAATTGGCGTCAGTACGTGGGGGACTGAATTGCCGGGGATCGCGCGCATCCGCCAGCATTAAACTCCGCCTACCCGCAACGTTAACCCACCGGCCAATTAGCAGCGCCGGCAGGTTGTTAACTCCCGAACTGCCACATAGTAAGCGTATAATACGCTTTGTAATGTATACAAAGCGTATTATACAGGCTGCCTCCTGCCCTGGTGGTCCCAGTGATCAAGGGACCACCAGGGCAGGAGGCAGCCCCCCTGGTAAGCACACACTCACACTGATCCTGCCCTCCCTGCCCCCTGATCGCCCACAGCACCCCTCAGACCCCCCCCCCCCCGATCACCCCCTCAGACCACTGTTTGCACCCAAGCACCCACCAATTACCCCCTGTCACTATCTGTCAACGCTATTTTTTAGATTAGGTCCTAAACTGCCCCCTGGGGGCTCCTGATCACCCCCACACCTTCAGATCCTCCCCAGACCCCCCCCCCCTCCCATGTACTGTATACATCTATCCTCCCCTGTAATCACCCACTGATCACCTGTCAATCACCCATCAATCACCTCCTGTCACCACCTGTCACTGTTACCCATCAGATCAGACCCTAACCTGCTCCTTGCGGGCACCTGATCACCAGCCCACACCCTCAGATTGCCCGCAGACCCGCCCTCAGATCACCTCCCAAGTACATTGTTTACATCTGTTCTCCCCTCTAATCACCCACTGATCACCCATCAACAGGGCCGGTTTAAGCAACAATGGGGCCCCAGGGCAAAATAAACCCGGGCCCCCCCCCCCCCCCAACATATACCCCGGAACAAAAATCGGCATTAAGAGACCTTTTTTGCAGCTGGTATAGTCAGGGTGTGAAGCCCCAATCGGTCAGAGCTCCACATTCTGGCTATTCCAGCCTGCATAGGGAACAAGGGGTTAAAAAGTTTCAGGAGGGGGGACCCCACAATTTTTTTTTTTTAAATTCCCGCACTCTAAACGTAAAAAAAAAATAAATTGGGAAAATAGGAAAAAATGCCAGGGATCTTCATACAGCCATATTGCGGCTGTATAGCGATCCCTGGCCAAAGCGCTGCAGCTGCGTATAGACCCCCTGGAAACCCCGTCAGGAAATTTATTGCGCTTTCGTTTGATGCATGTAAAATTACACTACCGTTAGGTTTGCTACTAAAAGTGACATTTACCGCATTTAAAAGTATACTTTTTTTCCTTCGAAACTTTAAAATCGATTTTCTCAAAAACTATAAGGTCTTTTTGAAAAATTGTTTTTTCCTCTTATTCCTAATGATCTCCTTAACATACCCTGCAAATTTAGGGTTTCTAGCATTTAAGGTGGATTTGCTATTAACCATTAAAGTCGGCAGGTTTTTAAATGTGTTTTTTTTCCTTTGAAACTTTAAAATCGATTTTCTCAAAAACTATAAGGTCGATTTTGAAATTTTTTTTTCCTCTTGTAGCCACTGGGGGCCCCTACAAGCTCTGGGGCCCTGGGGCAGCTGCCTCCTTTGCCTTAATGGTAGCGCCGGCCCTGCCCATCAATCACCCATCAATCACCCCCTGTCACCACCTGCCACTGCTACCCATCAGATCAGACCCTAATCTGCCTCTTGCGGGCACCCAATTACCCGCCCACACCCTCAGATTGCCATCAGACCCCCCCCCCCCCCCCCTTGATCACCTCGCTAGTGCATTGCTTGCATCTATTCTCCCCTCTAATCACACCTTGATCACCTATCAATCACCCTGTCACCACCTGTCACTGCTACCCATCAGATCAGACCCTAATCTGCCCCTTGTGGGCACGCAAACACCCGCCCATACCCTTATATTGCCCTCAGACCCCCCCTGATCACTTCCCCAGTGCATTATTTACATCTGTTCTCCCCTCTAATCACCCACTGATCACCCATCAATCACCCCCTGTCACCACCTGTCACTGCTACCCATCATACCCATCAGATCAGACCCTCATCTGCCCCTTGCGGGCACCCAATCACCCACCCACACCCTCAGATCGCCCTCAGACACCCCCTAATCACCTCACCAATGAATTGATTGCATCTATTCCCCCCTCTAATCACACCCTGAGACACCCATCAATCACCTCCTGTCACCACCTGCCACCCCTAGCACACCTACCCATCAGATCAGGCCCTAATTTTGCCCGTGTGGGCTCCTGATCACTCGGCCAAACCCTCAGATCCCCCTCAGACGCCCTTCCGATCACCTCCCCAGTGAATTGATTGCATCTATTCTCCCCTCTGATCACCCCCTGAGACACCCATCAATCACCTCCTGTCACCACCTGTCACCCCCTAGCACTCCTATCCATCAGATCAGGCCCTAATCTGCCCCCTGCGGGCTTCTGATCACCCAGCCAAACCCTCACCCGCCCCACTGCAGTGACAGAATTTTTTTTTGCTGATCACTGCTGGTCTCTATGACTTAATTGTGGCTGAGACCAACCATTATGCCAATAACACAATACGCAACCGCCAATCCGAGAAGCTACCATGCCCAGCCTTTTTGGTGGAAACCACTCCAAGTTTCCGAACGTAACATTTTTTGGGGCCTTATCCTTAACATGGGTCTAGTCAAAAAGAATGTATTGTGGTCTTATTGGTCTACGCACCCAATACATCACATGCCCATGTTCTCTGCTGCCATGTCCAGGTCACTATTTGAGAACATCCTGCGCTTCCTGCACTTCAGTGCCAATACAACCTGTCATCTAAGAGGCCACCCTGCTTATGACCGGTTCCTAAAAATTCGGCCCCTCATAGACCACCTGTCATCAAAATTTGCAGATGCTTATACCCCCTGAACAGTCATTTTGAGGCATTTGGTTTCCAGACTACTCCTCACGGTTTTGGGCCCTTAAAATGCCAGGGCAGTATAGGAACCCCACAAGTGACCCCATTTTAGAAAGAAGACACCCCAAGGTATTCCGTTAGGCGTATGTTGAGTTCATAGAAGATTTTATTTTTTGTCACAAGTTAGTGGAAAATGACACTTTGTGAAAAAAAAACAATAAAAATCAATTTCCGCTAACTTGTGACAAAGAATAAAATCTTCTATGAACTCACCATACTCCTAACAGGTCACTTGTGGGGTTCCTATACTGCCCTGGCATTTTAGGGGCCCTAAACCATGAGGAGTAGTCTAGAAACCAAATGCCTCAAAATGACCTGGAAATCCTGAAGGTACTCATAGGACGTTGGGCCTCTTAGCGCACCTAGGCTGCAAAAAAGTGTTACACATGTGGTATCGCCGTACTCTGGAGAAGTAGTATAATGTGTTTTGGGGTGTATGTTTACACATACCCATGCTGGGTGGGAGAAATATCTCTGTAAATGGACAATTGTGTGTAAAAAAAAAATCAAAAAAATCTCATTTACAGAGATATTTCTCCCACCCAGCATGGGTATGTGTAAAAATACACCCCAAAACACATTATACTACTTCTCCTGAGTACGGCAATACCATATGTGTGACACTTTTTTGCAGCCTAGGTGCGCTAAGGGGCCCAAAGTCTAATGAGCACCTTTAGGCTTTACAGGGGTGCTTAGCACCCCCCAAAATGCCAGGACAGTAAACACACCCCACAAATGACCCCATTTTGGAAAGTAGACACCCCAAAGTATTCAGAGATGGGCATGGTGAGTCCATGGCAGAGTTCATTTTTTTTGTCACAAGTTAGCAGAAATTGAAACTTTTTTTTAAAACATTTTTTTGTCACAAAGTGTCATTTTCCGCTAACTTGTGACAAAAAATAAAATCTTCTATGAACTCACCATGCCTCTTAGTGAATACTTTGGGATGTCTTCTTTTCAAAATGGGGTCATTTGGGGGTATTTATACTATCCTGGAATTCTAGCACCTCATGAAATATGACAGGTGCTCAGAAAAGTCAGAGATGCTAAAAAATGGGAAAATTCAGTTTTTGCACCATAGTTTGTAAACGCTATAACTTTTACCCAAACCAATAAATATACACTTATTGGATTTTTTTAATCAAAGACATGTAGTACAATACATTTGGACAAAAATGTATATAGAAATTTTACTTTATTTGAAAAATGTCAGCACAGAAAGTAAAAAAAAATAAATCATTTTTTTTTTACAAAATTCATGTCTTTTTTGATGAATATAATAAAAACTAAAAATCATAGCAGCAATCAAATAGCACCAAAAGAAAGCTGTATTAGTGATAAGAAAAGGAGGTAAAATTCATTTAGGTAGTAGGTTGTATGACCGAGCAATAAACCGTTACAGCTGCAGTGGTCTGAATGGAAAAAAAGTGTCTGGTCCTTAAGGGGTTTTATGACTCAGTCCTTAAGTGGTTAAAAGGAAATTTATGACAAGGGCCACACTTTATATTAAGATAAATCTGGCAGACAAACCAAGAATTGTTGTACTCAGCATTTGATGCCCATTTTCTTAATGCAAAGTTTGCAGCTATTTTTCAGAAACCAATTTCTGAATATTTGGTTCCGAATTCCCTTGTCCTTTGTGTCCTCCTTTGTCCTCCCTGTGTCCCCGTGTCCACCTCTATCCCCTTGTGTCCTCCTTTGTCCTTGATGTGTCCCCTTGTGTCCCCGTGTTCACCTTGGTCCCCTTCTGTCCCCCTCTGTCCTTCCAGTGTCCCCCAGTGTCATTTCTGTCTCCCCCTCTGTCATTCCAGTGTCCCCCTGTGTCCTTTCTGTCTCTCCCTCTTTAAAAAGTGTCCCATGTCCTTTCTGTAATCCCCCTCTTTAAAAAGTGCCCCCCATGTCTTCCTTTCTAACTCCTTCCTGACTGCATCACACCGATGGGAATGTGGCACCTGTCTCATAGAGGCGGAAGATGTCTGGCACTATAGTTTTAATCATGGCAAAAAGTGAAAATTTGCTTACAAGATGCAGTGTAAAAAAAACACATAGCAGAGAAGGATCATGCTTGACCAAAAATCTTATAGTGATAATATGACAGCAAAATATTCATAGCTGACCTGGGTGTGAGGGAGGTAGCAGGTGTAGGTGCCAATAGGTGCACGGCCTTACGCCGTTTCGCAGGGCAAACGCCAAGCTTCTTCCGAGGAGTGCACAAAGTGTAAAGATCAGTGTCGGGGATAAAATATGCGTCTTAGAGAAAGACGCACTTTCGGTCCACTGTACTAACCCCACCCTCATCATCTATTTGGCCCAACACCCATCCTCAACAGGAAATGAGCGGTGGAATGCACAGCCATGTAAAAAGGTCACGTGTGTGCGTCATGAATACAGCAACGTGGCCAATGGCTGTGCGTGTACACTCCAGGCTGCACAAATTGAATACGCTGTTAGGAACAGCTGTAATACAATAGTAGCCATGGCAACCTCGGGCGTCCCACCCCAGTCAAATGCCGGGTATTGGGACAAGCACGGAATCGCAATGGTATAGTGTGGAGGCATTCTCCCACACAAAAGCTTATTAGCTTACGGGCTGTGCAGCCATAAGTTGGAGAGGAAAGGAGAGGGTCATAATAAAGGAAGGGGGGGGGGGAGAGTGACTATAGTGTACCTGTGCGTGTGGGTGAGAGTAGTGGGGACAGAAGGGAAGGAGAGGGGAGGGGAAAAGAAGGGGGTAAAAGTGAGGGAAAAAAGAGGTGAAGAGGAGAAGGGGGGAAAAGGAAAAAAAAATGATGGTACACTATAGAGAGAACCCAAAAGAGTTGAGGAGGAAAAGGACAGAAGCCAATCTATAGGAGAGGCACCGAATAGATAGATGTAGGTCACATCATGGCAAAATAGGTTGTAATTCAAAAATAATAAAAAAACTTTAATTATACAAAAGTCAATATAAAAACAGTCTCCTAAATAGGATAAAACCCCAAGGGACAAATGCCTTGTAGAATGCGTGGGGATAAAAAAGAGAAATCCTAGAAGGAAAATAGTTGCCATGATGAGAGCTAGTAGGTAACAAGAGGTGGCCAAATGTAAAGGCTAACTAGGGGCTACTAAGGATCTAGGAAGCAGGCTAGATCAACATAATCATTAACCCTCCTGGCGGTTTGAAACATTCCGCCAGGAGGCAGCACAGCAGTTTTTTTTTTTTTAAATCATGTAGCGAGCCCAGGGCTCGCTACATGATAGCCGCTGCTCAGCGGCATCCCCCCGCCCGCTTCGATCGCCTTCGGCGATCTCCGATCAGGAAATCCCGTTCAAAGAACGAGATTTCCTGGAGGGCTTCCCCCATCGCCATGGCGACGGGGCGGGATGACGTCACCGACGTCAGCGACGTCGTGACGTCATTGGGAGTCCCGATCCACCCCTCGGCGCTGCCTGGCACTGATTGGCCAGGCAGCGCACGGGGTCTGGGGGGGGGGCTCGCGCGCCGCAACGGATAGCGGCGATCGGGCGTGGGGCGGCGACGATCAGTGTGCTGGCGCAGCTAGCAAAGTGCTAGCTGCGTCCAGCAAAAAAAAAAATTATGTAAATCGGCCCAGCAGGGCCTGAGCGGCACCCTCCGGCAGCTTACCCCGTGTCACACACGGGGTTACCGCTAAGGAGGTTAAGACCCAGAGCTCCCATAGCATTAGTGTGCAAAATCCAGTGCGCTGCTTCTTGTCTGAGCAAAAGTTTTTTCCTGTGCCAGCCTCTGCGGGGAGTATTGCAAACATCAATGCATGCGAAGGAAAAAATATCAGGATTGCTTTGGTGCTTGTCCCAATACCCGGCATTTGACTGGGGTGGGACGCTCGAGGTTGCCATGGTTACTATTGTATTACAGCTGTTCCTAATAGCGTATTCAATTTGTGCAGCCTGGAGCGTACACGCACGGGAGCAGTAGATTTGGGCGCATGAGACAAGTGGACAAAAAGGGCGCCCCATTCACTCCCATTATAAATATCGTTTATCGGGCGCCGAACAGGGAGAAAAAGGCGCCCGAGATTATTAACGTTTTAACAAACGGCGCCCGGAGAATTTTAAGGATTTATGACTATGTTTGTGATGATTTAACTTTACAAAATCAGCCCGTGACGAATAACGTTTATAAAGATACTAAATCACTATTTATAAAACATTTCTAAAACATTATTATCCACCCAAAAAAATTAATTACATTTTTTTATTTACATTTTTTATTTATTAATGTCTGTAAAACATTATTATCCATAGGGAGTCTTAGGTTTAGGCACCAACAAGGGGGTCTTAGGTTTAGGCACCAACAGGGGGGTCTTAGGTTTAGGCACCAACAGGGGGGTCTTAGGTTTAGGCACCAACTGGGGGGTCTTAGGTTTAGGCACCAACAGGGGGGTCTTAGGTTTAGGCACCAACAGGGGGGTCTTAGGTTTAGGCACCAACAGGGGGGTCTTAGGTTTAGGCACCAACAGGGGGGTCTTAGGTTTAGGCACCAACTGGGGGGTCTTAGGTTTAGGCACCAACAGGGGGGGTCTTAGGTTTAGGCACCAACAGGGGGGTCTTAGGTTTAGGCACCAACAGGGGGGGTCTTAGGTTTAGGCACCAACAGGGGGTCTAGGGGTCAGGGAGAGGTACAGGGAGGGTTTTTAACAAACGTTAAAATAAGTTTCAGTTTACAAATAGGGAAGATTAACGTTTTAAGAATTGCCGATCTCATACACATTATTTAGTGATTTATAAATTCTTAAAACACTATTTCTAAACGAAATTCTACACAATATTTCAATAAACGATAATACTGTTTATCGTTTACACCACGCGCCCTTTTTTCCCGACGCCCTTTTTTGATGTACCCTACACGCACAGCCATTGGCCACGTTGCTGCGGCGTCATTCATGACGTGCACACGTGACCTTTTTATATGGCTGTGCGTTCCACTGCTCATTTCCTGTGGAGGATGGATGTTGGGCCAATTAGATGATGAGGGTGGGATTAGTACAGCAGACCGGAAGTGCGTCTTGGTCCAAGAAGCACATTTATCCCCGACACTGATCTTTACACTTTGTGCACTCCTCGGAAGAAGCTTGGTGTTTGCCCTGCGAAACGGCGTAATGCCGTGCACCTATTGGCACCTACACCTGCTACCTTCCTCTCACCCAGGTCAGCTACAAATATTTTGCTGTCATATTATCACTATGAGATTTTTGGTCAAGCATGATCCTTCTCTGCTATGTGTTTTTTTACACTGCATCTTGTAAGCAAATTTTCACTTTTTGCCACGATTAAAACTATAGTGCCAGATATCTTCCGCCTCTATGAGATTTTTGTCTAGACTTTGTCTATGGTCTTGAGCACATAGTTTTCCTGGGTGTCTTAAAGGGAACCAGAGATGAACGTTTCACACAAAATAAACATATCAGTCGATAGCTTGTAAAGAATAAATGCTCTACCTGATAATTTCGCCGCTCTGGTGTGCCTTTTTTAGTGTTTTTTATCTATTATTGCTCCAGGAAAAATCAAATATGGCCACCGGCTCATATTCCTTCTGCTTCCGGGTTATAAGTTGTTCTGGATGTGCTGTCTAGGCTATATAAGACTAGGCTGCTATCTAGGCTAAATGCAGCCTTTCATCTGTGTGCTTTCATTTTGGTATGATGTACAGCTACCTGTAGGAAATGTCTCTCATAGGAATGAAACTGCAGTCATCATCAGTATCTATGCAGACAGAGTGCACACAGAGCACACAGGGATCATATTGCAGCCACAGAGCTTCTCTCTCAGCAGGAGCAGCCCCTCCCATGTCATCACAGCTCTCAGTATGCAAAGCAGGCCATCTAAGCCAGGAGGTGGCAGGCTTGGGCTTGAAAAGACTCCACAGAAGAGTGACTCAGCTATAATGATTCCAGGTCAAACCTAGACTGAGCCAGTCGGTGGATTCTTATCACAGCTACTGATAGACTAATTAAGCAGATAACAATGAAACTAAAAGCAGGGTAGGTGTTTACTGTCATGTTCCCACTGATAAATGTAATAAAATACATGCGTGTGCTTCGTCTCTGGTTCTCTTTAAGCCAGCCTATCACAGCATACCCGAGTGCCTGCCAGCTCTCCCACAAGGAATGTGGCACCCCCAGGACCGCCTAACGCCAATTGGTGTCAAGTCCTAGTGGTAGGGATTAGCAGGGAATGCGTGCGCGCATGCAAGTGGCTATCCGTCATTAGAGATGGCCCGAACGGTTTGTCGGCGAACGGTTCCAGGCGAACTTCCGGTGGTTCGCGTTCGCCATGGAACGCAAACTTTTGCGGAAGTTCGGTTCGCCCCCATAGTGCACCATTAGGGCCCTTTTCCACCTGCAATCGCTAGCGTTCACGCTGAACGCTAGCGATTGCTGAATCGCAAAACCGGCGATTCCCCCGACGTTTGCGGCCGCGATTTTGCTATGCTATGCACTGCATAGCAAAATCGCGGCAATTATCGCTCCGCCGCGCGTTCGCGTTCCCGACAAAAGCGAATCGCGGTAGTGGAAATGACCTACCGCGATTCCTATGTTAAAAAGCAAACCGTAGCGATTGTAAAATCGCTAGCGGTTTGCGGTTTTGCGATTCAGCCAGCGCAAACGCGCTGGTGGAAAAGGGCCCTTAGGGTCAACTTTGACCCTCTACATCACAGTCAGCAGGCACATTGTAGCCAATTAGGCTACACTCTCTCCTGGAGCCACTCCCCCCTTATAAAAGGCAAGCAGCACTGGTCATTACACTCACTCATGTGCCTGCATTAATTAGTGAAGGGACAGCTGCTGGCAGACTCTCATAGGGAAAGATTAGTTAGGCTCTTGTAGGCTTGTTAGCTTGTTCCTGGCTGATTGTTATTGCTAAAATAGCACCCCTCAACAGCTCTTTTGAGAGCTAATGTTCTCCTGAGGGTTTTTTTTTGTGTTGCCCACTGACACTGCATTATACAGCCCTATCTGTTGCAGCTGGACCTTGGTAATTGCTATTACTGTGCCAGCCAGGCCCTGCCTAACTATCTATACTGGGACACCTATCTATGCCTACCTAACTACTGGGGCACCTACTTACCTATATGGGGACACCTACCTATGCCGACCTACCTACCTATACTAGGGCACCTACCTATGCCTACCTATGTATACTAGGGCACCTATCGATGCCTACCTACCTATACTGGGTCTCCTACCTATGCCTACCTAAATAGTGGGGCACCTACTTACCTATATGGGGACACTTACCTATGCCTACCTACCTATACTAGGGCACCTATCTATGCCTACCTACGTATACTAGGGCACCTACCTATGCCTACCTACCTATACTAGGGCACCTACCTATGCCTACCTACCTATACTGGGTCTCCTACCCATGCCTACCTACCTATACTGGGACTCCTACCTATGCCTAGCTAACTACTGGGGCACCTACCTATGTATATTTACCTATACTGGGACACCTACCTACCTATACTGGGACTCCTACCTATGCCTACCTACCTATACTGGAACTCCTATCTATGCCTAGCTAACTACTGGGGCACCTACCTATGCCTATCTACCTATACTGAGACACCTACTTATGCCTACCTTCCTATACTGGGACTCCTATCTATGCCTAGCTAACTACTGGGGGAACCTACCTATGCCTATCTAACTATACTGGGGCACCTAACTATGCCTATCTAACAATACTGGGACACCTACCTGTGCCTACCTACCTATACTGGGACTCCTACTTATGCCTAGCTAACTACTGGGGCACCTACCTATGCCTACCTACCTATACGGGGGCACCTACCTATGCCTACCTACATACAAGAAGATAATAAGGTCATTGCTTCATTGTGGACAGACCAAATTTAATCAGCTGGACAGCCACTGTTGTTCTATCATTGAGCTACCACAGCCCGGCGACCATATGGGCTTGAAACCCGCTATCGCCATGGTGCGCACCAGTCCAGCACGGCTGTCACTACACAAACAGATGTTTGCGGTGCGTTACACAGTTACTTTGGTGTGTCAGTGTGAAGTAGTACTCTAATTACACTCCCTGATTGAGGTATACACATGCAAGATGTTTTAAAGCACTTTAGTCCTGCAATTTAGCATTCAATGTGATTTCTGCCCTTAAAACGCTGCTTTGCTTCAAATCCAGATTTTTCCCCGGGACTTTTGGCATCTATCCCACTCATCCATGCCCCCCTCCAGGTGTTAGACCCCTTGAAACATCTTTTCCATCACTTTTGTGGCCAGCATCTAGTTTTCAAAGTTCGCATCCCCATAGAAGTCTAATGCGGTTTGCAAAAGTTTGCGTGAACCAAACCTTTTGCGGAAGTTCGCGAACCGAAAATCGGAGGTTCGGGCCATCTCTATCCGTCATCAGGCTGCCAGCCACGATTGGAGCTGGCAGGCTGTTAGGGAGAAAACAAACAAACAATTCTTTACATGTATAGTGCTGTGATCCAGCGCAGCACTGTACAAGGGACAAGGGACAGTCCTGTCACTTGACTGTCCCTCTGATGGCCTCACAATCTAATTACATACATGCCTATGTATGTGTAGTGCAGTGTTTTGATCACAGTGTAGGGCCAATTTAGGGGAAAAAGGGGGAAGGCTCTTAATATATATACAGTATATATATAACTAAAACGAGCAGCAGCAATCAGAGACCTCCAAAGAGGTAAGATTAATTTGGCTGCTAAATTGTATGGTCAAGCAATAACCCGTTAAAGTTGTAAAATGCTGAATTGTAAAAAATGGCCTGGTCACTAGGGGGTATAAACCTGTGGCCCTCAAGTGGTTAAAATGTCTCCCCTGTGTCATGTCTGCCCCTGTTTAAGATGCGTCCCTGTGTCCTGCCTACCCTCTTTACAAAGTGTTCCACTGTGCCGCGATCACTCACCCTTAGTCCGGAGCTTCAGCGCTTGTAAGTTACTTCAGAGGCTGCCTTCATATCCCTGCAACCCTGCCAATCATGGCTGCTGCTGCTCTGTTACAGGTGCTGATTGTCCCGTGGGCGAGTGCAGTGATTGGCTCCAATGATGGAGCTGAGGTCCTGCCCACAGGACCATGACATGTAACAGAGCATAAGCACTAGTAATTGGCAGTGCGCCCCGCCTATCAGGCTGTAGGGATCTGAAGGCAGCCTCTTAAGTTACTTACACCTGCTGAAGCTCAGTGATCATAGCACAGGGGTACACTTTGTAAAGAGGGGGAGACAGGACACGGGGACTACACAGCACTGCCGAGAAGGCTGTTCATGATCCAACCCGTTACCCGGACGTGATCATTCTCCTCCACACATCCTCAGCACTTCAAGGAGCAACAGCCGGGCCACACGAGTCAGCTTCGCAGGCTGGAAATGGCCCGTGGGCCGTAGGTTGGGCAACCCTGACCTAGGAGAAATCTCAGGAGAAAAAGTGAATTGCATATGGCCCATGGTGTTTAGAGGAAAGTCAGAAGTTTACATGCCTTAGGGTGATTTCATTAAACCTCACTTCACAACTTGGGATGAGCATCCAAAATTCAAGATGTGAAATTCTCAGCAGATCTGGCTCATTTGCTTATGGTGAATCCCTAGCGAATGTAAAGAAACTTTTCCTCCGTATCCCTCTGACATGAGCTGTGTTGTCCCTCCCTCCTCTCGTGCTCTGTTATACATTTTATTCATCATGTTACATCTGTCATTGTAATCACCAGTTCTGTATAAGGTACCAGTGTCCATATTTAATGTATATCATTGTCTGTATCACTATGTACCCCTTGTTTGTTCTCCTACTTTGTACAGCACCACAGAATATGTTGGTGCTTTATAAATCAATACTTATAATACATCTCCTCCCATAGCTTCGTAGCATGATATATGTCATTATACTATCAGTCACCTTTGTCAAACAAGAAGTGATGTGCCTACACTTTTGGAAATTAGTTCCTCTAAATCTATGTTTGCATGAGTGATGATCGCAGAATGCACAAGCAAGAAACAGGAAGTCTACATAGACAGGAAACAGGATTTTTTGGATTTGGATCCAAATTCTGAATAAAAAATGCATGCAAATGCATATCTTATCAGGGACCACTGAAAATCATTATGTCTGATTCCTCGTACGCAAAGTCTGAAAAACTGAAGTAGGGATTTTTTCCGGTTGCAAATATTCAGATCTAATGGAAAAGAAACAAATACATTACATCAGTATCAGTTTAAATCTGAATTCACATTCCGGAATATTTTAGCTGTAGTGGAAATCGGTCCTTAATGTATATTTTGACACGTCTGCTTTTGCAGAATAAATTCTTGTTCTCTGCACAGCTGAGTCTCTCTTCCATTTACAGGGAGAAAGCTGAATAGTACTTTCATGTGTTACAATAACATGGTCCTTGGCTGCTCTGATAAGAGCCCTCTGGTGGTGCTGTAAGAGGAAAATGATTTAGAAGAGTTAAGAAATGACAGTCAGAGCAGGAGGAGTCAAAAGCTCTACATCAGAGTGCTTACAATACAAGAAGGTATAAAACAGCTGCTCAGTGTGCGTGCTCTGCTGCTTCTCAATGCTCTGTGGAATAAAATGTGAATGCACTGCGTGTTCATTCAGAAAAATCAGGCACCTGTCATAGCTGGTCCTGCCTCCAGCTCCTGTTGGTTTCAGTGGATGATGGATCAAGACACACAAAGTGGAACTGTGCAAGGGCAAGATCAGGATTACAGTCAATATCATCAAATCTTTTGAAGATTCCTGAACACCTGCAGGTAAAGGAGGGAATTAGGGGGCTGCTACAACAGACATTACTTTACATTAACACTTGTGAGAACAATTGATTATTTCATTTCCTAGGATTACCGCTACTTAACTTTTAAGCATTTGAGCACATTTGTCTTTTATTCTCTAAAATGGGAATGACAATATATTTATTGTTGATATGTTGATCTTACAACTGCAACTATACTGTTGTTTATTTTGTCACAGGAAATACATGTATGTTTTTGCTTTTTCAGTATGTAGGCATTTTAAAAACTATATCTTACTGCTCAGTGTGACTTTCAGAAAAATAACAGTTTATATTAGATTTAATTACTTATGCTGAAATGAATAAAGACACAAATTGGGAATTCACTGATTTTGTTTAGCTATGGCAGTATATTTTATTTTGTTGACCTAATGGTCAGTGCTCAGTCTATTTTTACCTGATGTTTGATATTGTGATAACAGTGATGGTTTTATACTGTTGCCTGAAGGATGTATTTCCTCGCGCAGTTTTGAGACACACCAAAGGCAATTTCTCACTGGAAGATTTTCGTGAACTGTGTACGGTTATTTACTTAACCCCACATATCTGCACCATCTGGTAAAACAGGACAGAAGGGGAAAAGGAAGAAAAACAAGTCCGATTCCCATAGTTTTTTTTCTGATTTTGCTATAAATATTTGAATATGTGTTTTTGTTCATAATTTAAATGCTAACAGGTTGGTAGCTCTGAATATGCTTTATTAATTGAGTTGTTCTAACTTAACTACATATGTAGTGTTTGAAATGACTTTAGTGATTCATATTCAGTTATAATAGGTGTCGTTTTAAAGAGATACTGAAGCGAAAAAAAAATATGACATAATGAGTTGGTTGTGTACTATGAATAATTACTAGAAGATTAGCAGCAAAGAAAATATTCTCATATTTTTATTTTCAGGTATATAGTGTTTTTTCTAACATTGCATCATTATATAATATGTGCAGATTACACAACATTCAGCATTCAAAATGAGTCTTTCAGAGCAGTCTGTGCACTAATGACCTCTCCTCTAGCAGAGAAAAAGAAAACAGTTTAGATAATAAAAGTCAGATAACAGCCCTCTCCACGACTAAACTTAGTCGGAGAGTTAATGGCTTGTTTGCATAGAGATAACAACTGGAGTTTCTTAACTCTTCCTGTACTGGAAACAATTAGACTGATGTATCTGATCTTAATGTTTTATTTCTTAGCTGTACTACACATACAAATCATAATATCATAATTTTTTTTCCGCTTCAGTGTCTCTTTAAAGCAGAAATGCAAATAGTCTTCACCTTTCGAAGATTTGACTTCTTATGTGCCAGGTTTCTGTGCACTACAGTATACTAGTGGGCTTTGGTAAAAATCAAACACTGAAAAGATAATATATGATATACAAAACCAGTCAGATTCCAGTTTCTGAAGTTGGCTCACTGAGATATTGTTTTTATTGGCTATCAAACTTTTCAAAGTACTTTAAGATTGAATGTACACTAAATACATATTTTACTCATATTTTCATAAAATACTCACTATAAGGAATACGTTTGCTCCTTTACCAATGTTTAATATTTATCCTTTTAATTCAGCATACAAAAAAAGCTTAAAGACAATGTTGTGCAACATTAATGATAGCTACGTTTTCCTGATCGCTAAATGCTAATGCTATTTTATAGTACTAGTCACCTGGTTATCTGCAAGTGCAAGAGAACAATAATTCCCAGCATTAGACATGGAGATTACTCACCAGCATAAGTGCTATGACATAATACAGAAGGCATGCCACACATTCAATAAATTCTAAGTTCTGATAGTAACAATGCAATGAATATGTAGACATTATTGATATTACTACATTTGATCATAATATAATACCTCTACTATCACTCACATTTCTAATGCACTATTAATCATGTTTTATTGCAAAAGGGGGCACTTTACACTAAGCATTACTTTAAGCAGTAATATCCCATTTGGTCTAAATTAATTTTCACCACAAAAGAGGTGCATCCAGCCAAAGATCTATGAAGTCCTTTTCCAATGTGTAAGGACTGACACTTAATATACAATAAATCGTAAAACGTGAACCCAAATCTGGGATCACCAAATTGGGTGAGACAACAGTTTAGTGCAAATTAGCTATTTTAACATATTTTATATTATCAATTCATCTCAAATGAAGGAACAATACAAATTACCATGAAAAGTAAAATTTTAAATGTGCAGCATGCTTTATCCCCATACAATATACTGTATATGGCTTATTCAATGGGTTCCTTAAGCTGCGTACACACACCATACCAGATGCAACGATGGGTCCGCCGGACCCTCCCGCGGGGCGGTCTTTTAGATGACAGTAGCTCGTGTGTATGCTCTGTCGGTGGACTGATAAGGCTGTTTCTGAACGATCCACTCAGCGGATCATTCAGAAACAGCCTTATCAGTCTGCCGACAGCGCGTACACACACGCATACTGTCGGCTAAAGACCGCACAGCGGGAGGATCTGGTGAACCCATCGTTGCATCTGGTATGGCGTGTGTACCAGGCTTTAGGATCATAGTGGTATTTGGTAGTTAACATCATTGTCTGCCTTTTAGATAGTGTCTTCCAAAGTGTTTTGCAATTATTTACACTGGCTGTTGCCCCCAAAGAAGATGACTATCTCATGTTTCTACCTCATGCAAAGAGTCTAATGGGAATCAGGTATAAACCTTTTAGTATTGTAGATTTTGCTAAGAGGGTAAAGTAGTGAAGAGACAGATGACTTTATCCATAACCCTTAAACGGCAGTAGATGATCAGGAGCTGACTTGGATGATACTACATTGCTCATATGCTACTTCCTCTCCACTACAGGAACAGATCTACACATTCTAGGGCAACACATCCAAATGCCATTTTGTTGTTTCAGGTTTTTAGAAGGGAACTGAGACGAGTTGAGGGAACTTGCATAAATACAGAGATAACCATCCAAATTCTATGCAGTTACTGTTTTTGGTTGGACTCAAACCCAATACTGCGCCATAATATATTCAGTGCCAGAGATATATAAAGATATGAAATGTTTTGTTATTTCAAGAGGGAATTTGAAGTATGACAGCAAAATTGACACTTTTTCCTGTTGCTGAAGCTTTCACATTTTTCTTTTAATTTTCCCTAGTCCTAGGGTAGTTAAAGAGGAATTCTGACCAAGGATTGAACTTCATCCCAATCAGTAACTGATAGACTCATGATAAATCTTTACCTTTTCTCGAATAGATCATCATGGATGTCTGTATGGCTGATATTATGGTAAAACCCCTCCCACAGTGTAATGTCAGCACCTAGGTCCTGACATCACACTGTGGGAGCCTTGTTGCATTGTGGGAAATAACAGCTGTTTCCATCTGCCAAGCAACCAGTATCTCCCTCGGTGCATATGTATATCTATAAAAAACAACCTTTTAGCCTATCGCGTTGTTAGGGGGTTATGGTTATAAATAATGACAGTTGGTGCTGTCTGTTTAATCTTCATGTCTGCCAGTAGTAAAGATCATTACATGCAGGCTGATTTTGGATCGAATTACATGATAAACATCAATCATTTCTTGATCTCTCTGCTATTTTTTAACTTTTCCCCTTTTCACTAAAGTTCCTTTTTAAGTGATTCACAAATCAACCACCTGAAATGAATTGGTACCAGTATAACTGCACTGTACTTCTGAAACTAAACCTGACTGATTCTTATTGAAAGGAGGGGACTGGAGGGGTTTAGGTCTTAGGGATGATTGAAGCTGGAATCTAGATTCCATCCCCATTTTTAATAATGGGACTTCTAGAGATCTGGCCCACCTACCCCACAGAAGAATGAGTGCAAGGTTAAATTAGTACTTTTTATCTATTGCTGCATAGAAATAGGGCTCATTTCCATTACAAAATATCAAATTGCATGCATTAAAAGGCAATGGGCATGCATTTTTTAAATGTAGTGCTTTTACATGCGCTTCCATGTGTTTTTTGTCCATTGATACACAGGGCAAAAAAATGCATGTGACAAAAGCATATACCGTATATTCCGGCATATAAGACGACTGGGCGTATAAGACGACCCCCCAACTTTTCCAGTTAAAATATAGAGTTTGGGATATAGTCGCCATATAAGACTACCCCTCTTCCAATGTACACCAAATTAAAATAAAAAAAAAAATCATGTGCTGGTGCTGAGTATGAACAGATACTGGTGCTGTACTGTATGTGTTACCCGGTATATAACAGTATATAGTCAATTGACTTGTTGCATTGGTCAACTCTCCTTAAGTAGACTGGTCAGCTCTCCTTGTCTACCTGTTTATCAGAGCGGTATGGAAGAATAGATTGCGCTCCCTCAGCAGGGAGATCTGAGAGGCAATAAACAGGATAGGGCGTATCACTCGGCATCAATGACACCCAGCGTATCTGACGACCCCCAACTTTCCAGAAGATTTTTTCAAGGGTTAAAAAGTAGTCTTATACGCAGGAATATACAAACTATACAGGCATTTTCCATTGAAATGCATTACTTACTAAATGCAAACACATCTGGAAAATTGCTGCATGCTGTCAGGTTTTTTTCACACATGCAAAATTAGCTTATTTAAACTATACCACATACAGTCATGTACCATGTGTTCCAATGCAATTGTGCATGGTAAAAAACACACAAAATCAGGGGAAATAGTGGGAATTTTTTTATGTGCATGCTTTAAAAAAACGGAATCCCCCGCCGCATAAAATTGTGATGTGTGTACGATTCCCTCAGACTGCTAGCAGGTGCTGGCAGTGTATGGTGCCTGACGTGTGCACAAAAAGCCACAAGTACGAAAGATTAAGTGTGGCCTCTCCCTAAAACTCTTGCCATGGTTTCTTATTGGTCCATGAGATTTCCTACTGCTAAAGTAGTCAAGTAGTAAAATCAGTGGACCTATGGGAGATCAAGTTCAAAGATGCTCTTTGCTTTGCTTGGACACCTTCCTCTCGGAATACTGCAGCAATAATACAATTAAAACCAAAACAAATAGGGCTCCCTTGAAAAAGCTTCCCTGAATCTCCCACCTAGGGTATGCATTAGTTCATTGACTTGACCAATAAAAATCATGAGTAGGAAGGATTCTCATTGGTCAGTTCAGTGGACCAATTGAAGTGTAATAGGGGTGTGGTATGGTATGGTGTTTCTATGTTGTATTTTAGTATTGTTTTCTGAACATATTTGAGGTAGGGGGAGAATACTCCCTAAGGCCAATCCTATAATAACTGCTGCAGTGCTCTTTTTGATGCGCAAGTTGAATAAAACATGAGGAAAAAGTATAGCTGCTATAATAAGGTTTCCAACTGCACAACTGAAGAAAAATCTGCAGGCAAGCAATTATTGGTTGAAATAAAAAGAGATACATTTTAATTACATCACAATGCAAAAAACAATCCACCCTGCAGCAAGAGCTCTGTTTATAAAAATCAATTTCCTTCTTTAGCTTGAGCAGGTAGGGCAAGTTGCTTGCATTGTTAAATGTCAGTAGAAACCAGCCAGCATACATTAGACTGTCTAGGTGTTTACATTTATGCTTAAACAAATAAAGCTTACTACACAGATAACTGGACTCTAAGGCTACTTACACACCAAGACGTTGCGTTTTAGGGGACGTTATGGTCGCATAACGTGCCCCTAACGCAACTTATGGTGGTGTTGAAGTTGGATGTCAGATTGAGCTGCGTTATGCAGCTCTCAAAGCAGCCGCTCCAGGTTAGTTATAGGAAGTCTGGATCTTTTTAAGGATTAGGATAATTTTAATCGGATCATTGAAAAGATCCAGATCTCTGAACCGAATCATTTGAATCATTTTACTAGGGAAGCAGACCGGGTGAAATGACTAGCAGGACAGGACTTTCCCTGAACTGTACATTCTGTATGTTCCTGTTTCTTCCAGACAGACATCCACTGTGAACCGAATCTTTCATTGTGATGATCCGTATGATTCGACTCACAAAAAAGATCCGGATCAAATGAACAATTCGTTCATGATCCGGACAACACTACAGTCCTACCACGAGTCTCTGCAGTGCAGTGAATATTAATTAGCCATGTGGCTGGCTGCGGAGGAGGAGGGGAGACCTCCTTCTCCAACATTACTGAGCATGTGCAAGCAGTCTAACGCTGCTTAGCCCAGTATACCGTACAGCATGCAGCACTTTGTTTAAACGTGCTGCGTTACTATGTAACGCAACATGGGCACTGTGAACAGCACAATTGATTTTACAGTGCTGTGAGTTCGGCTGCGTTACTGGCTGCTGTAACGTGGGACTTTAATGTCCCACTGTGAAACCAGCCTAAAGGAAACCAGCCCAGGCATGAAATATAGAGGGCTGTAAAAAGGATTCAAACCTTGAACTCTATGGGCTTGATTCACTAACCGGCGCTAAGTGTTAGCGCCGGTGTGAAAAGCAGCGCGGGTGCGCCTATATTAGTGCACGGTGCGACAATACCGTCGCACCCGCTGCCCCTTAAATGTCGCACCAGGTGCGACGATAACGGTGCATCGGGTGCCCCCAAAGCATTTCAGGGGCACCCGATGTGCCATTATCAAGGGGCAGCGGGTGCGACGTTATCGTCGCACCGCGCACTAATATAGGCGCACCGTGCTGTGCGCGCAGTGAGCGGGCTGTATCCAATGTGTGGGCGCAAACCACCTAGCGCCGTGGTTTTTGCACACTAAGTCTTAGGGCACACTAACCAGCTTAGCGCCGGTTAGTGAATCAAGCCCTATATATAATGGCGGAAGAAAATATGCAGTCCTTGGCATCATGTAAATTAAGAAAAATATTGTGGAACACTCTTGTAAAAAAAAATAATAAAAAAAATAATATAAATATATATTTATACAGTGGGTTGCAAAAGTATTTGGCCCCCTTGAAGTTTTCCACATTTTGTCACATTACTGCCACAAACATGCATCAATTTTATTGGAATTCCACGTGAAAGACCAATACAAAGTGGTGTACATGTGAAAAAGCGGATCGAAAATCATACATCATTCCACACATTTTTTTTACAAATAAATAACTGCAAAGTGGGGTGTTTGCATAATTATTCGCCCCCCTGAGTCAATACTTTGTCTAACCACCTTTTGCTGCAATTACAGCTGCCAGTCTTTTAGGGTATGCCTCTACCAGCTTTGCACATCTAGAGACTGAAATCCTTACCCATTCTTCTTTGCAAAACAGCTCCAGCTCAGTCAGATTAGATGGACAGCGTTTGTGAACAGCAGTTTTCAGATCTTGCCACAGATTCTCGATTGGATTTAGATCTGGACTTAGACTTTGACTTTAGGTTTATTGTCCTGCTGGAAGGTGAACCTTCGCCCCAGTCTCAAGTCTTTTGCAGTCCCCAAGAGGTTTTCTTCCAAGTTTGCCCTGTATTTGGTTCCATCCATCTTCCCATCAACTCTGACCAGCTTCCCTGTCCCTGCTGAAGAGAAGCAACCTCAGAGCATGATGCTGCCACCACCATATTTGACAGTGGGGATGGTGTGTTCAGAGTGATGTGCAGTGTTAGTTTTCCGCCACACATAGCGTTTTGCATTTTTGCCAAAAAGATCAATTTTTGTCTCATCTGACCAGAACACTTCTTCCACATGGTTGCTGTGTCCCTCACATGGCTTGTGGCAAACTGGAAACAGGACTCCTTATGCTTTCTGTTAACAATGCCTTTCTTCTTGCCACTCTTCCATAAAGGCCAACTATGTACAGTGCATGACTAATAGTTGTCCTATGGACAGAGTCTCCCACCTGAGCTGTAGATCTCTGCAGCTCGTCCAGAGTCACCATGGGCCTCTTGACTGCATTTCTGATCAGCACTCTCCTTGTTCGGCCTGTGAGTTTAGGTGGATAGCCTTGTCTTGGTAGGTTTACAGTTGTGCCATACTCCTTCCATTTCTGAATGATCGATTGAACAGTGCTCCGTGGGATGTTCAAGGCTTTGGAAACCTTTTTGTAGCCTAAGCCTGCTTTAAATTTCTCAATAACTTGTCTTGTGTGTTCTTTGGACTTCACGTGTTGTTGCTCCCAATATTCTGTTAGACAACCTCTGAGGCCCTCACAGAGCAGCTGTATTTGTACTGACATTAGATTACATACATGTGCACTCTATTTAGTCATTAGAACTCATCAGGCAATGTCTATAGGCAATTGACTGCACTCAGATCAAAGGGGGCCGAATAATTATGCACACACCACTTTGCAGTTATTTATTTGTAAAAAATGTTTGGAATCATGTATGATTTTCGGTCCACTTCTCATGTGTACACCACTTTGTGTTGGTCTTTCATGTGGAATTCCAATAAAATTGATTCATGTTTGTGGTAGTAATATGACAAAATGTGGAAAACTTCAAGGGGGCCGAATACTTTTGCAACCCACTGTATATATATATATATATATATATACACATATATATATATATATATATATATATATATATATATATATATATATATATATACACATACATACATACAGACATCCCCCTGTGGGAGCCTTGATGCATTGTGGGAAATAACAGCTGTTTCCAAGTGCAAAAAATGCATAATCTCTTTCCACAGACATCACCTGCCAGCAGTAAAAATGTGACCATGTCATAAATGTCAGAATGTAAATCAGGGAGGATTCCAGGTTGCCACTGGAATCCTCTTCCACTTCTCCATCATGAAACTGGTGGATGTTATAGACATTGCTATCCTCTACCTTCCATCTGAGCATGCCCCACAGATGCTCAGTAGGGTTTAAGTTTGGAGAAATGCTTAGCTAGTCCAGCACCTTTTCCTTTGTTGTTTTAGCAAGGAGGGTTGTGATGTTGGAATAATACCCTGTGGCCCAGTTTCTGAAGGGAGGAGATCATGCTCTGCTTCAATATGTCACAGTATGTGTTGGCATTCAGGGCAGCACTCATGCAGCCCCAAACCATGACACTCCCACCACCATGCCTGACGTTATGGAACACACACTAGTCTTTGTACTCCTCACTTTGTTACCTCCACACATGCTTGGCATTATCTGAGCATAAAAGTTAGTCTCATTAGACCACAGGACATGGTTTTAGTAATCCATGTCATCAGTCTGCTTGTCTTCAGCACTTTCTTGTGCATCATCTTTAGAAGAGGCTTCCTTCTGGGATGATATTGTGGTGATGATATTGTGGTAAAACTTCTCCCACAGTGGGATGTCAGCACCAGGGTGCTGACATCACACTGTGGGAGTCTTGTTAACTGGATAGTGTAATGGTTAAAGGGGAACTTCAGCCTAAACAAACATACTGTCATTAAGTTGCATTAGTTATGTTAATTAGAATAGATAGGTAATACAATTTTGTACTCACCCTGTTTTAAAAGAACAGGCAAATGTTTGTGATTCATGGGGACTGCCATCTTTGTCATGGGGCAGCCATATTTTTGGTTGAAAGGAGGTGACAGGGAGCATAAGACACAGTTCCGACTGTCCTTTGTCCTGATAACCCCTCCCAGCTACATGCGCTAGGCTTCAAATGTCAAATTCAAAATGTAAAAAAAAAAAAATTGCACCAAAACAGCAGAACGAGAACAACAACATCAGAAATCCCATCATGCTTTGCACAGCATCAGGGGAAAAATGCCCGGGCAGTTTTCTTCTGTGCAGCTAAAAATGAGGCTTGTATAAGAGAAACAAAGTTCTGATGCTGTGAAACTGTTAAAGAAACACCAGGCTTTTTCAGTGCTGCTGAGTTGATTTTTAGTCTGGAGGTTCACTTTAAGGGCTCTGCCTCTGATACGGGAGACCAGGGTTCGAACCTCAGCTCTGCCTGTTCAGTAAGCCAGCACCTATTCAGCAGGAGACCTTAGGCAAGTCTCCCTAACACTGCTACTGCCTATAGAGAGCATCCTAGTGGCTGCAGCTCTGGCGGTTTGAGTCCACCAGGAGAAAAGCACTATATAATTGTTTGTTTTTGTCTTTTTTGTTGCATTGTGGGAAATAACAGCTGTTTCCAACTGCAAAAAATACATAATCTCTTTCCACAGACATCACCTGCCAGCAGTAAAAATGTCACCATGTCATAAATGTCAGACTGTATATCAGGGAGAGGAAAGATTTTACGAGGGGCAAACATTGACTAAATAATTTAAACATAAGTATTGTAAAAATTAAGCACTTTTTTTCATTACAAAATTTTTACTGGCGTTCCTCTTTGACACACGTGCTCCCCATTCGCACCTGAGACCCTGTAACACTAATGAGTAACATGACCCCGGGGTGGTAAACTGTCTAATTGAGGAGAGTTTTTACATTCTTTACTTATAATTATGTTTGGGTTGTTAGGGGTGTTAATATTATATATGTAAACTGCGCCTACCCGTTATAGCTATCTAGAAAAGGGATGAACCTTAGTGACATAAAATAGTGAACAATATACTGTGTAATCATGCAATATTAAAATCATTAATAACCCAGCACTCGAGTTTGTGCTAGCAATGGGAGTCCAGCAATAGACAATATGAGATGATGTATGTCAGCGCTCCTCTTCTTCAGACTCTTTAATCGGATGGTTGCCACCTCAGACAACAGGTGGATCTAGCACTTCGGTATAAAAACCAGGCAAACACCTCTCCAATAAAATTCGGAATCTTTAATCCAGATTAAGCTTGCAAAACACAAATAAAAACTCTCATAGCGTACCATATAAAAACAATACACTTCAGCCTGCGCCTTTAGAGCGCACTTACGTAGCAAGATGATTTATAGGCGTATCGGGCTCAACGGCCCAGTGATGACACTCCTCTCCGGGTGAAAACGGCGTCCCGTAATTCCCCCTCGGCGTGCCCGCTCACGATTTCCGTATGTTCAATGCGGCTGGCTAGCACTTCCGCATCCCGTGACGTCAGACGCACCTGGCTCCGCCCTACGCGTTTCGTCCGTGCGGACTCATCAGGGGCTGACGTCACAGGTGCGGCCGACGTCCTTTGTAGCTCCAACCCCTCCCCTCTCGACCGTCATCAATAGTTGCGCCGTTTGGAACGCACGTCGCATGTTCATGCGTCCCATCAGCCTCAATGGACACAGCGCCATCTAGCAACTTTCCCCCTGAACTTTCTTTGGCCTGGTTGGCTAAGCTACCTTTCTACCACCATCTAGTGGGCTTTTTTTATATTGCACCTATACCTATAAATATCAATATCAACATAAATTGCAAATTGAAAGCTATGAACTATAAAATACTCAATCTATCATGCATCAATATTCAACTTGATCCTGGCTACTGGTCAGATAAAATCTTCCCAAGATATACAAGTACCCAATGAAACATTATTTTAAACAAAAAGGGGGGAGGAGTGTGTAACACTATATTACCATCAAACTTATTTTCTCCAATCCCTGTCATGCTAATCCACCCTCGTATTGAGGCTGATGTGAGCAGCATGAACCAAGATGTCACCTCTGGTCGTCAAGTAAAATTCCATCATACCACTCAAAGTGTATAGCAAATCAATTTTTTACATCTAAAACATATGTGTGTCCCAAAACTTGGCCTCTGTTCACATACCCAGCCCCTGTGTTCAGGAGTAGGTCTACAGAGGGAGAATAGTGTTGGCCCATCACTTAATTCAATACTTGAGTATGTGCCCCTCCACTACCCCTCTGTGGAATATCTACCTATATTAATGTTGTGCCCCATATTAATCTTGTGTCTACTCAGGCAAACAGAATTCTCAACACTCCAATTACATAATTAACAAGTTAAACTGGGGTTATTCCCATACTTCATTTTCTATATAACTACCTCCAGTGCCTATTATTTCAGATGTCATTAGTAATAAAACAGTTGAGGTCAAATTCTACATTTAGGCCCCTCGGGACTAAGGACTGTAACTGATAAATCCATTTGCCCTTATGAATGTTGGCTATATGTTCTCCAATCCTTTTATGGAGTTTTCTTGTGGTCCTTCCCACATATTCCAGATTACAGGGACACCATAATACATATATGACCCCCATGCTATTGCACGTAATACATTGCTTAATGTCTTGTTGCTTGCCGGTGTTCCTGGATTGAATTGTGGACCCCCGTTGGGGTTTGGCCTCCCGACATCCCCTACATCCCCGGCAGGGGAAAAAACCTTTTTGCCCCAAAAGGTCAGTAGACCTACTCTGGGGGGGGTTTATGTAGCTGGACACCAGCTGTGACCTCAAATTGGGGGCTTTTCTATATATAAAAGTTGGTTTTTCTGGTATTGCTCTGGTTAATGTTCCATCCAACTTCAAAATATTCCAATGCTTTTTGATTATCCGTTCGACTTCCTTATGTTGACCGTTGTAGTCAAACAACATGTCAAATTCTCTATTTTTCTCATTTCCTTTGGTGCGGTTCAGTAGGAGGCTATTTCTATCCATGGAGGCTATGTCTTGAACCTGATCTTGCAATCCCAGTTCATCATAGCCCCTATCTTTAAACCTCTTTATCAATATCTGGCTTTGCTCTTTGTATGTTTCCACTTCAGAACAGTTACGCCTGATCCGCATAAACTGGCCTTTAGGAATGTTAGCATATCCATAGTCCCCTTCCCTTACATTGTGGTTATCTTTCCTTCCTCTATGTCTTAAGTTGTAAAACTGTTGTCCATATCTTGGGCCATTTTGTGGGTACCTTGGAGAAACTCCTCCCTTGGGGCTCCTAATTGGTTTAGGGCGCGATGGAAGGGGTCCACCCCATGCTCCATCAGGAATGTGTGGTTCCCTATTTTCCCAATTATAGTTGTCCACTGTTACACCCATCCCCTTCCGTCCTATATCTGGATTGTGATTTTGATCCGCCTCTTTAGGCACATTTGTGGATTGGGTGGGGGCATGTGGTTCTTGCTGAGAGGTAGTTATAGGGGTTTTTTGTTGTTTGACATTTTCCCATTTATAAGCTTTATGCTGTTTATATTCCCCACAATCATTAAGGAATCTTTTTTGTCTAATTTCTATAATATCTTGTTCATTTTTTACCAATTTCTTAGTTAAGTCCTCCATATGCTTGATATAGGACTCCTTCTCTCTGTGGGGTTCCATACTAGTTTTTAACTGATCTATTTCCCCCTCCAAACGATCCAACCTCTTTTGTTTCCTCTTTATTAGAATTTTCAGCAAATCTACTCCGCTTTTGTTTAGAAATTCCCCCATTCGCTAATATTTATATGGGCAAGTGGGAAAATGAAATATTGGAGATACCCGGGGCAGAAAATATAATCAGTTGGAACAGATTTATCGATGATTTGTTCTTTATTTGGAGGGGGCCAGCTGATCAGCTGAACACCTTTTGTGCAGAAGCCAACAGTCATTGGGGACCTATAAACATTACGTTTAAGCAGGATCAAACACGAGTGGAATTTCTGGATTTGGAAATTACAAAGGAAGGGAGAAGTTTAAATACAAAAACCTTCTTTAAACCTACAGATAGGAATGGTTATATTCCAAAAAACAGCTGCCATCATAAAAAATGGCTGGATAACATTCCTAAAGGCCAGTTTATGCGGATCAGGCGTAACTGTTCTGAAGTGGAAACATACAAAGAGCAAAGCCAGATATTGATAAAGAGGTTTAAAGATAGGGGCTATGATGAACTGGGATTGCAAGATCAGGTTCAAGACATAGCCTCCATGGATAGAAATAGCCTCCTACTGAACCGCACCAAAGGAAATGAGAAAAATAGAGAATTTGACATGTTGTTTGACTACAACGGTCAACATAAGGAAGTCGAACGGATAATCAAAAAGCATTGGAATATTTTGAAGTTGGATGGAACATTAACCAGAGCAATACCAGAAAAACCAACTTTTATATATAGAAAAGCCCCCAATTTGAGGTCACAGCTGGTGTCCAGCTACATAAACCCCCCCCAGAGTAGGTCTACTGACCTTTTGGGGCAAAAAGGTTTTTTCCCCTGCCGGGGATGTAGGGGATGTCGGGAGGCCAAACCCCAAAGGGGGTCCACAATTCAATCCAGGAACACCGGCAAGCAACAAGACATTAAGCAATGTATTACGTGCAATAGCATGGGGGTCATATATGTATTATGGTGTCCCTGTAATCTGGAACATGTGGGAAGGACCACAAGAAAACTCCATAAAAGGATTGGAGAACATATAGCCAACATTCATAAGGGCTTAAAGACACACAATGTGTCAAATCATTTCAGATTGGCCCATAATTGTGACCCCAGTGGATTGAGATTCATGGGAGTGGAGGCACATAATAAAAAATGGAGAGGATCAAGTCTGGTTAGAGATATATCACAGGCTGAGGGCAAATGGATTTATCAGTTACAGTCCTTAGTCCCGAGGGGCCTAAATGTAGAATTTGACCTCAACTGTTTTATTACTAATGACATCTGAAATAATAGGCACTGGAGGTAGTTATATAGAAAATGAAGTATGGGAATAACCCCAGTTTAACTTGTTAATTATGTAATTGGAGTGTTGAGAATTCTGTTTGCCTGAGTAGACACAAGATTAATATGGGGCACAACATTAATATAGGTAGATATTCCACAGAGGGGTAGTGGAGGGGCACATACTCAAGTATTGAATTAAGTGATGGGCCAACACTATTCTCCCTCTGTAGACCTACTGGACACACATATGTTTTAGATGTAAAAAATTGATTTGCTATACACTTTGAGTGGTATGATGGAAATTTTACTTGACGACCAGAGGTGACATCTTGGTTCATGCTGCTCACATCAGCCTCAATACGAGGGTGGATTAGCATGACAGGGATTGGAGAAAATAAGTTTGATGGTAATATAGTGTTACACACTCCTCCCCCCTTTTTGTTTAAAATAATGTTTCATTGGGTACTTGTATATCTTGGGAAGATTTTATCTGACCAGTAGCCAGGATCAAGTTGAATATTGATGCATGATAGATTGAGTATTTTATAGTTCATAGCTTTCAATTTGCAATTTATGTTGATATTGATATTTATAGGTATAGGTGCAATATAAAAAAAGCCCACTAGATGGTGGTAGAAAGGTAGCTTAGCCAACCAGGCCAAAGAAAGTTCAGGGGGAAAGTTGCTAGATGGCGCTGTGTCCATTGAGGCTGATGGGACGCATGAACATGCGACGTGCGTTCCAAACGGCGCAACTATTGATGACGGTCGAGAGGGGAGGGGTTGGAGCTACAAAGGACGTCGGCCGCACCTGTGACGTCAGCCCCTGATGAGTCCGCACGGACGAAACGCGTAGGGCGGAGCCAGGTGCGTCTGACGTCACGGGATGCGGAAGTGCTAGCCAGCCGCATTGAACATACGGAAATCGTGAGCGGGCACGCCGAGGGGGAATTACGGGACGCCGTTTTCACCCGGAGAGGAGTGTCATCACTGGGCCGTTGAGCCCGATACGCCTATAAATCATCTTGCTACGTAAGTGCGCTCTAAAGGCGCAGGCTGAAGTGTATTGTTTTTATATGGTACGCTATGAGAGTTTTTATTTGTGTTTTGCAAGCTTAATCTGGATTAAAGATTCCGAATTTTATTGGAGAGGTGTTTGCCTGGTTTTTATACCGAAGTGCTAGATCCACCTGTTGTCTGAGGTGGCAACCATCCGATTAAAGAGTCTGAAGAAGAGGAGCGCTGACATACATCATCTCATATTGTTAGGGGTGTTGCCAATGGTTTAGACATTGATGGCTGTGTTCAGTTATTAAATTTAAATAAGGTTTCACTGTTACACAAGCGGTACACTGGCTATTTATTATTGCATCATAGTGTCATATTTTAAGTGTTGTTCCATCAAAAGATATAGTAAAATATTTACAAAAATGTGAGAGTGAGTGTACTCACTTTTGTGAGATACTGTAGATGCCAATGAAGACTCTGGGAATTTATGGATGAAGTAAGAAGAAAACAGAAGAATATGATTAAAAAAGTAAATATTTAATTTTTTTATTTGAATGAAATATATTTTTGCATATTATTTTGAAGAAAATGTTAAACAAAATCCTTTTTTATGCAAGAGATAAAAGAGAGAAATTAATTCAATACATAAAATGCTAGTAATAGGGAATATTTTAGTTATGCATTGAAAGCCACAAAGGGGGAGAACAACAACTGAGCTCCTTGTGCAAATTATGAATGAAATGCAATGTTTAGAAAGTGGTTCATAAAAACTATGATTCACAGAAGAACTGGAGCTGGGTTAATTCAAAATATTTAATTCTTAAATTTTCAAAGCCATTAGTAAGACGTACAAAAGCAAGCCTTTGTTGAACAAATAATTAAAACATCCTAAAATGAACTCCAAGAGTACAATGAGCCTGATCCAATTCCTTTTTATCCCCTAAGTTTTCTCCTAGGAGACTTTTCATCTTCCTTTTAAAATAACTTTTGCACTCTGCAATTGAAATTGTACCAAAAAGTAGGTAAAAAATAATGCCAAATTATTCAAAGTATTTTCTCGCTTGCTGGTGGCTTAAAAGGCATTATATTGATAAGATGTGAAATACCACCTAGGAGAAAACTTAGGCGAGTGAATTAGGTTGGGCCCAATATCATTATTGGGTACAACTTGATACAAACATACAGTGTACTGACTGTAACACCCAATTTCACGATAATCCACTGATATGTTCATTAAAAAATATATATTTGATGCAAAAGGGAAAAGGCTAATAAAAAAAATGCATGTATACTGAGTATATCTACTGTATTACTAATAGATAAGTATCTCAATCACTTACAAAATGCAGGATATAGTATTCCATTATATAAATATACATATTAATAGGGAAAGGTCAGTCTACATCTTTTGTAGGTCAATGGCTACCACTTCTTCATGAACTTCCATGGAAAAACATACAAACGGTTCCTCATAGGTAATAGTTGGGATGGATGACGGTGATCAGGGCCGGATTTAAGCCAAGGCCGCCTATGCCATGGCCTAGGGCACCACAGGAGCAAGGGCACCAAAGCAGCAGGCAAAACTGATTCAACATTTGCAAGCTTGCAAATGCTGCAATGTAGGGCGATCAGGCAAGCGTCTGAATGCCGTACTCTGCTGCTAGCTGCCTGTGCAGCAGCCACCTTGCTCTCTGTGCATGTTTGCATTGAGGCCGGCAGCTATGTACTTGGGCAGCATTGGAGATGGAAAGGAAGAGGAAGCTTCTGCACTGGAGACGAGTGGAGAAATGCGTGACACTGATGGCTGCTGTGGTATGAAGGAGAGCTGGCTATCTATACTGAAAGGGGAAGGGGGGGAGAGATTAAGGGAAGGGGGAGGGGTCATTTGGCTATCTATACTAGAGGGAAGGGGGAGGGGTCCTCTCGCTACCTATACTGAAGGGGGCGGCTGGTGACAGTGGCCTTGGGCGGTAAAGAGTTCAAATCCGGCCCTGACAGTGATCATTCACTTCACAGAAAGAAAGAACAATTGGCCAAATTTATCAAAGCATTACCAACATTTTTTTTTCTTTTTAAACTGTTCTAACCAGCAGGAGGAACTGTTCTGCATGATAATAAGAAAATTCTCAAATCCTACTTAATAACAGCAGCTTAGCATGGGTTTCTAGAACTGCATTACAGTTAAGAAAAGTGCAAATCCACCCCTAAACTGTCTCTAGCACTCTTTATGTAATAGGCTTCATGCCTAGTACATTTATTACACGCCAGCATATTCTTTGGCACAGTACAAAGTAAGAAACAAACATAAGGTACATGATAATACAGACAATGGTATACAACAAATGTAAGAGTGTATGCAATAAATTGTGTAAAGCAGAATTATGTGCCTAAAGTCTTACCGCACAATGAGTAATGTGTAAGGCATTGCATGTAATGTATTGCATTCTGCTCTACTTATCATGCGGTAAAAGTTTAAGCACAGAATTCTTCTAAACTCAAGTTTATTGAATACACCCAAACGACACTGGCACAAAATATAGAATTGGTAGACGTAGTAATTACAGTGACAAACATAACATGATGAATAAAATGGATAACAATTTCAAAACACAAAAGGGTGAGAGAGCCCTGCCCTTGTGAGCTCACAATCTAAAGGAATGGGGGGGGGGGGGGGGGGAGGGGATGGTTGTGGGCGAGAGGTGGAGTAGTATACAATATGTATACCTAGAAGCCGTGTGTTTTTAGGTTCTGTAGCAATGAGTAAAACTTGGCCAGAGGTTTAACATGGAATAGCCGAAGTTAGAGTGCATGCTTGTCAGAAAAAATGGTTTTGAGGGAGTGGTTAAAGATTTCAAAGGTTAGAGAGTGACAGATGTGTTTTAAAAGGTGGGGTGAGGCACATGAGAAATCTTGTATATAAGAATGTGAGCAGGTGTTTCTAGAGGAGGACAAAAGAAAGTTGTGTGCAGATCTGAGATTGTGGTTGGTATCTGGAAACTAGTGAGGAGATGTACAGAGGAGAGATATTGTTGAGAGCATTGTACGTTAGGGTTAAGAGTTTTAAAAGGAACCTCTGGTTAATTGGCAGCCAATGTAGAGCTTGACAGGGAGGAGCAGAAGAAGTGTAAGAAGAAATGAAGAAGTCGAGTTCAGTACAAATTGTAGGGGTGCCAGTCTGTTAGTTGGTAGTCCACGAGTAGTATATTACACTATAGTCTAAACAAGATATTATAAGAACATGTACTAACATTTTAGTAGTGTCTGGAGTGAGAAAATGTTGGAGGCAAGATACGTTTTTGAGTTTGAGATGACAGAATCTGGTTAGGGAGTGAATGTGAGGAATAAATATGAGAGAGGGGTTAAATATCACCCCTAAGCATAGGGGTGTTATTAACATTTATTATATCACGCAGTAGAAAGAGATGGTGGAAACATGACTAGTTCTGATTTACTCATATTAAGTTTTAGAAGTTGAGAGGTCATGAAAGAGGTTATAGTAGACAGGCAATCAGTAACGTGTGAGAATGTGCAGTTTATCATCTGCATATAAGTGGTAAAGAAAACCAAATAAATTGATTAAATTGCCAAGACTATGCAGGTAGATGGAAAAGAGGAGGGGGCCAAAGATAGCACCTTGAGGTACCCAAAAAGATGTAGAGAAGAGGTCTGATCTGAGTAAGAAAGACATTTCAGAGAGATAGGAAGATATCCAGGTAAGAGCGAGGTCATTTATACCGACAGATGAAAGTATCTGTAGGAGTGAGGTGTGGTTAACAGTATCATGATGTACACTGAACAAGAAGGATGAGTATGGAATAATGGCCTTTGGATTTAGCTGTAAGAAGATCATTGGTCACTTTTGTAAGAGCTGTTTCTGTGGGGGAATAGCCAGACTGTAACTTATCAAGCAGGGGGTTCGAAGATAAAAAATGCCTTAATTCAGCATGTATATGGTGTACAAGTAATTTGAAAGCAAATTGGACAGTTCATGCATTGACTATCTTGACTGTGTATTTCTGTAACTGTTGTTCTCCTGAAATTCTGATGCACAACAGTCTCAATAGTTATTTAGACTCAGTACAACACGAAAAAGATCCAACAAGCAGTACTTCAGCAGATAGATGATGTTAATGAGAAAAGTCACAGATGAATGTCCAGACTGGTTCAAACAGAACCCGGTTCTGGTTGAACTTGATAGGCAGATGTCTTTTTTTCAACCAAACTGTGTTATTATGTCAGATAGAAAGCCTGTTATAACTAATATAACCCCTCTTTAAAAATATGATAAGTAGAGGTGCATCTCAGAATGCACAACACAATGATAAGCACCAGCTCACACCCCTGCCAGTCAAAAATTTAAAACTGATGCTTCTCTTATGGGGAGGTTAAGTGTAAAAAAAATGTTTGCTGGGTGTTCAGTGCACTTTAAATAGTATCTCACATGTCTCAAATTATGAAGTCAGTTACTCTGCCTTTTGTAAGCGGAGAAAAGTGGTTATTCGTTTTTTTTTTACATTTGAACATGGACCAGAGAAAGCAGAGGAGAGAGTTGTCTGATTATATCAGAAAGAAAATGATATACAAGCTAGTTATAGGCAAAGGCTATAAGTTTATTTCCAAGCAGCTTGATGTTCCTGTGATAACATTTGCAAACATCATTGAGAAGTTTATGGTCCATGAGACTGTAGCTAACCTCTCTGAATGTGACCATCCATCATTTTTTCAGTGACAGTGAAATCTTTAAGGAAAAAAAAAAAAAAACAGACTCAAAAAGGACTCCACCCCTGAAAAAAAAAACGTAAAAAGTCAGAATTAAGTTGCAGAAATTAATATTAACAAGCTGCTCCTGGAAGAATGTGCTTTGGACAGATCAGATAAAACTATTTTTATTTTTTGCTATAAATCAGTATTTAAGAAGAGAATATAACATTTTCAAAGAAAGAAACACAATACTTCATGTGAAACATAAAGGAGACTAAGTTATGTTTTGATGCTGCTTTGTTTCATCTGGCATTGTCGTCAGTCTGTAGAGAGCAATGAAATCTGAAGACTATGAAGACATAAAATGAGCAAAATATACTGGTATAGCCCAGTGTAAGAAACCAGTGTTGCTTGTGAAATCTCACCAGTCTTTTTCGCTTTGAAAATGCTACTTTTGATTTTAAGAAAATATTCGTGAAAATAGCTTGATATAGTGTCAATTCATGAAAAGTGCAAAAACACAGAAAAACTATTTTTACTGCAGAATTCTTTTACCACGAAAATTTGTGAAAAGAATACTGGCATTTTTGATCATTACTGATAATGACCCAAAGCATTAAAAACATTCAAGAAAGTAACATTTGACTGTTCTAAATGGGATCTTCTATGAGTGCTATTATGGATTCCTATAGATCATCTGAAATATAATACGAAGAAACAACTCTTCAAACCTGACAGCTGAAAGCACAGTGCTTAGGATGAGTTGGCCAAATAACCCATGTAGCAAAATATCAGATTAGGAGTCACACTATATTTGTCCATGCAAAGGTATCACAAGGTGGGTGTGGGGTATGCCAGCCCCTAGGTGTTACTTTGGAGAGAGGGTGACAGAGGGGACAGAGGCTCCAGCCTGAAATTAAGGAAGGGATGTGTGTGTGTGTGAAGCTTCTTTCCTCACACTTCTAGGGCTCCCCAGTATAAACAGAGGTGCAGTGGTGGTGTTTGATGTGGAACCTCTTACCATCTCCAGCACAGCGTCTCCCATCCACCCTCTCATTCATCCTTTAAGAAGCATACATTTGCATAATCCTGCATCATCTCAAAATTGTTGGCATCTCATTGACCATGCTTACTGGTGGCCATTTACAAGCACAGTAAAACCTTGGATTGAGAGTAATTTGGTTGAAGAGCGCTTTGTTATACACGCAAAAAATATTGTGAAATTTTGACTTGATATACAAGCAACATCTATATATGAACAAAAAAAGTATAAATGTGTCACGTAATCACAATTGAGTTGATAGTTCTTCTCCCGTTGGCGCTGCAGGATTGTACTTAATCTCAGTGTAGAGTCACATTTCCATGAAATACTTAAAAGTAGGCAAAAGCCACTGTCAAAGGATAAGTTCCTTGTTAAAGCCACACAAAAAAAAAAGGTTGGGGTGCGTCAACAGATTGCAAGGATGCTGTTATTTAGTGACATTTTTACTTTATACTATTTTACTTTTTTTTATTTTTATTTTATACTACTTTTGGATTGTGAAATGAATCACCTGGGTTTCCATTAATTCTTTTAGGGATATTCACTTTGATATAACAATGCTTTGGATTACAAGCATGTTTCCGGAACAAATTATGCTCACAAACCAAGGTTCCACTGTAATTATGGCCCTGATTCACTAGAAGAAGTGAACAGCAATTTTACCAGTGCAACACAACATGTGTAGCACACATCACATAGTGAAACCTGTGTTATATACACAACGAGCTGGTTACTTGTGCAACACACATTATGCAAAAAGAAGCATTGGGCTCATAATGCGAGTTGCACAAGAGATATTTTTGGCTTAAATACCTGTGTCATTTGGTGAATCATGGCCATTATCACAAAAAATGTATTTTCTTTGTTTGCTATTGGAGGAGGTCCTCAGGGAAAAAGTCCCGCTTTTGGTGACACCAACCCTAGTCTGTGTCCATGCCACTTTCAATGGTTTTGTTATTTAAGGTAATCTGTTGAATCATAACTCGTGAATTATTTCATCAGGTTCAAGATGCTGCAGAGACAAGTTGCTAGTTATTTCAGAGTAGTGATGAACGTAATCAGCTAATTACATTTACGTGGAATTTTGCAATTACGCCTATACATAATTACAAATTGTTAATTCCATTGATTTTGTATAACCATTCGTAATTTCGCATAAATGTAATTTTTGCGTTCATGCTGATTTTGGGGGTAAATAGCAAAGCCCTTATACATACTATTGTCACCAAAATTGCTACATATTTTAACTGCTTGCTGACCGCTCCACGCTGATTGGCGTGAATGCAGTGGCAGCCCCAAGACCACTCCACACCGATTAACGTGAATGGCTGGGAATGGAGACTGCAGGAGATCACGCGCACATGAATCATGGAGCTCTGCCCGCCATCAGTCTCCCAGCGGAGATCGCTGCTTGGAGACTGTTAGATGGTGAAACCGCCGTCTATTAACATTGTACAGCACTGTACTGGGGACAGCCGTGTGGCACGGATGTCCCCCTGGGATGCAAAAAAAGGGAGCCGCTGTCATAGGCTGAAGCCTATGACAGCCGGTCAGGCTGATTGGCTGGTGGAGGGAGGGTTACAAAATTAATTTAAAAAATAAGCATATTTATTTAGAAAAAAAGAAATAAATATTTGCTAAAAAAATAAACATTTGGGGGAACGATCAGATTCCACCAACAGAAAGCTCTGTTGGTAGGGAAAGAAGGGGGGGGGGGAGGGATCACGTGTGTGCTGAGTTGTACGGCCCTGCAGAGAGGCCTTAAAGCTGCAGTAGCCTATTTTGGTAAAAATGGCCTGGTCACTAGGGGGGTTTAAGACCGTGGTCCTTAAGAGGTTAAGAAGAATAGTGGGTACAAGTAAATTTTTCAAAAAGACCTTGTAGTTTTGAAGAAAATCGATCGTAAAATGCAAAGAAAAATGGGTTTTTAAACTCAGAAAAAATGAGTTTAAAAACCATTTTTCTTTGCATTTGTAAAATCGATTTTCTCAAAAGCTACAAAATTTTTTTTTTGACTTGTACCCACTATTCTCCCTAATATATGTAGCAATTTTGGTGGCAATAGCATGTATGGGGGCTTTGCTATGCTATTAACCACAAGTCGGCACAAAAATGCACAAAAAAATCACAAATCATTGCAAATCATTGCAATTACATACAAAATTAATTACAATTTTCGCTGAAATTTATCATTATGATTACGATGCGTAATTGCAAATTACGATGGGTGATAAATTTTTTTAATTTGTTCTAATCCCAGCCACTCCAGTTTCCTCTGGACACTCCAGTGTCCTCCCACATCCCAAAAAGATACAGATAAGTTGATTGTCTTTTCCCTAATTAAGCTCTAGTATACAATACACTACACAATACATACATAAATATATGACTATGGTGAGGACCTGAGGGACAGTTAAGTGACAAGACAATATACTCTGTACAGTGCTGTGAAAGATGTTGGCGCTATATAAATAATAATAATAGGGGGCGTGGCCACAACAGAGACCAGGAAGGACGTGTGAACCCTGAGCTCCAGCTTCGATGGAGAAATAGCAGCTCAAATCAGCACAGATCAGCACAACACAAGCATGGCAGAGGAGATGGAGATCCAGACAGACCCCTCCAAGAAGCGTAAATCATACAAGCCGAAGAAGCTCATGGACTTCTTCACAGAAAAGACACAGAGGGCAGCACGAGGTTATCAAGATGGCGCTGGGAGACAGACACACGCAGCAGAGCACAGCCAATATGAAGAAGGAGAGGAGAACCAGAGAAACAACATTCCACAGTCTGGTGAGTGCTCTCCCCCGATGACCTCCCTCCCTGCAGAGATCAATCAAGCTCAGTCCCCCTCTAATAGCCCAGCAAGACAGCGTCCATGCATTGAGAGCTCAGAGGAGCATGCACAGGAGATAGGCCCAGTGCATCCAAATACATTACCCCCTACTGACATCCTGGCCTTCCCTGCATCAGAACAAGCAGCCCCCCAGACATTTATTAATGAGATCTTGCTATCCTTCAGAGCAGACTTACTCTCCAGCTTCTCTAGCATGCAGGCTTCCGTACAACAAGAGATTGTTTCACTTGACACAAGAGTGGATGCATCTGAATACACGCTAGTTAAAGAGCACAATGCTATGGTAGATGTAACTGAGCAGCACACTAAAGAAATTGCCTGGCTTAAAACCAAATCATCTGATATGGAGGATCACTCCAGGCGAAACAACATAAAACTGAGAGGCATACCAGAATCAGTTACCACTGGGGAGTTAAGAGGCTATGTCACAAAATTTGCTAAGACTGTACTGCCTGATGTGTCACCTATAGAACTGACAATCGACAGAGTACATCGCCTGCCAAAACCCTCTCATCTCCCGGATCATATTCCCAGGGATGTAATAGCTAGATTCCTCTTCTTTCAAACCAAAGATTAACTTTTAGCAGCTCTCAGGAAACCTGACCAACTCCCAGAACCCTACTCTAAGATCCAGCTGTTCAACGACCTCTCCCAGGCCACACTACAGCAGCGGAGAAGTCTGCAACCATTATCCAAAGCTCTGAGAGATGCACAAATACCATACAAGTGGGGATTCCCAACTAAACTTATATTTTCCTACCGCAATAAACAACATGTGATTATCTTTCACACAGAAGGTACAGCTCTCCTTAAGAAACTGCAAATCCGTATCCCCGAAACCAGCAAGTGACTTATCGCTAAATTTCACAACTCCATCTCCTACTTAAAACAGCAATAGATCTGTATACCACGCATATTCACCACCGAGCACGGCCATTTTGATGACACCCATTCCTGATATAGGGAACATTATCTTCCTTGCAATATACGCTATTGCACTACACCCCAAGATGAAGTGTAGAATCGTGGACTCATATTCCACACTACTTAGTTTGTTTTGTTTTATGTTTATGTGGTTATTGTTAAGTTTTTGTTCATGTATGACTCACTCTCCCATCCTCAAGAATGTAACTATTAATGCACTACTGTACTTATCTATATACTCTATAAGGGTGATTTGCAAAGTGAATCTCTACACACTAATTATTGTCTATGGCTAACCCAGTTAATACTATTAAACTAACTTCATTCAACGCTCGAGGTTTAAACTCCCCCTTTAAAAGAAAACTTCTCTGGTCGGATGCCCGCTCCAAACGATCTGACATTCTCTTAGTGCAAGAGACACATTTATTAAATAGTGACACAAAGTACTGCACAAACCCTAACTTTCCCCTGATTTACCACAGCACCTTTACCAAAAGGAAAAGAGGAGTCCTATTAGCATTCCACAAAAATCTCAAAGTAACAACTACCTCTATAGAAATAGACAACGGAGGTAGCTTCGTAATTTTTGTAGGTCACATTAACCACTTCACCACTGAGGGGTTTTACCCCCTGACCACCAGAGCAATTTTCACCTTTCAGCGCTCCTTCCATTTATTTGTCTATAACTTTATCATTACTTATCACAATGAAATGAACTATATCTTGTTTTTTCCGCCACCAATTAGGCTTTCTTTAGGTGGGACATTATGCCAAGAATTATTTTATTCTAAATGTGTTTTAATAGGAAAATAGGAAAACATGTGGGAAAAAATTAATTATTTTTCAGTTTTCGGCCATTATAGTTTTTAAATAATGCATGCTACTGTAATTAAAACCCATGAAATGTATTTGCCCTTTTGTTCCGGTTATAAAACCGTTTAAATTATGTCCCTATCACAATGTTTGGCGCCAATATTTTATTTGGAAATAAAGGTGCATTTTTTTCAGTTTTGCGTCTCTCCCTAATTTACAAGCCCATAGTTTATAAAGTAACAGTGTTGTACCCTCCTGACATAAATATTTAAAAAGTTCAGTCCCTAAGGTAACTATTTATGTATTTTTTTTAATTGTAAATTTTTTATTTTTTTTATATTACATAAAAAAAAATGGGGAGTGTGGGAGGTAATGAGTTAATTTTTTGTGTCTAACTAATTCATTTGTATGTGAAAAATGTTTAGGGTGTAGTTTTACTATTTGGCCACAAGATGGCTAACTTTTTGTTTGTTTAACTTTTTGTTTAATGCGACCTCCAAGCGTCCTTTCAGACGCTTGGAGGAAGTAGTAGGTGACTGGGTAAGTTTTTTTTTTTCCACAATGATCGCGCTGCTTAGCGGAAAAGCAGCGGATCATTGCAGGGCTTAGATCAACGAACGGGAAAGGATTTTCCCGTTCATTGATCTCCGGGCGAGTGGCCGGCGGCGTGTTTACCCGCGGGAATGCACGCTAGAGCGAGCGGGAGCGCGGGCAGCGGCGGGAACGCGGAAAGTACGGATTTCTCCGTCCCTGGGGGTTAAAGGATGGAAAAAGGGACGGAGAAATTCGTACGGGCGGGGGTAAAGTGGTTAACAACCATCCACTAACCATTGTGGCCTTATATGCCCCCAATATAGCACTACGCCATTTCCTCCAGAAATTGATGACAAAGGTAAACAAAATCAAATCTGGCCACCTCATACTAGGAGGCGACTTCAATGCATGCGCTTCAAATATAGACTCCTTCTCCAGCAGGAAATCCCTTTTACCACTCTTAGAGAAAACCTTAAGATGGAATGATCTTTTCGATCCCTGGCGAGTATCGCATACCACTGATAAAGAGTATACACATTTCTCTATTGTGCACAAGTCACACTCCCGAATAGACTACTTTCTGACAGATAGATTCCTACTGCAGGAAGTGATAACCACATCCATATATTGCATTACCTGGTCAGATCATGCCCCTATACATATGGTTATTAAAGACACCCTAAACCCACCTAGACCTAAAACCTGGAAAATGAATCAAGCGATCTTAACAGATCCCAATCTTATTTCCACATATTCAAAATCAATTCAAAACTTCTTTGATATAAATTCCACTCCTGACGTCGGTGAACAAATGATATGGTCAGCTCACAAAGCTTATATGCGCGGCCTCTATATTAAATTCAGTGCAAGACAAAAAAAGAGAGAGACAAAAAATATAATGACCTCATACAACGTATAACGTATAAAGTATTATACAACGTATAACACTTGTCGATCAGATGTGAAATGAACAAGGGATTGGAATATGGTAATATGGGGCAGTGCGTACAGACCCCCTGGAAACCCCTCAGAACTGGCAACACTTTGGCCAGGGATCGCTTTACAGCCACAAAATGTTGTACTGTAACCCCCACAAAGCTCGTATGAATCATGATTTTGATACAATGTAAAGTAGTCAGAGTACAGCTTCTATAACAGTGTAAATTTGTAGTCCCAACAAAACAACTCAACACACAGCTGTTAATGGCTTAATCGCTGGCAACAAAAAGGGAGTACATCCCTAAATTAATAATATAAAATTTGTGCCCAAAGTGTTGTTATTTTGTATGCCCACCCTTATTTTCCAACTCTCTTGGCCATAGAGTTTAGTAGAGCTTCAAAGATTTCTATTGGAATCCTCTCTTCCACTCCGAGATGAAGCTGGTGGATGTTAGAGACCTTGCACTCTTTTACCTTTGCTTTGAGGATGCCCATACATGCTGCTCAATAGGGTTTAGGTCCAGAAACATGCTTGGGCAGTCCAAAACCTTTACTCTCAGTTTCTTTAGCAAGGCAGTGGTCATTTTGGAGGTGGGTTTGCGGTGGTTATCATGTTGGAATACTGCCCTGTGGCCCAGTTTCCAAAGGGTGGGGATCATGCTCTGCTTCAGTATGTCACAGACTCAGTAAATGTTGGCACTCATGGTTGAACTGTAGCTTCCCATTGCCAGAGGCACTCATGCAGCCCCAAACCATGACACTCACATCACCATACTTGTTTGTAGGCAAGACACATTTGTCTTTGTACTCCTCACCATGTTTCCTCCACACATGCTTGGTGCTGAGCACGTGCACGCAACATCTTTAGTTGACCATAGTGAGGCCTATTTTGAGTAGGACATGTCCTGTTAAACCACTGCATTTTCTTGGTTATCATGCTGCAGATCAGTTTTAGGGTGTTGGCAATCTTTTCATATTCTAGGCTATCTTTATGTAGAGAAGTAATTCTTTTTTTTTAATCCTCAGAGAGTTCTCTGCTATGAGATGCCATGTTGAATTTCCAGTGACCAGTAGGAGAGAGTGTGAGAGTGATAAAACCAAATTGAACACACCTGCACTCCATTCACACCTTAGACCTTGTAACACTAACAAGGAACGGGACCCCTGGGAGGGAAAATGTCTAACTGGGCAGAATTTTTATATTCTTCACTTAGGACAGTGTGTTGAGTTATTTTGATGGTACAGCAATCTTAAGTTGTACACTGACTACTTTACATTGTGTCAAAGTACCATATCTTCAGTGTTGTCCCACGAAAAGATTTATATTATAAAAGTATTTATAAAAATGTGAGAGGTGTACTTTTGTGAGATACTGTATTTACCATGAGATCAAAGCATTGGTGGATTCCCCTTGTCTTCCCTGGTTTTTTTTTGGTGGGTCTGGATCAACTTATATACTAATAGACTGTTGTAATGCACAGCGTAAATGCAGTCCATCCATGCTATGCAATCTATGTCATGCAAAGACCAAACCACAGCAAGTTGCCTCCCACGCAGCTGGGGTGAAGGAGAAGGGAGGTGGCGGCTACTTCTCTGGCACAGGCCCTGTGATGGTGGGAGGGGGTGGGATTTTTTAAAGGACAACTATCGCGAAAAAAGAAGGCAGTTAAAATCTGATGGAACCAACAGGTTGTGGGCCAGTCCATCTCTTCATGGGGGATTATCAGGGTTTTCTTTATTTTCAACAGCATTTCCTGAACAACAGTTGCAAAGTCTAACTGTAAAATCGTGTGCAAGTGAGTAGGGGGGCTGGCTGGTATCTTACTATTTTGATAGTTAAACTGCTGTTTCGGAAATGTTATTGAAAACAAAGAAAACCCTGAGAATCCCCTATGAGGAGATGGACTGGCTCAAAACCTGTCAGTTCTGTCAGATTTTAACTGCCTACTTTCGCGATAGTGGCCCTTTAAAAAGAATTAAGGGATTACTTGTAACTATATAACTAAAAGCCAGTTATCATTATGCATGGTGTGGACACACTACGGCCAGTTGACAGTTAAACTGCACAGTTAGGCTTGGCTCATACATAAATTTGTACATTTCCAGTCCATTCCACTCCTGACCTATTAGTTTTGCCTCAGTTTTCTATCAGTTTTAGCTCAAGTGAATTCTATCAGTTTTACCTGCCAGGATTGGAATTGTACACCTTTTATGTATGAACACACCAATAGAGAACTGATACAAAATTGACCGGAGAGGAATGGACAAGACTGGACTGGAAATGTACACCTTTTATGTGTGAACCAATTCATAGAAAACTCATGTAAAACGGATGCAAAACTGACAGGACAGGAGTCAGGACTGGACCGGTAATCTACAGATTTATTTGTGAACCAAGCCATAGAAAACTCATGCAAAACTGATGCCAACTGTCAAAAACTGACAGGAGAGGGCTGGGCACCTTTTTTGTGTGAGCCCATCCTTAGCAAGCAGCCACTGCTCTTTCAGTGGCTGATCTGCCAGAAATCCTGTACACTAACTGAAGGTTGTAGGTATGCATGGACCCTGGACAACGGCTTGGTGTGGGTGGCAGCTTAGTGTGTGCACTCAGGCTTTGGGTGGTGATGGGGGATAGCTCAGGCTTTGCACAGTGGATGCTCTGCAGCGATTTTTGCGTTGTGTGGCAGGGGCTCTGTGGCAGGCAGTTGTGGTGTGCAATTCTTTTGAGAGAATTGGGGGTTTACTGGTTGGAGACTGTGCTGAACTCAATACATTTTCAACAAAGAACAACATTACTTGGTTCTAACACAATCAAACCAAGTGACTGAGATGAGTATTACATTTGACTCAACACCCATGACAATAACAATCAAGTTCAATCTGTTTTATCTGAAAGGTGGTACTATGGGCATTTTCTTAAGTTTGGAATAGAACACTGAAGAATTATATCCCTGTCACCTGTCCTTGGGAGCAGAAATTTTCAATATTTATGAGAACTCTACAACCAAGAATGTATTAAGTTTCTAAATCTTCTTTACTCCAACTTGGCTGGAGTTCTCTTTCAACTTGTATAAAGATGATAGGTACATTTGTCATTCAGGTATTCTAAAGGAACAACAAAACATAATTGAAACAAATAATGTTTAAAAAGTACAAAGGGGCAAGATCTCATGTTAAGCATGTCAATGGACTTCATATACGGGCAAGTGCTTCACTTACAAACAATTGCAGGAAACCTGGTCCACCTGTCATCGGCTGTGCTTTGATGCTCCTTGTGAATGGTGGTGCATACATTATGCTACTGGTCATTTCTAGATGTACTGGGAAACTACTCATTCCTTCTCATTTGTTTTAAGGTCCACAATTGCTTTAATTTGAAGCATCCATATTCTTTTTTCTGCTTTTCAGACATGACTTCTGGTTTCTGATTATGCTTGCAAGACTACATTTACATACTGTCCTTTCTGGGCTGCAAGACTTTGTCTGTGAAACCACTATGGTGGATTAATCCCTTTTGTGGCAGAGCAGTTTTATTATCTGATCCGTGACAGTTAGTTAATGGTACTGGGTGATCTGCAAAACTTGTCTCATAAATTATTTTACCTTACTAACTAACTCATGATTTATATCTCCTTATCTGTCTCAACTCACAAATGATACTCCTTACTAATTTACCCCATGAATTAGTTTTCCTTGGTCCTAATTCGCATACATATCACTTTGCGACCTGGTCACTTTGGTGCAGGGTGAACCGAATAGTGGCTCACAATGCAGCCAATGAAATTCCAGCCAGCATTAATTACTATTCCCCCTGCGAGTCATAGCAACTCAGAGGGAGAAGTAATTCAGAGTCAGGCAATCACTGAATCCTCAAATTACCCCTGCGTGGGCGGTGGACTATAGCATTACTGCTATAGTTGTGTCGAACTCAGGCACAACACGGTGCACAGCGTGTGCCAAGAAACCCTGCCTCACCTTATTCAATTCGATTTTTCTGCTAAGTTTTGTCTTTGGCAGTCATTTTTTGTCTTCTGAAACTTTTCAGCACTTATAACTTGAGATTTTTGCAAACATTTGCAAAACTCTGTGTGACTAAGACACATATGAGTACAGGGAACAGGTAACAAGTTCAATTATACAAGGTTTGTCTGTATGGGAGATAAGTTTAAAATGAAAAACTACCCTCATGCACCTGAGACAGTCTCAACGCTGAATATAGATTTTAACCTTTAAGTACAAAATAAGACGAGGGGATTCCAAGAAAATACTATTTAGGATTAGAACATTAGATGCAATGGTTTATTTTATTATCAGTATACGGAAAAGGGAAATCAAAGCACTGGGTAAGGGACAATAAGAACAAAAGGCCCGAGGCCCAATAAATAAGGGAAACAAGGTAAGCAACCAAAACTAGTGATAGTAGAAATTACACCTATGAATAAATATTCCTCGTAATTCACAATTACACATCGTAATTGTAATGCAAAATTTTGGGGAAAATCATAGTTAATATCATATATAATTGTAATTAATCACAATAATTGTACTTTATACTGGTTGAACTCGATGGACATATGTCTTTTTTCAACCAAAATAACTATGTAACTATGTAACTTTGCATAATTTTTTGCGTAATGTTCGCATAATTTTGTGCCGACTTTAGCAGTTAATAGAAACGCCCCCATACTTGATGTTGCTACCAGAATTGCTATGATAAGAAGAAAAGTGGATACAAGTCAAAAAAATAATTTTTCAAAAAGACCTTGTAGTTTTTGAGAAAATCGATTTTAAAAATGCAAAGAAAAATAGTTTCTAAACTCTGTTCTTGAAAAATTCGAAGGTCTTTTTGAAATATTCTTTTTGACTTGTACCCACCATTCCTCTTAACATATGTAGCAATTTTGGTGACAACAGCATGTATTGGGGCTTTGCTATTCACCGCCAAAGTTGGCATGAAATTACACAAAGATGAATGCGAAATTACGAATGATTATACAAAATCAATTGGATTAACAATTTGTAATTACGTATAGGCATATTTGTGAAAATGTACATGAAATGTTGCATTATCATAATTAGCTGATTACGATCATCACTGACCAGGACACAGTAAATATAAAAATATGTAAACTTTATCAATATAGGCAAAAGTTATTAAAAACATTTTTTCTTTAGAAGGTCAGAGAATTCCTGGAATTCACAAGGTTGAAAAGTCAAGTTTGCAGAAAAATTAGTATGACCATACCATAGTACATACACATGCAATACCTAATCCTAAATTGATCTATCCAATCACAGACTAATATTAGTAAACAGTATTCACTGCAGCCACATACAGTAAATGGGCTTAAGGAAACCCCCAACATTTAAGGTGTGTCCAACGGCCCATATAAAAAAATCTTAAACTCAATCACAAATCATATATTATATTATGCGCATTAGCGATGGCTGTTCATATAGGAGATCTCAAGGTTTTTTCACTGCTAGTTAGAATAACAAACAAGTCGATATATTGAAATCCTATAGTTGATGATAGATGTCAACAAGCACTCTATCAATAGCAAGGTATTCATGTTTGTTTAAAATTGAGCATGTAAAACAGACGCCTATGCAATAGCCCAATCGCAGTTGCCACACAAGTTTAATGGAAGTCTGTTGAAAACCCACTACAAATCAGAGTTACAAGGCAGATAACACATTTGATAAGACAGCCCAGTCACAGCTGTCACACACATTCTGAAAATGTAATGCAAGTCTCCAATGCTTAGAATACCATCCTCCATAATAAAACCCTGTGTCCCTGTGTGCCTGTCTCTGTGTAGCTGGGTCCATGCTTTTTGCTACTGCGCATGTGCGCAGCACGGACTCAGACAGCCGTTGAGACAGGACAGGGCCAGTGAGCCGGGCCGGCGTGTGTGCGGGCAGATGGGTGAGCGCGCACAAGAAGCGGGTGTGCATGTGCAGCACGTGCATGTGCATGCGCACTGTTAAAAGATAGACCTAGAGCCTGTTTTAAAACGGGCTTGGGTCTACTAGTCTTGTATAAGAGTTTTAAACTGTCAAACCAATCATAGGCATCTGAAAACTTTGATATTCACATGCAGAAACAGGCCCCAGACTTCTTAGTAGCACGCCACTGGTGTTCCACATTGCTGGATTGCATATCCCTGCCTAATACTTAACCACTTGCCGACCGCACGCTTATACCGTGCGTCGGCAAAGTGGCAGCTGCAGGACCAGCGACGCAGTATTGCGTCGCCAGCTGCAGGCTGATTAATCAGGAAGCAGCCGCTCGAGCGAGCGGCTGCTTCCTGTCAATTCACGGCGGGGGGCTCCGTGAATAGCCTGCGGGCCGCCGATGGAAATAATCTGCTTTGTTTACATTGTACGGCGCTGCTGTGCAGCAGCGCCGTAAGGCAGATCGGTGATCCCCGGCCAATCAGCGGCCGGGGATCGCCGCCATGTGACAGGGGACAGCCTGTCACTGGCTGCACAGGACGGATAGCGTCCTGTGCAGCCCGGTTCACCAGGGGGGGCCAGGTAGGAGAGGGAGGGGGGGATTTCACCGTGGAGGGGGGCTTTGAGGTGCCCCCCCCGCAACACCCGGCAGGCAGGAGCGATCAGACCCCCCCAGCACATCATCCCCCTAGTGGGGAAAAAAGGGGGGCGATCTGGTCGCTCTGCCTGCACTCTGATCTGTGCTGGGGGCTGTAGAGCCCACCCAGCACAGATCAGCTAAAACAGCGCTGGTCCTTAAGGGGGGGTAAAGGGTGGGTCCTCAAGTGGTTAAGGTGGCCATACATCTACCGATTTGGCTGGACCATTCGATTAGATCATTTTATAGAATTGAGAGGGTATCGAGTGTGTTTCAGAATTCCCAATCGAGGAGCTTAGTCGATCGAGCAGGATGCAAGATATTGGTTAATTGCACAGGAATCGGCTACTGTTCACATGCCATTCAATCCACTCAATTAATTTTTGAATTTGTGGCATGGAGACACAACATCAGTTAGATCGAATGTGAAGGTGAATCACATAGGATATCGCTTGTAGTGTGTGAGTCACTAGTCGATAGATTGTCGATCAACCATACTGAAATGTATTCCTTAATAAAGTTGATCACTTTGTCAATTGAATCAGAATTGCTAGATGTATGGCTGTGATGATTTGCTCAGCTGCCTGTGCAGGCAGGCAGCTTTTTGACCATTGTGTAGGTTTGCATGCTGCAGGACTCTGGAAAGAAGAGCTTCTGACAGTTTTGCAGCTTGTGCTTGCAGAGGAATTTACATACGTTGTCATGCAAATTGCCTGGCCACATTCATTGGAGGCGTGTACTATAAGTACTATGTCTTTCCCACAATGCTTGGCTGTTCATAAGGATTTCGTCCTATGTAACACTCCTGGTGGGGTGTCAGCCTGACTCTCTGTTTGAAGATCAGCTTAGAGTAATTCCTGGAAACTGTGCTAGGCAGATTTCCCTAGTGCAGTTAGGATTGTTTATCTGTTTTGTTTGTCTGTTGCGATTGTCCTGTCCCAGCGGTGGTCGATAGGAAGTCGTTCTGATCTCTGTTCTTGGAGCATAGCTGGTGCAGCGGTTGCTACCAGCTATCTCTCTTGTTCTGCCTCTCTGGATCGCACTAGCCACTTTTCGCTAGCGCTGAGGATCCTTCTGTTCTGTCTCCTGGGATCGCGCTAGCCACTTTTCGCTAGTGCTGTGGATCCTTCTGTTCTGCTACTCTGTACCTGGATCGCGCTGGCCACTTTTCGCTAGTGCTGTGGATCCTTTCTCTCGTTTGTCCCTGTTTTCGTGTGTCTGTCTTGTCTGCTACGACCGCTTGCTGGAGGCTCGGTGAGGTAACCGTTAAGCAAGCGTTCGCGTCCTCTGTTTCATGTTTGTCTGTCGATGGTTAGTTAGGCGTGCTTGTCTCTATTGTGCTTATCACGTGGAGACCGCGCATAACCGCGTGCACTGTTGCGAATGAGTGCGGTGTTCGCGGTTAGCTAGCGTTTGTTATTTTCCGCATCTTCTCATTGTATTATTTGCTGTGCCTTTGCTACCCTCGTATTCTGTTCTGATCTGCCTTGTGTCACGTCTGGCGATCGCACCTCTCGCGATCGCGTTCCTATTTCATATCTGCTGTTGTGTGTGCGCGGTCGCGGGGTGGCGACTGGATTGGCGCACACACATACAACCTGTCCCTTTGCTCATTCTAATTCGCAATCGCCTCTCTTGCGATTGCGTTCTGTGCTTCGTACAATTCCTGTCTGGCATTTGTGGAGGTACAGAGGATTGGTTCCTCTGCACTCCCCAGCGCCATCTGCCGACAGGAATTTCCCTCTGCAGGTGCGTAGCACCTTTTGCTGGGTGCCTGCTATTACACGCTTGTGGAGGATTTCCGCCGTGTCAACGCACGCGTTGTGCGCTGATCACGGAGAAAGTTCCACAATCGTTACAGTATGAACAGCCCAACCCAAAACCCCAGTGTAGACGGAATTTCTGATTTGTATGATTTTGTCGAGTTTGGGTCCTGTGTCTTTAAGAGCTTTAAAAGGCTAAATTCAGAGACCAAGGCGGAATTTCTTTCTGAATGTGTGAGGTTTTGCCAGAATCCCACCTTTCAGATTCCTGATCCATCCACGTCGGCTCTTCTGTTTTCCTATGTGCTCTTAAAAGACGATTTGTTTACCTGGGCATATGATGTGCTAAAAACCAATTCTTGGAATAATAATCTGTATCAGTTTCTTGCAGTGATTTTCTCTCACTGGTTTAAACTGCCTGGCTTACCACCTGCTCTGATTGAGTGTGTAGCTGCTGATAGGTCAGCTGATCTTTCCCTTTCATGCAAAACTTTTCAGTATGACAATCAGTTCAATGTGTCTGTTGCCACTTCAGGTTTTAAACAGCAGACATGCAAAGTGGCTAAAAAGAGAAAAACTAAAAAACGCAAGCATCAGAATAAAACACTCCCTAATGATGTGTATGATGATGTTGCTCAGTCTCCAGGTTTTTTGCCCCAATCCAAAGCTTATGTGGATCCTGCTATAGGTAGGATCGCACACTATATTAAAGCAGTTAAAAAATCTGTTCTTGTTCCTGAACTCCACCCATATGGAGAAAATTTGGATACTGGCCTGTTTGAACCCCCATTTGCTTCCTGGGATGTTGGGGCCTTGCTGGAGGAATTCGATTTTGATTGGAAAGCCTTTTGCGATTTTTACATCGCAAAAAGCGAGGATGTCTTGAATGATTGTCTCGATTCTATGTACCTTCTGATTGATTCCGATGAATGTGACAAGGATGATGTGGATCTGGTGATCTATGTATGGCAAACGATTTTGGATGAGTTGCACACACACCAACCAATTGATTCCAATAAAGAGACATCGTTGTCAGATGATTGTTCCTGCCTTTCTGGGGTAAAGCATGAGAGTCTTGACTTTGTGCAATCTGAAATGAATGAGTATGCCGCTGTGGTTGATTCCTGTGCGAATCCTGAAGGATTCTCTCCTGACAGTGTGCAGTTTGAATCTGTGCGATCTGATGCCTGTTTCTCGGATGTTCCTGCAGATTGTGATCGGCATGAGTCTGCCGGTTTCCTCAAGGATGTGTGGGATCCTTTGTCATTTAGAAACAGATCTTTGAGATCTTCCATCTGTGACCCTGCTATGGGGAAAGTTTCTCGACTGTGCAGCGTCAAAAGTAAAATTAATATGCCTAATAAAGTTTATCCTGTTGATGTCGCTATTTCTTCTGCAAATGATTCCCTGTCTCACCCTGTTCTCACCTGTAAGGGCCCGTTGCCTGGAGACAGTTGCTCCAGTGTTTCGGTCCTAGATGCCTTGCAGTCTGCTCCGCAGATCGCGGAGGTTTGCGCTATGGAAGCATCAGTTTCACAACCTAAAGTGAATTTTGATTCGCAGGTTTTGCGTTCTGATTCCTCGGATTCGACATTGTTAGCCAAATCTAAGAGTGAGACAGCGCTTCGGTTTTGCGAATCTGATGCTGAACCTTCTTTGCCTTATTCAGCGACGCTTTCTCTGAGCCTGCCCTGTACCATGAATAACAAAACGATGTCCAATCACACTGACATTTGGGAGTCCCTTTCTTGCTTTGAAGAAAGTTCTGACTCTCCACCCTGTACTCTGGATGAGTCAATATTGCCTTGTACAATATCTCCTGCCTTGCCCCTAGAGGCTCGTCTAGGTATTGCTGCTATTTTTACCTGTCTTTCTGCAGTTTTGGAGTTGCAAGCTAGTTTGACTGCTACGCAGAATTCTGGGTGCAGCGAGATTAAAGTTAGGGAGTCAGTGTGTGGTCCAGTGAATATTCCTGTACGTTCCACTCATGATGATGAAATTCAGTCTCAGTTTATGGTGGAACCTTCCCTGGGACATCTGCCCTGTTCTCAAAATAAAGTTCCAGTTTTGCCCTGTAACATGGATAGTACAGAATCCTTCTTAGAAAACTTGAAAAATGATGTTCCTGAGGTCTTGTTTGATGTCCTGGAGGCCTCCGAGTTCCTCCCAAAGGTAGCAGAACTTGTAGGAGATGTCTCCTGCCCCCCAAGTCCTTCTGAGGTGTTACCCTCTTCCGTAGGCATTGCTGCCTTGCTGGCTACCTTTTCAGCTCTGATGGAGCTTCACTCATATGTAGTCAATGATGATAATATTGTCACAGAAATTTCGGAATTTGTATCCGAGTCTTCTTTTGAAAGTCCAGTGCCTGTGACCTCCACTCATGGTGATTCTCTGTCCGGTACTGGTTTTGGTCTTGTCGTGCCGGACTCTGAGGTTAGCAGTTCCCCGACATGTCCTGAGGTTTCTCCTGTGCTGGTGTACCCCAGTGTGCTCTGTGACCCAGAAAGCCCAAGTGTGCCTCGGTTACCAGCGTACTCAGATGCTTCCTCGGTGGAGACATGCTCTGATATGGCCTGCCTGCTTGCATGCCCAGAAGTGGTCCCTGAAAGTCTTGATCTTGATGGATGTCCTCGTAATTCTGAATCCAGAATTGTCATTGGTTCCATGGGGGTTCATGGTAATTCTCCATGTGAGCCTGGTGGTTGTTCTGCCCTCTTGGGATCTCTGTGGAGCTTCAAAAGGTTCTGGGAGATTCCGGGAGAAATTTTGCTTGGTACCCTGGATAAGATCAACGGTGGCTTTTGTGTTGTAAGGGACACTTCCAACAGGTATTGTGGCAGGTTTGGTATTTTCGGACGCTCCTTGAAAGGTGGTGGGTATTGTCTGGAGGGTGTCGATGGCTTCTTCTCTGGCGTTCACAGTCCTGATGAGTGTTATACTGAGACTGGTAGTACTGATGGGCATGTTTCGGCGGCTTCTGTTTCCGATGAGGTCGGTTTCGGGTGGACTGACTCTGGAATTGGACCTTGTCGGGCTGCCCCGACCTTCATGAGTCTTCAGTTTGAGTCTGTTGCTAATAGCAGTTTTGAGGGTCGTCTGGAATTCGACCCTGGAGGGGGGGGGGGTACTGTGATGATTTGCTCAGCTGCCTGTGCAGGCAGGCAGCCTTTTGACCATTGTGTAGGTTTGCATGCTGCAGGACTCTGGAAAGAAGAGCTTCTGTCAGTTTTGCAGCTTGTGCTTGCAGAGGAATTTGCATACGTTGGCATGCAAATTGCCTGGCCACATTCATTGGAGGCGTGTACTATAAGTACTATGTCTTTCCCACAATGCTTGGCTGTTCATAAGGATTTCGTCTTATGTAACACTCCTGGTGGGGTGTCAGCCTGACTCTCTGTTTGAAGATCAGCTTAGAGTAATTCCTGGAAACTGTGCTAGGCAGATTTCCCTAGTGCAGTTAGGATTGTTTATCTGTTTTGTTTAGTCTGTTGCGATTGTCCTGTCCCAGCGGTGGTCGATAGGAAGTCGTTCTGATCTCTGTTCTTGGAGCATAGCTGGTGCAGCGGTTGCTACCAGCTATCTCTTTTGTTCTGCCTCTCTGGATCGCGCTAGCCACTTTTCGCTAGCGCTGTGGATCCTTCTGTTCTGTCTCCTGGGATCTCGCCAGCCACTTTTCGCTAGCGCTGTGGATCCTTCTGTTCTGCTACTCTGTACCTGGATCGCGCTGGCCACTTTTCGCTAGTACTGTGGATCCTATCTCTCGTTTGTCCCTGTTTTCGTGTGTCTGTCTTGTCTGCTACGACCGCTTGCTGGAGGCTTGGTGAGGTAACCGTTAAGCAAGCGTTCGCGTCCTCTGTTTCATGTTTGTCTGTCGATGGTTAGTTAGGCATGCTTGTCTCTATTGTGCTTATCACGTGGAGACCGCGCATAACCGCGTGCACTGTTGCGAATGAGTGCGGTGTTCGCGGTTAGCTAGCATTAGTTATTCTCCGCATCTTCTCATTGTATTATTTGCTGTGCCTTTGCTAACCTCGTATTCTGTTCTGATCTGTCTTGTGTCATGTCTGGCGATCGCACCTCTCGCGATCGCTTTCCTATTTCATATCTGCTGTTGTGTGTGCGCGGTCGCGGGGTGGCGACTGGATTGGCGCACACATATACAACCTGTCCCTTTGCTCGTTCTCATTCGCAATCGCCTCTCTTGTGATTGCGTTCTGCGCTTCGTACAATTCCTGTCTGGCATTTGTGGAGGTACAGAGGATTGGTTCCTCTGCACTCCCCAGCGCCATCTGCCGACAGGAATTTCCCTCTACAGGTGCGTAGCACCTTTTGCTGGGTGCCTGCAATTACACGCCTGTGGAGGATTTCCGCCGTGTCAGCGCACGCGTTGTGCGCTGATCATGGAGAAAGTTCCACAATCGTTACAATGGCTCCTACACTGCTGTTTCTGCTTGGTGCATGCATTAACTTATTTCTACACAGTCTGCTGGTGCTGACTGCTAATTCATCTACATATCTTTGTTTACATGAACCACAAATGCAGTCTGGGCACTGTCTTCACTTGTTTGTTCTGTGGCATTGCAGGTACACTGGTATCAGTCCAGTAGGTAAAGAGGGTCAGATTTTGTAGGATGTTCTTTTGTGTGATTGCACTGGAATGGTTTTAGCAGGTGTGGAATGGATTGCAATTATTTACCTGCAGTCTTCTCATCCACAAGACAAACACTAACTCAATAATGGTGGCGCAGGAGCCAAAGACTGCACAGTCTACACCCACTCTTTGACCATCATCTTCTTTTTCCACCACCACCTTCCATCACTGCCTTCTTTCTCCATGAGGCAACCAGTTTGAGGCGTGAAAACTAAAAATAAAAAAAGTAAAAGTGGTTGCCCCTAAATTGTCATATTATGGCACAGGACCTCCAGGGCATAATGGCAAGCACTGCTTCCCCAGATGATGGCTGGCAGGCAAAATGTGAAATGCATATGGTCACACAGAGAAATACAGTATAATTTATATATATATATATATATATATATATATATATATATATATATATATATATATATATATGCCCGTTTTTTTTTAATGAGGTGGAGTTGCAATTTGGACAACACTGATTCTTTAGAAAATATTATTTTTATTACATTGATTATTCGTGACATGTTTCCTTTGCACATTTTCCCATAACCTAATGACTTATATGCATTTACTTATCTTCATGAAAACATGCAAGTGAATGTTTCATGAATATTTATGCGAGGTGAAAATGGCTGTACACTAATCTTTGTGAGCTACTGTAAGATTTTAAATTCTGGCATTATCTATACACTTTTCCCTCTGGTTTTACAGACATATGTTGGTAACGATGCAAGTGGTGTGAGGAGGTGGAGGACCGCAGAGAGCTGGCCTAAGAACATCTGCGGCAATGGATTATCGTAAAGGAAGAATGTGTAAGGCATAACTTTCAGTTATTACAAATGTTCTTCGAAAAAGTTGTCTACTGCGCTTCATTATATCACTGAACTTCTGAAAAATTGTGGTTTGTGCTGTACAAAAATAATTATACCCACTTATATACCTATTGCCAAACCAGCAATGACCTGTCTTTGACCAATGCAGGTGTGAAAAAAAAATCTGATGCACTCATTTTTTATCGGACTCTTTGAATTTTGGCCTTTTTTTGTGGTTTCTGATTACAAACCTGCTTCCAAAAGCAAGGCAAATATTTATTTGGTGTTATGCAATGCAAAACAGAAGTTTGTCTTCTTAAATCAGAAGGCATTTTCATTTAATTCAGGTTGGAGTGAGCTCTGAGTATGCATATCATCTTTTTGTTGTCCCTGATAGCTATTAGCTTAGTTCTGTAATATTAACCACTTCCGGATCATGCTAATTGAAATCTATGCCCAGTTTGGGACCAGTTAGCCCTGTCAGGATGCCACTGCAGCCCACTCACCCTGCCGTCGATGTGAAAGCAGAGCTCCTGGAATCGGTCAGGACCCTGTGATCACTGTGAGCCAATCACAACTTGATCAACTTTTTGTGGGCCTTTCCCAACTTTTTTGAAATGTGCTTTAGGCATCAAACCATAAAACTAAAAATTAGCATGTATATGCATATATTTTTCATAAAACAATTAAAATTATCACATTAAAAAATGTGATATTTTTAAATTTGTTATTTTTGCACTCTTAAAGAGACACTTAAGCCTAAGATAAAAAAATCAGTTTTACACACCTGGGGCTTCTACCAGCCCCGACCCCATGCAGCTGTCACATGCCCTCTCAGTCATGATCGGATCCTCCTGTCCCCCACCGCCAGCTACTTTCACTTCGCCGACAGGCCTGGCCACGCGTAGCCTTGTATGCGTTCTGCAATAGCGTCCTGCGCCTGGCCAGGCCTGTGCAGGTGCAGTAAGCCTGTTGGCTGAAAAAGAAAGTTACTGGCAGCGGGGGACAGGAGGATCCGATCGTGACTGCGAGGACATGGGACAGCTGCAGTAGAAGCTCCAGGTAAGTAAAACTGATTTTTTTTGTTTAGGCTTAAGGATCACTGTAAGGTAAGCTAATTTACTTCTGCATCTCAAAGCATTTCCTGATTTACTATTGCATATCCAAGTATCTCTAATCAGGATGTCACAAGCTATTCAGTATGTCCAAACTGGATTTTTGTATTTCAATAAAATAAAAAAATGTGTTGCTATGTTAAATAAAATGGCAACCCTCATCTGTCATACTGATATGACAAATGTAATGTCAGTACCATATAGATGCACCCACAGAGATAAGATTTTTTTCTAATAAATACAGGCCACTATGGAATTGGCCTGGATTTATTAAGGAGTCGTTTATTATAAAAAAGTAACTTATAGAGGATGCTGCCTGCAGCTGCAGTTACACTGCCACTAATCACTAATTTATCTCTCAGCTTCTCTGATTATGAGAATAACAGAACATTTCTAAGCAATCTGAGTTCAGGTTTGCTAAATTTTATTATGATGATGTCACCACGTGGGGATACTTGAAAATCTTTGGCGATGTCTTCATTTATCAGGCCTTGTATAAATCTGGATATTCATTCCCTTCGCACTTCCTACCTGATTACTGCTTATGCAAATATAAAGATGAGAAAGCACTTGCACAAAATGCAGCAAGGGTGGATACTGCCACACTGGGCTTACCTGCAGCATGCTTCAATGCTTCAGCAGGGCTAGTGTCACGTACCTGTAACGGAGGAGACCGATTTGCTGAGGGCAGCAACCCCTGCGACTTATCAACCAGAGGCCCTTGTTTGGGGACAGGGTCCTCCTGTTAACACGGGGCAGGAGTGCTCGCAGGACCAGTAGCTGGAGCAGACAGGAACTGGAGACTCCCGCAGGACAGGTCTGGTAGTGCAATAACCCGTCCACCAGTAGACTTGCAGGTGATCTTGACACGCAGGTTCTATAGGAATGAGACACAAGGGCGGATCCTTGGACAGGCCGGGTTCGGTAACGGAGCAGGTAGTCAGACAGGCAGGGTTCGGCAACAGAGTGGATTTTCAGACAAGCAGGGTTCGGCAACAGAGCGGGTAGTCGTACATAGCATAGGTCAAAGCCAGAGGGGGAAGTCAGACGAGCCAAGGTCAGCATGGAGCAGGGTCAGAACAGGCACACAGAGTGTCAGGTCACAGGAACCAACTAGCTGCAATACTACAGCACCGCTGCTAGGGCTCTCCAGGCTTAAATAGGCCTCTTGGCACGCACCGCGCAATGCGCACGCCACGTAGTGCGTCACGCACGCACGGCGCGACACGTCACGCGCGCATGCGCAAACGCGACCGCGCGCATGCGCAAACCACACGCGCGCACCCGCGCACGCGCACACACGCGGAACAAACAATATGCATAAAACAGCCGTCCTTGCGCGCGCGTGCCCAGCATTCACACCAGCATCTTGCAGCGCCAATGTTTCCGCCGAACCACGCAACGCGCACTGGTGAGTGCCGACAAACCACCTCGAGAAGCAGCCCGCCGAGACCCCCCAGGACGACCGCCAGCATCCGTGTGTGCCAGCCGCCTTACCTGGACAGGTAACTGACCGTGACAATGCCCCCCCCCTTACGGGCAGCCCCCGGATGCCTCTTGGAGCTGGCTTACGTGGAAATCTTCGATGAAACCTTCTCACCAGTACAGGTGCATGAACAAAGGAAGCTGGTTCCCACGTGTTACTTTCGGTTCCATAATTCTTCCACTTGATTAGATATTGTAACTGGTTACCCCTCCATCTGGAATCCAGAATGCTTTCAACTTCATACTCCTCTTCATTGTCTACAATATCTGGAGGAGGTGGTAACGGATTCTGTCCAGGAAACAGGTCCGGCACAACTGGTTTCAATAAAGAGACATGAAATACAGGATGTATTCTGAGATTACTAGGAAGTTCCAATTCATAAGATGCTTGTCCAATCCTTCTCTTGATTTCAAAAGGCCCAATAAATTTGGGACCTAACTTCTTGGATGGACATGTAAGCTTCAGATTCTTTGTTGATAGATATACCTGATCCCCAACTTTCAGGTCCAAATCCCCCCTCCTATGACGATCAGTCTTTCTCTTAAAATCCTCTTGAGCTTGAGCCATGGATTGCTGAAGAAGTTGGTTATTCTGTGCTAGCCGGTTGGCCAATTCCTCAGCAGCAGGGACAGGAGATTCTTCTATAACATCTGGCAGAAATGAGGGATTATATTCATAATTGGCGAAGAATGGAGTCTGTTTTGTGGAAGCATGTAGGGAGTTATTGTAAGCGAACTCTGCAGATGGTAACAGTTGGGACCAGTTGTCCTGTGCGCCTGAGGTGAAACATCTAAGATACTGTTCCAGTGTCTGATTGGTACGCTCTGTCTGTCCATTTGATTGTGGATGATAAGCTGATGAAAAGTACAAATGAATATTGAGCAACTGACATAAAGCTTTCCAGAACTGTGACGTAAACTGCGTTCCCCTATCTGACACGATGTTATTAGGAATGCCATGGAGTCGTACAATCTCCTTGATGAACACCATAGCGGTGGTCCTGGCCGAAGGTAACCCCTTCAAGGAAATAAAGTGTGCCATCTTCGTTAATCGGTCCACCACTACAAAGATAGTATTGACACCATCCGAGTTTGGTAATTCTACGATAAAGTCCATCGAAATCGAGTGCCATGGTCTAGGAGGAATCGGTAGTGGATCCAGCAATCCCCATGGCTTCAAGTTGGAACCTTTACTCCGGTTACAGACTTGACAGGACTTGACGTACCTTTCACAGTCCTTCCTCAAGGCAGGCCACCAGAAAGCACGTTGGACTAGTTCATAAGTCTTAGCACTCCCAAAATGACCTGTAAGTTGGTGATCATGAAATAACTTGAATATCTCCGGTCGAAACTTTTCTGGCACAAAAACTTTATTCCTAAAAAACCATAAATCATCTTTCAACGTCAATTGTGACTTAATCTTCACTGGGGGGGTTGAGTCATCTCTACGAAGTCTTTCCACTAAATCAGGTTGGATCAACAAAAAGTTCTGCTTGGAAAGCACAGTGTCCATCTTCTTTGGTACTTCTTCCTCTGGGAACATCCGTGAAAGCGCATCTGGCTTGGTGTTCTTTGAGCCTGGTCGATACGTGATGTGGAATGAAAATCTTGAAAAAAAAGTGCCCATCTTGCTTGTCTTGGATTAAGCCTCTTTGCTGTTTTTAGGTATTCAAGATTTCTATGGTCTGTATAAATCAAGATGTCTTGAGAAGCCCCTTCCAGTAGATATCTCCACTCCTCCAGAGCGTATTTAATAGCCAATAATTCCCTGTCTCCCACGTCGTAATTCTTCTCTGCATCCGTTAACTTTTTAGAGAAAAATGCTATAGGGTACAGGATAGCCTTCTCACCTGACCTCTGAGACAGAACTGCACCCACTGCTGAGTCTGAAGCGTCCACCTCCAGAGTATACGGTAGTGCTGGATCAGGATGTCTGAGAATAGAGGCGGACGTGAACTGTTCCTTCAATTTTTCAAAGGCGCATTGTGCTTCCGTAGTCCATTTAAACGGAACTTGTTGTCGGGTTAGCCTCGTGATGGGTAGGATAATGGCAGAATTTTTTTTTATAAACTTCCTATAAAAGTTTGCAAAACCTATAAATCTCTGTACTGCTTTCTTGTTCACAGGAGCTGGCCACTCAAGAATAGCTTGGATCTTTTGGGGATCCATGGCGAATCCTTCAGTAGAGATGATGAGTCCTAGAAATTGGATGGTGTGTTGCTCGAATTCGCATTTCTCAGCCTTGGCGTATAATTTAAAGAGCCTCAGGCGTTCCAGAACCTGACAAACTTGTTTCCGGTGCTCTTCTATTGATGTAGAAAAAATCAAGATGTCGTCCAGGTAAACTACCAAAAAATGGTCAATAAATTCTCTTAGCACATCATTAATAAAGTGTTGAAATGTGGCTGGTGCATTACAAAGTCCAAAGGGCATAACTAGGTATTCGTAATGCCCGTATCGTGATCTGAAGGCGGTCTTCCACTCATCCCCTTCTCTTATTCTTACCAGATTATAGGCGCCTCTGAGGTCCAGTTTTGTAAAGATCGTAGCGTCTCGTAGTTTCTGAAACAATTCCGGCATGAGTGGCAAAGGATATCTATTTTTGATGGTAATTTTGTTTAGTTCTCTGTAATCAATGCAAGGTCTTAGGGTTCCATCTTTCTTTTGTACGAAAAAGATTCCAGCACCGGCAGACGATTTAGAAGGTCGAATAAATCCTTTCCTTACATTCTCTTCGATATACTCCCTCAGCACTTCCTGTTCCGGTTCTGATAGAGGAAACATCCGACTGAATGGAATTGCAGATCCAGGAAGAAAATCAATTGGGCAATCGTATGGCCGGTGAGGAGGTAAGGTATCTGCCTTCTTTTTATCAAAGACATCCAGGTAAGCATGATAGTGTTCAGGTATGGCCTTCTGTAGGGCAGTTATACATAACAGATCCCCTGTAGTTTCAAGTGGTGCCGTAATACAGCTCTTGTCACAATAAGTTGAAGGAAAAGAGACAGTGCCAGATATCCAATTAATTGCAGGGTTATGTGCCTGAAGCCATGGTAATCCCAGGATGACAGGGTGGAGTGGTGATGTGAGAAGGTCAAGTTTTAACTGTTCTTTATGCAGTCCTTGGATAGTGGCAGCCAGGGGTAACGTTTCCCAAATAACAGGACCAGAGCTGACCTCACTTCCGTCTGCTAGATGGATCAGAAGAGGATTTTGTTTGTGTTGTATTGGTATTCGATGGAGGTTGGCGAATGCGATGTCCATGAAACAACTACATGCACCTGAATCAATTATAGCTGACACCTCGAGACTTCCTTCGGGTAGCTGGAAAGAAATAGGAATAGAGAAATGGTTAGTAGAGGGTCTAATGATCTGTAAATTATATGCAGGTTGATTCCATGAGCTTTGTCTTTTCCTACCAGACACACGGTTCGGACAATCATCCAGGAAATGGCCTGCAGCGCCACAGTAAAAGCAGAGGTTTTCCCGGCGTCTTCTCTGCCTCTCTTCAGGGGACAAATGAGGACGGAGTACGCCAATTTGCATTGGCTCAGATTGATCTTGAACCGTCACCGGAGGGGAAGGGCTGGCAGGTGCCAGGGGTATCCAATTGGAACCTGGATTCCGTTCACTGGTTCTCTCCAACTGGCATTCCCGAAAACGTCGATCTATTTGAATGGCTGCAGTGATAAGCAATTCCAAGGTAGTAGGTGGGTCAGCTCGGGATAACTCGTCCTTAATGTATGCAGATAATCCCTTCCGGAACTGATATTTTAGTGCTGAATCATTCCAGTCGGTGTCGGCCGCCCAACCGGCGGAACTCTGAGGTATATTCCTCCACTGTCCGGCGTCCTTGGCAAAGATATCCGAGTGCAGATTCAGCAGTAGCACCCCGCTGCGGATCATCATAAAGCACCGCCATGGCATCAAACAGGGTCTCCGAGGTAGCTAATGAGGCATGCTTCTGATCCATAAGATTGTGGGCCCATGTCTGGGGTTCACCCTGGAGCAGGGAGATGATAAGTCCCACTTTTACTTCTTCACAGAAATATGTGCATGGTTGGAGATTGAAATACAGCTGACAGGAGTGCCGGAATGCTCGGAATTTAGCTCTTTCCCCAGAAAAACGCTCTGGTATCGGTACACGTGGCTCAGGAGGAGGTGTTGCAGCTGGAGGCGCAAGGACAGGACTGGTCACTGGGGGCGGGGCTGTTGCTGGAGCTGATATTCCACTTGCTGATAGTTCCCTCACTCTTCCCTCCAGACATGCATGACCTGCTTGTAAATCCTTCATAGCCTCAGTCAAACTGGACATCTGTTCATATAGTGCTGTCAGGACTTTTGCTGCCTCAGCGGTCTCCATTGAATGGCTGTAGTATTTTGTCACGTACCTGTAACGGAGGAGACCGATTTGCTGAGGGCAGCAAACCCTGCGACTTTTCAACCAGAGGCCCTGGTTTGGGGACAGGGTCCTCCTGTTAACACGGGGCAGGAGTGCTCGCAGGACTAGTAGCTGGAGCAGACAGGAACTGGAGACTCCCGCAGGACAGGTCTGGTAGTGCAATAACCCGTCCACCAGTAGACTTGCAGGTGATCTTGACACGCAGGTTCTATAGGAATGAGACACAAGGGCGGATCCTTGGACAGGCCGGGTTCGGTAACGGAGCAGGTAGTCAGACAGGCAGGGTTCGGCAACAGAGTGGATTTTTAGACAAGCAGGGTTCGGCAACAGAGCGGGTAGTCGTACATAGCATAGGTCAAAGCCAGAGCGGGAAGTCAGACGAGCCAAGGTCAGCATGGAGCAGGGTCAGAACAGGCAGACAGAGTGTCAGGTCACAGGAACCAACTAGCTGCAATACTACAGCACCGCTGCTAGGGCTCTCCAGGCTTAAATAGGCCTCTTGGCGCGCACCGCGCAATGCGCACACCACGTAGTGCGTCACGCACGCACGGCGCGACACGTCACGCGCGCATGCGCAAACGCGACCGCGCGCACCCGCGCATGCGCACACACGCGGAACAAACAATATGCATAAAACAGCCGTCCTTGCGCGCGCGCGCGCGTGCCCAACATTCACACCAGCATCTTGCAGCGCCAATGTTTCCGCCGAACCACGCAACGCGCACTGGTGAGTGCCGACAAACCACCTCGAGAGGCAGCCCGCCGAGACCCCCCAGGACGACCGCCAGCATCCGTGTGTGCCAGCCGCCTTACCTGGACAGGTAACTGACCGTGACAGCTAGTCCCTGCGAAACAGCTGTCAGACTAGTCCTTCCCCCACTGCTGTAAGCTTTTTTTGTGTCAACCCAGCCACAATAAAGAGTATTTTAGCAGCTGTGCCCATCTCCTCCTTCTCTTCTGATTGAAATTCTGATTACGGCTTACTTGCATACTAATCCATCAAATTTGTATTTGAGTCATTTTCGACCCTGGGCTAGGATTATTAGGAGCTCCAAGCATGTCCATTGAGGATATCCTCATTTATTCAGCTAATTTCTTTTTTTTTCTGTTTAAGGACACCTGAAGTGAGAGGGATATGGAGGATTCCATATTTATTTGGCATCTTGCTTATCGTTCATGCATCACACACCTGAAACAAGCATGTGGCTAATCCAGTCAGTCAAACAATTGATCTGCATGCTTGTTCAGGGCTCTATGGCTCTAGGGCTCTATGGCTAAAGGTGTAAGATGCAGAGGATCAACAGAACTCCGGGCAATTTGTTTTGTTTAAAAGGAAATAAATACGGTAACCTTCAAGTCTTCTCACTTCAGGTGTCCTTTAAATTTTAGACCAGGTTCACTAAATAACATTCAGTTGCTATGGAGGAGGGACAATTGTGCGGGACACAATGAAGTGGTTTACAGTGGGCAGGGTAAAGAGAGGAACAATGCACTTAGCCAAAATGATCTGGTACTCTGAATCTTTTGGCGATGTTTACGGGCAGGTGTACAGATACTACTAGATATTTGGCTAAGAATGCAACAGCTTGTGTGCATTAAAGCGGTACTGAATTAAAAAAAAACCCAAAGTGTTTCACTTACCTGGGGCTTCTGCCAGCCCCTTGCAGCCTTCCTGTCCCACACCGGTTCTGCACGATCCTCCATTCTCCCCCTGCCAGCTAGTTTCATTACCTCCGACTTCTAAGTCAATGACTACTGCACCTGCGCGGCCCTGGCCACACGTATCTTTCTTCGCATTCCTGTCCACAATATCATCCTGCACTAATAGTCAGGGCTGTGCAGGTGCACTTGCCGTCGACTTACAAGTTGGCGGTAATGAAACAAGCTGGTGGAGGGAGAATGACGGATCGTGGAAGACCGGGGCGGGACAGGAAGGCTACAAGGGGCTGGCAGAAGATGCAGGTAATTGAAACACTTTTCTTTTTTTTTTAATTCTTCAGTTTTGCTTTAAGTGTGACAAGCCTCTCTTTAAAGTTGTGGTTAATTATTCTTACCATCACGTGAACTTCATGCCCTTTTGTACTCTGTAAAGATCTAAGGATAAATTGATTTGCTAAGCCTTTATATTGCCTTTGGATGTATTTACACATGTTAATTAAGTTGCCTCTAAGTTGTCTCTTTTCCAAGGTAAATAAGCTCCAATTGCCTAACCTTTCTTAGTAAAAGAAACCTTTTCCTACCATTAATCAAGTTACTCCTTTTTGTTCTAGTTCTAAAACTTCAATGTCTGTCCTGCAAAATAGTAAAAGATCAACCCCCTCTGTGCTAGCGGGGAGCTCACTCTTTAAGACCATTTGCTCCCCAATCTAGCAGCTTTGAATGTCCATCCCACCCTTCGCTGGTGGATCCCAAACTTCCTGACCAAAGGTCTGAAGTTGTTAAGCTAGGGGAGGTCACCTCTCAGCAAAGGGTTATGAACACCTGGGCTCTACAAGGTTGCGTCCTGTCACCAACCCTGTTCTCCCTCTACACAAACAACTGCAGATCCATGGCGAACTCTGTCAAGGTCATCAAGTTTGGCCACCATTGTTGGCCTGGTAACAAACAATGATGAGCAGACCTACCATCCAGAGGTTGACAGAATTTCCCAGTGGTGCAGGGAGAACAGGCTGGTCTTTAATACACCAAAAACCGTAGAGCTGATAGCAGCTGAAATAGTGCGGGGATGGAGAGACCAGGGGGAGTTTGAGGAAGAAGAGTAGGAGGACCGCACTTCTGAAGATCATCATGTGCCAGCAGATATGGCAGCCCTCTTCCCCATGGCAGCGCACATGTTGCAGTGCCTGCTCAGGGACCCAAGGGTCAAAGAGATGCGTGGTCGGGAGGACATGTGGATCACCCTGATGCTGGACCCACGGCTGAAGGGGAAGCTGAATCAGTTCCTGCCTGCAGCAGGAGGAGACCCTGTGCGCTAAATGAGGGAGTTGCAGCGGTCCCTGGTTCGGTGCTTGGAGGAAGCCTTCCCCCAGACTCCCCCCCCCCACTGTCACAGTCCAGCCAGCACAGCAGCAGGTGCCTGCGTCCATCAGCAGCAGGCGCCCATCAAACCTGCTGTCTCTCACAAAGACGCTGTACGCCACGCCGGTACAGCTGACGAGTGAGGAGGTGCCTGCAGCTGCAGCATTTGGCTCTCAAAGCCAGAACCAGCGCCTGACCCAGATGGTGGCAGACTATTTGGGGTCCTACAGCGGCCTTGACAGCGACACCACTGTGGACCCATTGGATCACTGGGTCAAGCACCTGGATATTTGGAGTGAGCTGGCGCAGTATGCCCTGGAAGTCCTTGCTTACCCCCCTTCCAGGGTGCTGTCAGAAAGGTGCTTCAGCGCGGCCGGTGGCGTGGTAACCGAGAAGCGCTCTCGTCTGTCCACCCAGTCTGTGGACAGACTGACGTTTCTGAAAATAAACCAGGCTTGAGTGGTCGGTAAATTCCTGGCCCCTGTTGTTGGCAAGAGGGGGAAATGAAGTGGCTGGAAATCACACTATGCCTGCTTTACTACCACCCTTTACCACCACAACCTCCAGGCTCCGCATAAGCCTGGTTCAAAAAAATTTTACAGCCGTGGTACCAACACACTAGGTGCCATGGTAAACACAATTGATGTGTAATTTTTTGGGGATGTGTCTGTGCTGTCCGAGTTGTGGGGAGGCCCCAACTGCGGCAGTACGACCACTTCCTGGAACCTCTTCTAATTTTTGAACTTGCCGTGGTACCTACAAGTGCCATGGTGAACTATCTAAACACAATTGATGTGTAATTTTTTTGGATGTGTCTGTGCTGTCCGAGTTGTGGGGAGGCCCCAACTGCGGCAATACGACCGCTTACTGGAACCTCTTCTAATTTTTGTACTTGCCGGGGTACCTACAAGTGCCATGGTGAACTATCTAAACACAATTGATGTGTAATTTTTTTGGATGTGTCTGTGCTGTCCGAGTTGTGGGGAGGCCCCAACTGCGGCATTACGACCGCTTCCAGGAACCTCTCCTAATTTTTGAACTGTGCCGTGGTACCAACAAACTAGGTGCCATGGTGAACTATCTATTCTGCCTGCCAGACATTAAACTTCTTCTCCTCCTCCTGTCTCCTGCTGCCTGTGCTGATCCCACCGCCAGGGTGCATCGACCTACTCATCCTGCTCCTGATGCTCCTGTCTGTGGTACCCACCAACACCAGGGTCCACACTAAACTGCATTGTCTGCTGCCACCAGCTATTACACCACTACAAATAAAATAGACTGCCACCAGCTATCACGCCACTACAATAGCTTTACTCTTTTGGAGATGTCAGAGCTGAAAACTTTGATGTTCCACTTGTGCGGTTGGACTTTGGACACAATATGGGCTGCACGACCGTCGACCGCTGTCTGGAACCTATCCTGATGTTAATAATTTACAGGCCTTTTTTTTCATTTTATGTTAACCAAATAATAAATTAGTGTTTCCCTTTAAAAAAAACATGATGCTACATGCATCATTTACCCTAAAAACCCTTTTTAAAGCTATTTAAAGGGCACTTCCGGGTTTTCTATCCGGGTACCCGAATAGGTCGGGTACCTCGTGGGTAATTTGGTCAGATATCCGAATTCACTCGGATATCCGCAAGGTCGGATCCGGATATCTGAATCGGATCCGGATATCTGGGTACCTGGATCCGGCCGGGTTTTAAAAAGTACTACCCGAGCAACCCTGATGGCTAGCTGCATCCACGTGTATCAGTGTGCATTCAATTTATTTAAATTAGGATTTAGTGCATACTTTTGCATCTTATTTTGTATTAAAGGTGAATATTTAAGTCCCTGGGGGCGGTGCAAGCCTCTATTGGTTTAATTTCAGTTACAGCCTAATTAGGAGCTCTGCCAATCTTTTCATTGCTCTTTAGAAAATGTGTAGACCATTTATGGCTAGCAGCATTAGGTTCATACTATGTTTTAACTGTTAGTTAGTGGTTAGGTCTCTTCCGTAAGGGCACGTCATCGCCATGGAAGAGTCGAGTAGTACCTAACACTCTACGAGCAAACTGTTTTGGGAGCTAACGTGCTCATTTGCTGCATCTATTTTGAATGCAAGTTGTGTAATCTGTCTGTGTTTTGGGCTCTGCACATCTATTCAGCTGGTCAACTCGGGGGCAGCCTGTATTTGAAAGTGCTGCCAATATTTCCTGTTGTACAAAAAATGATTGGAAACCCTTTCTAGCATTGTTATAGTGCTGGATAAGGCGAGACTCTTCCTGAAGCACCTCTGCTTGAAGAAGAGATTTCAGGTGTAGAGAGGAGGAGCACAAAACTCACCCAAGTATAAGCCCATATTTTGTTTTGATGGGTGTTTTAGGTGCAAAAAATCTCAGTTTACACTTAGGCCTCATGCCTACCCTGGCCACAGCTATGCTGCACCACCACCCTCTAGAAAACATGGTCCTACTTGAATTGGATTTTTAGAAATTATTATTATTTTTATTAGCCAGTGCATATTAGTTACATCAGACCTCATGCCCCTCTTGCCACAGCTATCCTGCACTACCACCCTGTGCAAAAGATGGTCCTACTTGGATTTTTACAAACAATTATTATTATTAGTCTGGCATATGCCACAGGCTCAATTATCACTGCACCACCACCACTCAGTACAAAATAGTGTCATACTGCCGTTTGAATATCACTATTATTATTATTAGGCTGGTGCATGCCACTTAGTCTAGGCCTCTCATACAGTGGCTGAAATTAAAAATGTTTTTTTAGGTAAAGACCCAATTTTTTGGGGCTTCAGTCACTGCAAAACTAGGTTTTAGGCAGAGAACTGCGCCTTTCATATTGTGGCTGCAATTTCAAATGTTTAGGCAGGTAACTGTCCATTTCTTTCAGGCCTCTTATATAGTGGTTGCAATTTAAAATGTTTAGGCAGATAAATGCAACATTTTTCAGGCATCTCACACTGTGGCTGCACATAACAATTTTTTAGGCAGGTAAACACTGTGGCCATTGACCTTAATTTGGAAAATCTAGAAACTGCGTGTGATTTTTTTGCTCATACGCATTAAAAAAAAGTCTCTGTGTAAAATAAGTATTTTTTCTTACTAATATTTCACTCTTGATCACCTTCTGCCATGCCATTTTTTTTAAGAAATAGTAGCTGCAGAGATGCCCTGAAGGTTTTTAACGTTTGCCTGCCACTAAAGTCAATGGGGCTCACTGCAAACGTCAAGTTATCAAACTTTTGCAGACATTTCTGTGAATGGTCTGCGAACATTTTTTTTGTGATATTCATCCATTACTACATGGGAGCTAAATAAACTTTATCATTCAGCTGATGCAATTAAAAGTTTAAAGAACAACTGTAACACCATATAGTATAATGCAGTAAATTACTCAGCATACTCACTGTTACATTAAATATCCTAGCACCAGCATTAGAAACACCTCCTATAGCTTTATATTGCTGTATTTTGGTATCTAACCCATCTGAGGCTATTCCTAGGCTGTTTATCATGCAGATTCCCCCCCCCCCCCCCACACACACTCCTCTCACCCCCCAGAGAATTGTGGGGGACCAGTTATGTTCTTCTACTGGCTTCGGAATCGGAATTCTCAGTAACCAAACATACTGCAGAGATCACTTGCCGGTACTAAAGATGTTGCTGCCTGTGATAAATTGCAGAAAGTAAATAAGGTTGAGGAAAGATTTTACAATGGACGAACACTGCCAAAATAATTTTTAATATAACATTATTGAAAAATAAGCAATTTTAATCATGATGTTATTTTGGTTATAATCTCTATTTAAAGTGGGATAAAACTCTGAGATTAACATTCAATAAAAATGTGTTTTCCTACTTTTCATCACCCATTCAGTTACCATATTTACTTTTGTGCACAAGTAATATTGCCTGTTTAAAAATTACAAGTTCCCAAAGTACAGTTTATCTGCTCTGAAAGCTGCCATTGTATTTTATTCATAGCTGCTGTATTTATATATTAAAATCCATCTAATGAAAATTTACTCCGCTCTCTTTGCATCTCAGCTCAGTACAGTTCCATTTCAACACACGCTGCTGGCTGTATACTAATTGTAGCAACAGAAGAATGTAAACAAAAGATAATATTATCCCCTCTGCAGATGCGGCCATAAGCTTAAGGAGCTTTCCACTGAAGAACAAAGAGCTGTGTTTAACAGTTTGAATGCAGTCCTGCTACAATTTTTTTTATGTGGTACCTCAACACTTTTTTTGAGGTAGTAAATTTTATGTTATAAATAATATTTTAGAACACAGAGGAACTGCATAGTGTCATACCACTTTAAGGTGTGTTCACTCCATAAGTGTTATAATGTGCTTTTGTTATAAAGCATATAAGGCAACATGCACACTGTGGACATCACATCCTAGTTGATGTCCAAGCTTTATAAATGAACTTGCAATATACGATAGATCATATTACAATAATGCGGACCATTGCAATGCAGAGATGTGAACATGATCTTACACCTGTATATACAGTGCATGTTCTTGTGCAACGCATAATGTGATTGCACCTTTCAAGGTATGTGTTTAATCTTTTAATATTTTCCAATCAGATATCGGACACTGTCTGACATTGATGTTTTCCAGTACAGGCCCAATGGTTGCCGCTAGGGGCACCATTGCTGGATAAAAACCAATACAGTGTTAGTGACTAAGTCCAGCGATAGTTTTAGACTTTTTGCTGCCTGAGGCAAACTTATGAGGATGCCCCCCCCCCACACACACACACAGTAGCATACTGGCTGACTGTGAATCTGTGACAAACAAACTGCTCACTCTCAGCCACTCCATTCCTCTTCAGTCAGTACAGCAGTGCCAACTCCTCTCTTCTGCTGTGCAAGTCAAATGAAACACTGCTGCTCTCCTATCTCTTCCCTTCTCACTCACTGTCAGACTCCTCACACAGCACAGCAAGCTGCTTTTCCTCAATGATGACCTCTTCACCTCACTCTCCTCTCGCTTGTCCTCCTACTCTGACTGCATGCTGTTAGTGTAAACACACAGTACAAAGATGCTGCCCCTGTACTCTCTGCGCCTGATGCAAATGTTTCACCTTGCTTCATGAGAGAACCGGCCCTAACTAAGTCCAACACTTTGCTCACTGGCTGCCACCCCCCACACTGCTGATAGTACTTGGGTGAATTTGGGCTCACTATCAGGGGTGCCATTACAAGATCTAGTTCAGCATGACATCAGCCTATGTGGAAAAAGTGTCAAAGTCCAACACATTGATTCCCTTCAGTACCACGCTGTTCACTTAATAGTGTAATCATATTGTCATGCATTAAGGGGGAGGAGCTACAGCGAGCTTGTGTAACTTTCCCACTGATGCTGAGTTGCCTCCTCGCTCTAGTGCAAGGAGCTAGAGTCCTGGCCTGATCCCCTAACTGCAGCAACCCCATGATCACCCACGCCATACACCAGAAAAACAAACAAACAAGTGTGTGTGTGTGTGTGTGTGTGTGTGTGTGTTTATCACATAAACTGATTGGAAAGCGTTACAAAATCTATAGGACTTCAGAAAAGTCCTATTTAAGATTAGAATGATAGATACAATTGTTTATCCCACCAGTTTATTTTTACATCAGGTTTATGTTAAAGGACCACCACCACGAAAATCGTAAAATTTAAAATACATGTAAACACATACAAATTAGAAGTATGTTTCTTCCAGAGTAAAATGAGCTATAAATTACTTTTCTCCTATGTTGCTGTCACTTACAGTAGGTAGTAGAAATCTGACAGAACTACGGTGACCATACGTCCCGCTTTACCCGGGACGTGTCCCGCCTTCGTGGTCCGCTGTCCCAGGCTGCATGCTTTTAGCCACGGGACATCCCGGCCTCGGGATTCTGGCCACCGTACTATTGAATGAACTGGCCAAAGCATCTAAAAGACACCGCGCCAGTTCATAACCTGCAGCCCCGCTCCAGCTTGCATAGTCTCCAGCAGGCAGAGCAGGGCTATGGGAAGATGACTGCCGAAGCCCTGTACTGGAGACTATTTGTGTCTCCAGTACAGGGCTTCGGGCGCCATCTTCCCATAGCCCTGCTATTCCATTCCAGTGCAGGAGATTGGAGAAGTAAGATCTCCGGGGGACACACCAGAGGCAGTCGGGAGAGAAGACTTCTGTCAGGTGAGTAAATTCTTTTTTTTTCAGGTGAAATGCTGCTTAAATTGCGTTATTTTTTTGCTAAAATGTTGCCCACATTGCGTTTATTTTGTGCAGAAATGTTGCTCACATTGCGTTTATTTTGTGCTGACATGTTGCCCATTGCGTTTACTTTGTGCTGAAATGTTGCCCACATTGCATTTATTTTGTGCTGACATGTTGCCCATTGCGTTTATTTTGTGCTGAAATGTTGCCCACATTGCGTTTATTTTGTGCTGACATGTTGCCCACATTGCGTATATTTTGTGCTGTCATGTTGCTCATTGCATTTATTTTGTGCTGAAATGTTGCCCACATTGCGTTTATTTAGTGCTGTCATGTTGCCCATTGCGTTTATTTTGTGCTGAAATGTTGCCCACATTGCGTTTATTTTGTGCTGACGTGTTGCCCATTGCGTTTATTTTGTGCTGAATTGTTGCCCACATTGCGTTTATTTTGTGCTGACATGTTGCCCATTGCGTTTATTTTGTGCTGAAATGTTGCCCACATTGCGTTTATTTTGTGCTGAAATGTTGCCCACATTGCATTTATTTTGTGCTGACATGTTGGCCATTGCGTTTATTTTGTGCTGACATGTTGCCCATTGCGTTTATTTTGTGCTGACATGTTGCCCATTGCGTTTATCTTGTGCTGAAATGTTGCCCACATTGCGTTTATTTTGTGCCGACATATTGCCCATTGCGTTTATTTTGTGCTGAAATGTTACCCACATTGCATTTATTTTGTGCTGACATGTTGCCCACGTTGCGTTTATTTTCTGGTGTCTGGGGTAACTGTTGCTGCATTTATTATTTAATGGTCATAGTTGGCTATGTTTGCTGCTTTGCGGTTATGGTATACTATTAAATAGCATCACTCAGTTTCTGCACACCCATGATGCGAATCCTCGTTTGACCACATCATGGCGTAAACACTGCTTTCTTATGCCTCGCTGTTACATCATTATGTTAGATCCGCCCACACAATGTCGTTGCCATGCCCATTTTACGCGCGCCGCAGCCCCCCGCATTTTTCGGTGCCCCCCCATTTTTGGCGCAACGCGCAGCACCTCCTCGTCCCAGGTTGACCCCAAAAAAATCTGGTCACTCTATTTAAACATAAATAAGTGGGCATAGCACAAAGAGTAGTTATTTTTCAACTCTGAGCTTAGCAGCATATTAATTCAAAAAGTTCTGGAATAAGCCATGCTCTATTAGCCACACTTAAAGAGACTCTGTAACATTAAAAAGATCCCCTGGGGGGTAATTACCTCGGGTGGGGGAAGCCTCCGGATCCTAATGAGGCTTCCCACGCCGTCCTCTGTCCCACGGGGTCTCGCCGCAGCCCTCCGAACAGCCGGCGACTGTGCCGACTGTCAGTTCAATATTTACCTTTGCTGGCTCCAGCGGGGGCGCTGTGGCGACTTTCTGCACGGAAATAGACGGAAATACCCGATCTCCTTCGGGTCCGCTCTACTGCGCAGGCGCCGGAAACTTGCGCCTGCGCAGTAGAGCAGACCCGACGGTGATCGGGTATTTCCGCCTACTTCGGCGCCGAGAGGCATCAGAGCGCCTGCGCAGGAGCCAGGAAGGTAAATATTGCGTCACGGCTGTACGGAGGGCTACAGCGAGACCCCCGAGGGACGCAGAACGGCGTGGGAAGCCTCATTAGGATCCTGAGGCTTCCCCCACCCGAGGTGAGTACCCCCCAGGGGCCGTTTTGTCGTTACAGTTCCTCTTTAACTTGATTTCCATATTGAGCACATTTAACATGAACATGAAAAATAAAAGTCAGATGGAAAGAAGTCATTAAGCCTGGTACAGATGCTAGCTCTTTACGAGTTTTAAGTGTTTGAGATATATAAACTTGCAGCTTGTGGAGTGGAACATTACATGTAAAAATGGATTTGAATTCATAATAATATTCACATATGTACTCTAGACATGAATGAATATCAAGGACCACCTGGTTTTTAATTAATCTGCTGGTCTTGCCATCCTCTCTGTCAGCTGCGCTTTCTGTATACCCCAATGTCGACATTATACTTCAAGTCCATTACTTGACAGCCGGCTGGCACCATAAAAGAGCTTTTAGACGCAAATTAACACTAGTAGATAACATTTGAATATTTTTAAAGACTCTGTAATCACCCAGAGCTATATTTGTCAACCTTATTAAAGCTGAACTCTAAGCAGCCATCAGAACACATACTGAGATAATGAAACAACATTGCATCAATAAGATATTTTATATAATTTATATTTATGGTTGGAATTGTACACTCAAGCTAATATTCACTCCTCTTTGACCAGTCATGGATTGACTAGACATGTAAGTTAATTTCGATTGGTTCAGGACATGTTACATTGAGTACATGTGTAGCCAACCAATTGCGAGCATGAAAAAGGTGTGCCAGGAAAAAAGGGCCCGGCTGAATAACAAAATGGCGCCGGTGGATAACAAAATCTCAATAATGATAAACATGGTTTACGCATTTGGTTAACAATAAATACCATTTTACAGACGGGAGTTGATAATGAAAATATACTGTATTAGTTAAAAATCATTACGTAATTCAACAATACAGCTGAACCCAACCCTACTCTCACACAGAACCCTCCCCAACCCATGGTGCCTAACCTCCTCCCGGTGGTGCCCAACCACCACCCCGGGTGTTGCCTAACCCTAACTGCTCCCTGGGTGGTGCCTGACCCTAACCACCCCCCCGGTGGTGCCTAACCCTCCATTCTCCAAAAGCTAATGTGTGCACTGGACACACAGGATTGCAATATAACAATAGCAAGAAAAAGAAAAACAGCTCTCAGATGGGTGAACTACTGTAGCACTAAGCACTGACTGCACCTGTCTGCAACAACTAAAGTGTACCTTGTGGACACACTGAACGTCAATATCACATCACAAGATCAAAACAGAGCCTTTAGAGGAGAAACTCCACTAGGGACACAGAACACAGGCCTAACTAACGCTTTCCCTATCTACAGCACACCCTCTCTGATCTTCCTAGCACATATGCCAAACACAGCCTGCAAAATGGCCAAACACAGACTGCAAATGGCTGCAAATGGCTGCTGTGCTGGCTTTCTGATAAGTGTGCGTGGGTGTGTGTGTGGGGGGGGGGGGGCATCCAGGTGGGCGGGATAGCTGATTGGCTGCCATGTGTCGGCTGACTCTGGGGTGAGGGGTCAAAGTTTGGCTCCATTATAATGTATAAAGGGGGTTGTACACGCCATGTGTTCGCTTGGGAGGGCGAACGCAAACACGCATTTTTTTGCCACCAACTAATCGCCAGCAGAACAGTTCGGGCCATCTCTTTGGCTAGTATGTGGTGGCTGGATGGTGTTAAGGGCTGTTAAGGGCTCTGCCTCTGACACAGGAGACCAGGGTTCGAATCTCGACTCTGCCTGTTCAGTAAGCCAGCACCTATTCAGTAGGAGACCTTAGGCAAGTCTCCCTAACACTGCTACTGCCTATAGAGTGTGTCCTAGTGGCTGCAGCTCTGGCGCTTTGAGTCCGCCAAGAGAAAAGCGCGATATAAATGTTATTTGTCTTGTCTAGTATGTACCAGTTGCTAGAATACATTATAAAATCAGTTTAAAATTAGAGTCACATGATCCTTGGCTGCCATTTCTCTTCCTTCTCTGCTGAGATATGTTCTCCCACCTTGGCCTTGTATATGGATCCAACCTGTGTGGAAATCTATCAGTTATCATTGCATTTGATGTTCTCTATGCAATACTCATACTTGTCTTCCTCCTATTCCTCTATCAGTTTTTGTGACAGTGATGGTCACAAGTGTGCAATATGACCTTTTTATCTTTGCTATTTTGTCAATTCCCATATGCCTAGAACACACTATGAGATTTTCAGGAAGATTTCCTGCCAGATGTCTGATCTGATTTTGATTGATTTTTCCGACAATCGATCTGGCAGGAAATCTGCCTGAAAATCTCATTGTGTGTACTAGGCGTTAAGTGAAGTACACCAATATCTGTCATATCAGTACAACCTTCAACATGTATTTAAAATTGTATCTATTCTGTACTGTTGGCATAGCCTCTGTAATATATCTAGTATAGACTAGAATTCCACCAAGTAGGGAAGGGACATTGAACATCATCTGCCAAGACAGCAGTGACTATGTACAACTGCCAGACATCTATGAAAACTTCATGACCTTTCCCAATAGCTTATGGAGGCCTAAAGGTATTGGTATACGGGTTAACAAATATTGCACTATGAACAGGCCAGGGTAGGACTGTTTGTGTAAGATTCCAAAGATGAAGAGTTGTGTGCAGATAAATTCCATTGGTACACATTGGGCTTCATTCACTAAGACAAATAACATGCCTTATCAGAGTTAACACACCTTATCAGAGTTAGCACACCTCATCAGATTCAACACACCTTATCAGCATTAACACACCTTATCAGAGTAGCATAGCAAGAGTTATGAACCTATGCCTGCTAATTGGTAATGTTGAGAGCTTCACTTGTCCTGACCAGAGCCCCTGCGGGTCCAATTACTTGACAGGAAACTTGACAGGCAGCCTATTGGGCCAATCAAAGTGTGGGGATAACATCCTTTAAAGTGACTGGACCTGCAGGAGCTCAGGGCAGGACGACTGGAGCTCTCGTCATTGCCAAATAGCAGGCATACGTTAATAGTATCATACTCTGATAAGGCATGTTAGCTCTGATAAGATGTGTTAACTCTGATAAGGCGTATTAACTCTGATACGACATGCTATTTGTCTTAGTGAATCAAGCCCATAGTAAGCTATAAGCTCACTACACAGTTTTGGCTATGTGCCTGTCTTTCAGGGGCAAAAATAGATGATTTGCATATTTGGAAGTGATGCATCATGGGAAACCACAGTAGCACACGTAAAGCTGAAGGGAAATTTGCTGAAGGCACATTTATATTCGGAGAAACATTATTATGATTCTCATTCTACTATGCATGATGTATCACAAGTTGTCTTGGGAATAATAACAGAAGCAGTTGTGCTTGAAAGCTAAAAAAAACAGAACAAAAATAAACAAAACGGAACCACCTGAAAATCGTGCTCATATCTATTTGTTCTTTTTATTTTACAGTATACCTCAGTTCTTCTGACAATGGGATCAAAGCACAAAATCGGAAATTAACTGATTGAAGAAAAGACAATCACATCCTTGCAGTTATGAATGCATCATTGCTTATACTGGAACTGAATTTAAGCAACTTAGATGGCAATGACACAGTGCCGACAACCAAGACCAAGCTGTCCTCATGTGATCAAGTGGTCATCGCTACTGAAGTGTTCCTCACTCTTGGAATTCTTAGCCTCCTTGAAAACATACTTGTTATTTCCGCAATTATCAAGAACAAAAATTTGCATTCCCCCATGTATTTCTTTGTATGTAGCTTAGCGGTAGCCGATATGCTAGTCAGCGTATCTAATGCATGGGAGACCATCACAATAAACCTTATAAATAATAAACATCTAGTTATGGAAGATGCCTTCGTACGTCATATTGACAATGTTTTCGATTCCATGATATGTATATCAGTGGTGGCTTCTATGTGTAGCTTACTTGCCATAGCAGTAGACCGCTACATCACCATCTTCTATGCTTTACGTTACCATAACATCATGACTGTAAAGAGAGCTGGAGGCATTATTGCTGGTATATGGACATTCTGCACTGGGTGTGGCATTATCTTCATTCTTTACTCTGAATCGACCTATGTGATAATTTGTCTCATAAGCATGTTTTTTACAATGCTTTTCCTCATGGTGTCTTTATATATCCACATGTTCCTGCTGGCTCGCACTCATGTGAAAAGAATAGCCGCTCTGCCAGGTTATAATTCAGTTCATCAGAGGACAAGTATGAAAGGAGCCATAACCCTCACCATACTGATAGGTATATTTATTGTTTGCTGGGCTCCGTTCTTTCTTCATCTGATTCTGATGATATCATGTCCACAGAACCTTTATTGTGTCTGTTTTATGTCCCATTTTAATATGTACCTCATCTTGATCATGTGCAATTCCGTCATCGACCCTCTGATTTATGCATTCCGCAGTCAGGAAATGCGAAAAACGTTCAAAGAAATCATTTGTTGCTGCAATCTGAGGATCAACTGTGAGCTACCTAGCAAATATTAATAAAGTCCTTTGTAAAGTTATCCTGTTCAGATATTTTGCATCAGTCTCCTCTTTTCATTTTGCAAGTTTATTAAGAATCAGTGAAATGCTACAAAGTTTGGCCCAGAGAAAATTATGTGGTTTGAGTAAAAGAGGTAAAAAATGTTTTTGTGAAAATGCCAAAGAGTTTAGCAGTGTGTAATGTTTATTATGACATGGCATGCTGGAAATTCTGAACTCAAAAGTTAAAAAAGACAAAAATACTTACCTAGGGATTGAATAGGATTGGGGGACTGAAAGGGGGCCAATACCATTAATGGATTATGCAAATAGGACAAGGTCCACAGGATATGTCATTTGTTTAAAGTAAACCCATATATTAAATGAACGGACCATTAACAAGTTTTTATTATGTGCTCAATAAATGTATGGGTTTATGTTAAACAAGGTTTATGTTAAACAAATTACCTACCTTTTTGACCGTGTCCTATTTGCATGATCCATTAGTATTCTAACCTGTAAAGTCATTTGTTTATTTTTATAATCCTGCTTGATTATTCCATTTGGAATTTTGGGATTTGGGGAAGTCTACACTAGAACAAGTTGTGTGTGTGTGCACGTGTGTGCGCGTGTGTGCGTGTATAATACATGCAGTCCAAAGGGAATCTACCCCTGGATAGATTTCATTATGATTCATAACACTGCAAATAGGAAATTTGGGCACCTGCAGTAAACTGACAATTTTGGGTGCCACCATTGGCACTAATGTTAGTTAGAAGCAACAGAGTGCCCAATCCAAATTGTATTATTAATATCATTGTTTATTTTTTATATTAATATTATCATTTAGTTGATTGCCCACACTCATTGAAATCTTCCATCAGTCATTCAAATGAACCACCTTGAAATTGGACACTGGAAGTGTGGCATACACTAATTTGCAGCCAGGAGATTGTGTTCAATCAAGTACATCCAGTGTTGGCCAAAAGTAAGATACTATATGTACGGTACATATTATGAAAAAATAAAAAGATGACAGCATAGCTTCCAGCAGTACAAAATGTTAAATAGGCTATGCAAAACATTACCAAACAGTGTGCAAAAGAGCTTTTACTCTCCAACACGCTCAGATCTTCATTTGTAAACCATTTAAAACCATGTATTTAACCTCCCTGGCGGTTAATTTTTTTTTTTCAAATGGGCAAAAAAACCTTTTTTTTTTTTTTATTTATTTTTTTTGTTTCATGTAAAGCTACCGGAGTGGTAGCTACATGAAACACCACTAGAGGGCGCATGTGGCCCTCTAGTGCAATCGTCGCCGGCATCAATAGCAAACAGGGGAGCGCGTATATAACGCGTTCTCCTGTTTGGCTTCTCCTGTCGCCATGGCGACGATCGGCGCCCTCGATCCAGCCCATAGCGCTGCCCGGAACTCATTGGTCCAGGCAGCGCAGGGCTCTGGCAGGGGGGGCCCTCTTCTGCCGCTCCGTGCGGGCGATCGCCGCAGAGCGGCGGCGAACAAGCTGTGCGCACAGCTAGCAAAGTGCTACCTGCGCGCACAGCACTTTACATGGTGAAAATCGCCCCACCAGGGGCTGAGATATCTCCCTGCGCGGCATAGCCTGAGCTTAGCTCGGGCTTACCGCCAGGGAGGTTAAAGGAATAAGGATGCAGTCCCACCAGCAGCTCATATGGCTACTAGTCATTTGTATGGAATTCTAACTAACAATGGTCTAAGACTGCCAGAGTAGTTACAGCAGTTAATTAGTTAGGCGTTTGTGCGTAAAGTAGCAAGTTAGACTGGATGGTTAATCTGACTACATTGTGAAGTTGAAAAACGATATCAATCCTCTTCTCATGCTATATAATCCATCCAACAGTCAGCATAACTTGTGGCACGGGCTATACTAAGCGTACATGTGATGCACAGTTCACTTGTGCATGTCAGCTCTCTCCCTAGACCTTGTATGGATTATGGCATACAAATATAAACATGCATCAGATAGCTACCATTTGCAACTCAGGTGTCTGTGTTATATTATGGTTTATGCCTGAACCTAATACTCAGGTGTAAAAGTGCTTAAGCCACGGAGCTTCTTGCTGGGTGGGTTGCAGATATCAATACTGAGCAGAGCAAGCAGTATGCTCTCAGTGCTGTATATGTAGATCCTGGCTCAACTCCAGCTCCACATGCAGCTAAACAGCTCCCATTGTTCTCAGCATGACAGAGGAAGCAGGCAGTGCTGACTCAATGACTCCATGGGGTTAGCGCCACCATGTTATCTACAGCTTTACTTACTACTGGATAATTCTTGTATGTTAAAAATGCCCCCTCTGTCAGTCGAAGCGAGCCCCTTTAGATAGATTTTAACAGTCCTATTTAAACTGGGAAGAGGTCTCTAGTCATAAGTTGTGCACTCTAGGGCCATTACACATGGACAAACCTGTCCATGAGCTTATGGATTGTAAATTATTCAGATAGCAAAGTGTAATTGATAAGACAGAAAAGACATATAAAAGTACAAAAAAACAATTATGATGGCTCTTCCATTCGATGTTTTTTTTAATCAAGAGAGAAAGACAGAGTAACGATAATAAATTGAAAGAATGGTGCTAAAGAATGACCCTGAGGTAATGCAAACTCTACACTAAAATTAATAACAAGCTTACAACTGATAAACATTTGAGAATGTCCTTTTTAGGAGGCAGTGCAGGTCTTTGTTTGGAAGGCCTGTATAAAGAATATTGCAGCCACGATGTTATGAAGGCATGAACTAGGACTGGAAGATCCCCTGGAGAATGATATGCAATGTTCCTTAGGTAAAAGAAGGAATGTTTCACAACAGCTGTGATTTGATTCCTGAAGCTTAATTCTCCATCTATCAGTACATTCAGGCTGCACACAAAGTCTGGGTTGTTCTATATTACAAACAATCACTATGCAACCTGAAATTTTGCACAAAAGTTACCTAGACAACACGCTTTGTGTAAAGTGCGTTAGTATATCGTGTTCCTTTAAAATGCAGAAATGCAAACATGCCCATACAGTTGTATTAGTCATTTTTAGATTTATTCCCATATTCTAAGTATACTCCATTCGAGATTTATTTCATGAGACTCATTTGCCAATGAAAAGTTCTTGCAGTATGCCAAAAAAGCAATGTTAGCTCTGAGAATTTTCTTGATCTCTTAGATTAAAATCATCCATGAAAATCTAGTGAAATGTGGCTACTTCTCTACTTTGCAGAGTGCTGAAAAGTTATTTCAACAGAAGATGAAAAATTACCTCCTAGGTGAAAACTTAGGAGAAAAGTGAATTTGAGTGGGCCCTATATTTCCTATTCTCCTAAATAGACCATGCACCCATGATTATCCCATTTCACTGGGTAAGCAATACAAAGTATACTAAACTGTAGAGTCTGGACCCAAATATACTCAAACTGAATTGTTCGAGCAATAAGTAAACGTTATGGGTTACTTTTAAGTGAGTTATTGAGCAATCTTAATAAGTAATAAATCCATAGTACATAATGAGACAAAAAATATTAACAACTCACTGGTAAACTAGCAATGTTAGAAGAACATCATAAATAGGATCGAGGTATAAGATGTAACTGGATCAAAGTATAATTAACTTTTTAATGAACAATGTAATGAGCAACATTACAGATATCTAAAAAATAAATATCTGATGAGTACTAACAGACCAGAAAGGTTTCTATCAACATATTAGAAAAGGAAAAACCTAAAAGTTTTATTGGAAAAATAAAAAGATAAAAAAGACTTCTGTTACAGCTCCCAAGGGAATGCAAACATTTCTTGAATGTTACAATAAAATGTATAGCCTCTTTTCTACATCAGTACACTGTGCAAACTGCTACAAAACTCATAGGGCTTGATTCACAAAACAGTGCTAACTGTTAGCATGGCTTTTCGTGCATTTTCGTGTGAAAAATAGGTTTTGCTAAAAAAAAAGTTATTGCGCGCAAAAATTCATATTCGCGCATGAATGCAATTTTTCCATGCATTAATGTTCACGTTCGTGCAATAACGCAAATTTATCATGCGAATGCGACTGTTAACGTGCAAAAAAACGTTTTTCACACGAAATTTCGCGCAAAGCACTTTTCACAGCGTGCTAACAGTTACCACCGTTTTGTGAATCAAGCCCATTGTATATAGATTACAAGTCTAGAATAAGAAAAAAAAACTTCCACTCAGACCACCAATTACAGAGACCAAGTTTTCTATAGCAGTCCACTCACTGGGCACTGGACAGGAACGCTGAATGTTTGACTTATTTGTTGGAGAACTGGCAGAAAATGAATCTACAATGTCAAACTGTGACACCAAAGATATTTTGCTCTCGATCTCCAACCTCTCTCATTCTCAAAGATGGCAAAAATCTACTGGATCGCTCCAATTACTGCCCTGCTTCTCTAATTAAAATGAAGAGGAGGTGGCTGTACACCTTGAAAGGGAAGCACAGAGACAATGGGAGCCCAAATAAAGCAATATTGTCACCAACATGAGAATTATGCAGAGAAGTAGAAATAGTAGTGCTTACAAAGATGGGGTGCACTAGGAGGCAACCAAACCACATAAGGCAGGAATATTCACAACCTCGTCTTCACTCCAGCGTCCATGAAGTGCTGGAAGTCATGGAGAAAAACATACAAAGTACCAATTAAGGCGCAGTTACATGGGACCAAGAACACCCCTTCAATTTAGGGTGAGAAGCATGGGGGGGGGGGGGGGGGAAGAGGTGCCAAGAGGTATATACAATTAGATTAAAAACCACTGCAAGTAGAAAAAGGTGGTGACTTTACTCAATTAAGACAACTTCATATAGAAAAGGGAGTTTCATTTCTATATGAAGTTGTATTTATTGAGGTAAGATGTGAGGAAACGCGGAAAAGCCGCCGCTGGTACTCAAAGTAAGGCGGCTGATTCCGCGTTCAGCATGGCAGCTGGCGCGCAGTCGGAGCGCGGAAAAAACGCTGCATGCCTAGACAACAGGGCGGCGGATTCCGCGTCCAACACGGCAGGTTACACGCATAGGCCTACTCCAATCACAAATGCTGAATGCGGAGAAAACACCACACGCACAGACGGTGGTGCAGCGGATTCCGCATCCAACACAGCAGAAACATTACAACACATGTCTGGTGTGGCTGGGACTGATAGTCCACACTGGTTCAGGAGGACACGTGCGCGCGCAGAGAGGCAGGGCCTTGATGACAGTCAGAAGAAGGTCAGCTGACAATTTCAGCAGCTTTCATTGGTTCAGCACTTAGGGGAGGCGCTGGAGAGCGCTGGTGTATATATACTGGGTGCTAGTCATTTCTCTGGTGTCTGGCGTTGCGATCACTACGTGGTAGCACTCAGACCCTGTCAGTATCTGTGTTTATTAGACCAGTTTCTTAGGTGTTGATGACCATGGAGCTCACACCTTAGTCTAGGAATTCTGTGATTATCTGTGTTATTTAGAGATGGGCCGAACGGTTCCAGGCGAACTTTGGGGGTTCGCGTTCGCCTGCATCAGGCGAACTTTTGCGAAAGTTCGATTTGCCCCATAATGCTGTATTGAGCGAAATTTTTACCCTCCATTTCACTGTCAGCAGACATGTTATTGTCAAACACACTGCTTTCAGTGCTAGAGAACTCACCCACTCTCCCTTCAAGCTAGGTCCTTTATACCATTTGACTCAGTTGTCTGCCTACACTAATTAGTTATGGGACAGCTGCTACACACTCTGCTAGGGAGATTTTAATTGGCCTCCTCCCACCTCCCCTTCTAACTATTCCCTCCTCCCTCCTACCGGAGGGAGGAGGGTCTCTTCTGCCAGGGAATTATACTATTTTAAAAACCAGTATACATCATACCATAGCTGGGAATCAAACCCAGATCTCACTGTGTGGTGGGCACGTCACCCTAAGCACTGTACCACTACAGTAGTAAGTGAAGCTAGCCTAAAATGTACCATTTATGCTCAATGCAATAGAACCATTAGGTTGCTTAACCACTTCGTCCACAGGTCAGTAGATATACGTCCTCTGGGACTTCATCTAAGCCACAGGTCAGTAGATATACGTCTTGTAGCAGAAGCAGTGCTGTGCAGGATTGGGCTTGCTCCTGTGCACATTTCTGGCACTATCTGATGCAGTACTAATTGGTGAATGGGAATATAAGTTTCCTGAGCTAATGAGATTGATTTTTACTATTAAAAATACTTGTATTTTCTCATTTCATAGTGAAAAATACACTCTGTAGCATTATTTTAGAATCAAATATCTTCACCATAAATTGTGACCGGAACATAATATAAGTTTTGTGATAAGCAGTAAGAATATGTAAACAAAATTTGTGTTTTTTATCTACAGTAGCACTTTTTATTTTTAAACTGGAATTGGTAAAACTGAAAAATACATGTTTTTTCTATTTTTTTCTTTGTTTTCCCATTAAAATTCATAGAAAACAAAATAGTTTGAGGGAAAAAATTGCATACAATGAAAGCCTAGTTTGTCTTGAAAAAAACAATATATATTTCATTTCTGTGTCATAAGTAGGGATAAAGTTATTTCTGATTAAATAGGGACATAGCTAAACTGTCAAAACTGCTCTGGTCAATAAGTACAAAACAAGGTCTGGATGCGAAGTGATTAAAGGAGAACTGTAGTGAGAGGTATATGGAGGCTGCCATATTGATTTCCTTTTAAGCTATACCAGTTTCCTGGCAGCCCTGCTGATCTATTTGGCTGCAGTAATAATAATAATAATAATAATAATCCAAACATTTGTATAGTGCTTTTCTCCTGTCGGACTCAAAGCGCTCAAGAGCTGCAGCCACAGGGACATGCTCAAGAGGCCACCCTGCAGTGTTAGTGAGTCTTGCCTTGAACTCCTTACTGAATAGGTACTTGACCTAGCCAGGATTCAAACCCTGGTCTCCCATATCACAGGCAGAGCCCTTAACCAGTACACTATCCAGCCACTGTAGTGTGAATTACACCAGAAACAAGCATGCAGCTAATCTTGTCAGATCTTACAAAAATGTCAAACACCAGATCTGCTGCATGCTTGTTCAGGGTCTAGGGCTAAAAGTATTGGAGGCAGAGGATCTGCAGGATAGCCTGGTAACTGGTATTGCTTAAAAGGAAATCAATATGGTAGCCTCCATATACCTTTCACTACAGTTCTCCTTTAAAGGGAACCTTAACTGAGAATGATATGGATGTTTCCTGTAAACAATACCAGTTGCCTGGCAGTCCAGCTGATCTTTGTGACTGCAATAGTGGCTGAATCACACCCTGAAACAAGCATGCAGCTAATCCAGTCTGACTTCAGTCAGAGCACCTGATCTGCATGCTTGTTCAGGGGCTGTGGCTAAAAGTATTAGAGACACAGGATCAGCAGGCGATTCAGGCAACTGGTATTATTTTAAAAGGAAAAATCCATATCCTTCTCCGTTTAGGTTCCCTTTAAGGATTTGTAGCATAAAAGCCAACTCACATTGGCTGGGATTTGAACCTGGGTCTCACTGTATGGTGGATAAGCACACTAACCACTATACCAACTGAAGCTGGCCTGAAATTGCTGGCCTAAAATTTACTATTTATGCTCAATACAAGAGAAGAAGTAGACAAGACAAATAACACAAAAGAGAAGGCCATGTCTGGCTACATATCTGTAAGCAGTGGCTGCATGGTGTAATGGATAAGGGCGCTGCCTCTGACAAAGGAGACCAGAGTTCAAATCTCAGCTCTGTCTGTTCAGTAAGCCAGCACCTATTCAGTAGGAGACCTTAGGCAAGTCTTCCTAACACTGCTACTGCCTATAGAGAATGCCTTAGTGGCTGCAGCTCTGGTCCTTTGAGTCCGCCAGGAGAAAAGTGTGATATAAATGTTATTTGTCTTGTCTACTTTTTCTCTTGTATTAAGCATAAATAGTAAATTTTAGGCCAGCAATTTCAGGCCAGCTTCAGTTGGTATAGTGGTTAGTGTGCGTGTCCACCATACAGTGAGACCCAGGTTCAAATCCCAGCCAACGTGAGTTGGCTTTTATGCTACAAATCCTTAAAGGGAACCTAAATGGAGAAGGATATGGATTTTTCCTTTTAAAATAATACCAGTTGCCTGAATCGCCTGCTGATCCTGTGTCTCTAATACTTTTAGCCACAGCCCCTGAACAAGCATGCAGATCAGGTGCTCTGACTGAAGTCAGACTGGATTAGCTGCATGCTTGTTTCAGGGTGTGATTCAGCCACTATTGCAGTCACAAAGATCAGCTGGACTGCCAGGCAACTGGTATTGTTTACAGGAAACATCCATATCACTCTCAGTTAAGGTTCCCTTTAAAGGAGAACTGTAGTGAAAGGTATATGGAGGCTACCATATTGATTTCCTTTTAAGCAATACCAGTTACCTGGCTATCCTGCAGATTCTCTGCCTCCAATACTTTTAGCCCTAGACCCTGAACAAGCATGCAGCAGATCTGGTGTTTGACATTTTTGTAAGATCTGACAAGATTAGCTGCATGCTTGTTTCTGGTGTGATTCACACTACTGCAGCCAAATAGATCAGCAGGGCTGCCAGGAAACTGGTATAGCTTAAAAGGAAATCAATATGGCAGCCTCCATATACCTCTCACTACAGTTCTCCTTTAAGCAACCTAATGGTTCTATTGCATTGAGCATAAATGTTAAATTTTAGGCTAACTTCACTTACTTCTGTAGTGGTACAGTGCTTAGGGTGACGTGCCCACCACACAGTGAGACCTGGGTTTGATTCCCAGCTATGGTATGATGTATACTGGTTTTTAAAATAGTATAATTCCCTGGCAGAAGAGACCCTCCTCCCTCCGGTAGGAGGTAGAAGGGTAGGAGGGAGGAGGGCAATTAAAATCTCCCTAGCAGAGTGTGTATAGCAGCTGTCCCATAACTAATTAGTGTAGGTAGGCAAATGGTATAAAGGACCTTGCTTGAAGGAGGGAGGGAGGGTCCTCCAGCAGTGATGTGTATTTTGAAACATGTTTTCTATCATTTTTCCAGTTGATAGAATTTTTTTAAACTTTCAAAGTTCGCCTCCCCATTGAAGTCTATTGCGGTTCACGAACTTTTTCGCGAACCAAACCTTTCGCGGAAGTTCGTGAACAGGGTTCGCGAACCTAAAATCGGAGGTTCGGCCCATCTCTAGTGTTATTATCTAGATCAGTTTCCTAGGTGTTGATGATCAAGGAACTCACACCTTAGTCTAGGAATTCTGTACCATCTGTATTATTATTATTATCTAGTCTAGTTCCAGGATTGTTGAGAATCTAGGAGCTCACACTCAAGCCTAGGCATTGTTGATTATCTGTTATGACCTTCTGCTTTCCTGACCATTCTTCTGATCTCTGATTCTGTACCTTTGTCATTCTGATACCCTGTTGCCAAACTCTGCTGGTCTTAGGATTTTGCATCTGTATTCTGTCTCTGTACTTTGTCTGTCCGTGTGTTAACGACCTGGCCTGTCCGACCTCGAGAACTCTGTCTCCTGTTAAGAGATAGTTCACAGATCTGTCAGTGACACTTCCACCTTGGTGTCACTCACGTTCTTTCCTTCCCACTCTCTGCCTGGCTCCGCCCCTTGGGGAGCCTCAGGCCATTGGAAGGAATCTGTTATCTGGGCAGTACTTCCTACTGCCTTGCACCCACTGTACGGGTGCCCTCCTCAAAGTGTTACTGTTGCACCAAACACTCATATATTACTCAGGTGTTCAGAGGTTAGAAATATATCTGATTATCGGTGACTGCAGATCATCTATAATCGGGTATATATCTGCATTCTCGGTGATACTGCAGATCGCCGGTAATCAGATCCTCTCTGTTCCACCGATCGTTACATAAGACACCTAATTTTGCTATTTTTAGTTGTTTTTAACTCAATTTTATATACTTCTGGATGCCTCTTTAGCCCCCTTGTGTCTCTAATTAATTCATAAAAAATACACATAATGACATAAAAATACACAAAAATACTGTCTAATAAGTTGGAAGCATTAATAGATAGCAGCCATAGATTTTATCCATCAATGCCAAGAAAGAAAAAAAGAGGCAGCTATTATTATAGTTCATGCAGAGAAAGCCTTTGATAGACTTGTACTAAAAACGTTTTCTTTTTTTTTTGCAGAGAATGATTATACAGTAACCAGAAAGCATGTGTTAATATCAAAGGCTTTCTCTCACCAAGTCCCACCATACAAAACAGTGTCAGGAAAAGCTGCCAACTCTTTTTTTTTCTAATTTTATCTAGCAATAGTCATATTAATCTGTACCATACAAGAGGATAAAGAAATGCAAGGCTTAGACTTTCCTGCTACTAGTATAAAAGTCTTAGCACATGTGCTGATTTATTAATAACACTAACAGATCCGGTCCATTAACTACTACAAACCATCATCAATGATTTTGTTTTTTTGTTTTTTTATCAAATTAAAAAATCTATTATAATAAATCCATAATCATAAATCTTTAATGTGACTTTGAAACCATTAAAGAAGATTTTGCCATTTCAAATCAAAAAGCTGTACAAGGTATCTGAGTGAAAACCTGTGGGGGAACCTAGAAGACCTGTACATACATAACCAGGTATGCTCATCACAAGCGTTTTTTTGTGATCACAAGTTCGTAATCTTCATCGTGATCATGAGATACTTGAGATCCCGAGTCAGTATTCGTAATTAAAACCCGACGACTTTAGCGGTTAATAGCAAAGCCCCCTTATATGCTAGAAAGAAACACCAAATTTGCAACATATGTTAAGAAGAAAAGTGGGAACAAGGGTAAATTATATCTTATAATTTTTGAGAAAATCGATTTTAAAGTTTCAAAGGAATAAAGTGTACATTTAAATGCGGTAAATGACAGTTAATGTAGCAAACCTAATGGTAGTGTAAATTTACATATATCAAAAGAAAGAGCAATGAATTTCATGACGTGGTATACAGGGGGTCCATACGTGGTGCGTATGGACCCCCTGGAAACCCCTCCGGAGCCACAACAGCCGCAGTAAGTCTGTATAAAGATCCTTGGCATCTTTTCCTATTGTTTCAAACTTTTTTTTAATGTTCAGAGGGTGGAATTAAAAAAACAAAAATGACGTGGGGTCCCCCCTCCCGAGTCTCTTTAACCCCTTGTCTCCCATGCACACTGGGATAGCCAGAATGCAGAGCCCTGGCCAAGTGGGGCTTTGCACCCTGAGCTATACCAGATCGAATGGTTCATGGTATGCAGGGGCTCTGGGGGAGAGGGGTGGCATCTGGGAGTCACCTTTAAGAAGGGGATCCCCAGATGCCCAACCCCCTCCAAGGAGAAAGGAGTATGGGGTACCCACTTCCATAAAGGGTTAAGGTTTTTTTCCTCTTGTTCCCACTGTTCTTCTTAAGATATCCTGCAAATTTGGTGTTTATAGCATGTAAGGGGGCTTTGATATTAACCGCTAAAGTAGGCAGGTTTTTAATCACGAATCACTACTTGTGATTCGTGATTACTAGTGTTGTCCGGATCATGAACGATTCGGATCTTTGATCCGAATCTATTTTATGAGTCGATCATCCGAATCATCAAAATGAACGATTCGGATCGCAAAAGGGGCGGGGCCAGGAGCGACACGCCCCCTCCCAGCGGGCAGCGGGGTCCTGGAAGCAGGGATCGCTCTGTTGGATGGGAGTCAGCCTTGCAGGGAGACAGGTAGATGAGAGAGAGGGGACATGGGTGCCACTGCCAGATATGTGTAGAGCACACATACTGGCTATAACGTGCTGCCCATTATAGGCTGGCTGTTCCGTAGTGCTGCACAGTGATCACGTGGGAAGCTTTTGGCTCAGCACAGCTCAGTAACTTTGCAGACACTGTGATTGAAAGGCAAAATAATCCTCCTGCACTCGGCACTAAACAGCTGCACTTATCTTCTGGGAATGGTTTCTTTCACTGTGCGACCTTTTCTTTCAAAGTGTACAGATGAACATATAGGTGAAATATATGTAAAGCATATGACTTCAGCATGTGGGTATTACGTGCAAACATTTCTGCTCTCTGCTCGTCCCTCCTCCCTTCTGTCCACTCCCTGCCCTCTGTCCATCTTCTCCCCTTCTCTGTGTGTCCTCCCCCCTCCCCTTCTCCTGTCCACAGACCTGTCCTGCTGTTCATTTCACCCCCCCGAATGCTTCCGGTAGTAAAATGATCCGAGATTCGGATCAAAGATCCGGATCTCTTCAATGATCCGATTCGAATCATCCGGATCATTGAAAAGATCCGAACTTCCCATCTCTAGTGATTACATGTGGTTATTTGACTCAAAACTGCACTCGAGTTGGATATCTGTTTCTATTCATGATTGTGATCACGAGTTCGTAAGTGGGCGGAGTCGAATTCGTGATCACTCCAGTACGTGATTGGGTGTATCCGAGCATCACTGTACACGATAAAAACACCTTTATTGCTATCCAGAATCAACTGCAAAATTAGAGTAAAATTCCATCTAAAATGTCTGCTGGATTGAGAAGGGTGCAGCCCCCGGAAGGCAAGAAGGGGATCCCCAGATGCCCAACCCCCTCCTGTCCCCAGAAGCCCAACCCCCACCTGTCACCCCTCCCCCCAACAGTCCACTCTATTTACAAAACCTCCCTTAGGGGTAGGTTTGTTTTATATATTTTAAATCAGTGCCAAATTTACTTTTTGAGCAACAATATCAAAAAGTAACGGGAAACATAATGAAAAGTGTCTAAAGGGAATTAAACATAGAAGAGTGTTGTGGCAGATATCAAAATCTAGTTTCACTCAGTGAGTTGGGCATTAGGAAACCTGCCCTCTATTAATTAAGTTGTTATAATGTGGCGGGCAGTGCATGAGGATTGGAGTTTTGGAGGGACAACTCATGCTGTGGGATTGGAATTTTGGAGGGGAAACTCATGCTGTGGCTGGTGAGTACGGTTTCTTTTGCAGGAACCAGGGGCAATTGGCAAAAATTGTGTTTAATGGTGTTTAACATGAGCAGTTTCTTGGAGAAAATGTTAATTCAACTCCAAGAGGTAAGGTTAAAGTTTTATTATATGAACTATTTGTTCTGTCAGTCATTTATCACTTATTGAGAGCATGTCCCCAAAAGCTGAAAGCAGTCCCTACTTAGTCAATACCTCACAATGTATTAAGAGATTAAATCATTCCTAGGATTAGCTTTCATTATTGAAGATTTGTGGAAAGCTTTGGTAAGATTGCATGGCCTCAGGTTGATCTGTTACAGCCTGAAAGACAAGGAGATTATAATTTTTTTATTTTGTAAAGTGCTCTCATCTTTTGATGCGATGCACAGGGTTCAATACAGACTGTGATGGGGACCACAAATACACACTTAGCTTATGTTCAGTACAGTTAGGACATCCATTAACATAAGTAAAAATAACATACATAGTTCATGGATTGTATGATAACATGCAGCAATACAAGTAAATGTTCACTTGATCAAATAAGTAACAAAAGAAGAGACAATCGAGAGCCCCCAATAGTGTATTACTGTTGTACAATTGGCATAGGTCGTAGGACAATACAAATTATACTCACAAGTCTGGGTTGCCGAATTAGGGCAACCACTTCAATCGCAGACGAGGAGATTAGACCTGTCTTCGCTCAGGTTAAAAAGTCGCTCTCCGTAGAAAGAAAAAAAAGGGGGTGTCCACACTCAAATTGTGCTATAGCATACAGAGGCGCCAATAGAATAAAAAGTAGTACCAAATTAAAATCAATAAAAATTATAATACTGCAGAGTATAATCTTATAATTTAGAATTATAAGATTATACTCTGCAGAGGCGCTACACTCGTTCACACAAGAACACTGTTGCTCCTGCCTGTATGTTTTTTTGCCGGAGGAAGCGGGCTTGGGACCCGTGAAACGCGTTGCAAACTGCTTTTTATTTGGAGTACTAATTACATTTAATGTTATTTATACTATACTTGAATCAGTGCTTGTGTTCCTTGTTGGGTAGGTGAGCCCACCCTTACCACCCACATTTTATTGATTTTTTAATTTGGTACTACTTTTTATTCTATTGGCGCCTCTGTATACTATAGCACAACTTGATCAAATAAGTATGAAACATTTTGCTAACTAAATGTGAAATTTAACTGTAAGTACACTAACACTGTAATGATTTGTTATAACTGAAATTAGGCCATTTCAAGTAACATTCATGTCAAAAGTGGTGCAGCATTAGTGTTGGGCGAACACCTGGATGTTCGGGTTCGGGAACGTTCGCCGAACATGGCCGCGATGTTCGGCATGTTCGGGCCGAACCCCGAACTCCCCGAACATCCCGCTTTTGGAGGCCCTATGGGGTCGCAGGCATAAGGGGGGAGCATGCCCCGATCACGGGGGGGGGGGTCGGAAATTCCCCCCACCCCCTCCGCTAGCGCTCCCCCCTCTGCCCGCTTCCCCATACAAAAGTTTGACGAAAGTAAAATAGTACCGGTGGTGGTGGCTGGCTGCTGCAGTGGCTGGCTGGCACTATGAAGTGACTGAGGAGGAGGAGTCAGAGTAGGACGCGTTGAGGGAGGCCGGGCAGCGGGCGGTTCAGCGGTAGTACCCTTGTGGTACTTCCGCCCTTTCTCTGACCTCACGTCCTCTGCATACGAGGGTACGCGTCACGCGTACCCTCGTATGCGTCATCATGCAGAGGGCACCTGAGGGCACCTGATGCGCCGTTTTCAGTGCACCAAGTGCGCCAAGTGCGCCGTTATCGTCGCTCCACGCACTATTGACGGCTGCGCACGCACTGCCTTGGGCTGTGCGCGATGTAACTTTGCAAGGCTATTAGTACCCGCAAAGCTATTTTTCAGGCACTAAGTGGCTTTTCACTTCGGCACTAATACTTAGCGCTGGTTAGTGAATCAAGCCCAATAGTGTGTTATTGTTATTTGATTGTCGTTCATTTAGAATTATAAGATTATACTCACAAATATGGGTTGCCAGATGTAGGCAACCACTGATAGCGATTGTGTGGATGTTAGGCGTGTCCCTACTCAGGCTAAGATGTCCCTCTCCGTAGGTAGAAAGAAGGTGATCACACCCATCCAACAAGTGGATATAAAAATCAGAAAAGTAACAGAGGACCTAGAAAGGATAAAATACTTTAAAACTTCTAAAATGGAGGGTATAGGATGACTTACCTCCCCAATAAGGACACTGAGATAATAATCATAAACAATTTATTCTTACTCCAACATTCTTTGCAACGCGTTTCGCGGGCCCAAAGCCCGCTTCCTCAGGCAATATAAAATGAGGAGCAACTGTAGACAAAAAACATATGCAAAATGCATATAAAATAGGGATGGGACGAATCCACAATTTCTTCGAATCCGAATCTGGATCCGAATCTAAAAAGGTTCTCGAATATCTCGAACCTTTCGAATCCCGAATCTAACGAATCCTGCACATAAGAATTGTGCGATCCATGGAATAGTTGCCTGCACTATAGGTAGCTAGGTAAAGGTGTCTTCAGTATAGCAAGCAAGGTATAGGGGCCTTCACTATAGGTTGCAAGGTATAGGGACCTTCAGTATAGGTAGCAAGGTATAGGGGCCTTCAGTATAGGTTGCAGGGTATAGTGGCCTTCAGTATAGGCAGCAGAGTATAGGGGGCTTCAGTATAGGTAGCAGGGTATAGGGGCCTTCAGTATAGTCAGCAGGGTATAGTGGCCTTCATTATAGGCAGCCGGGTATAGTGGCCTTCAGTATAGTCAGCAGGGTATAGGGGTCTTCAGTATAGGCAGCAGGGTATAGTGGCCTTCAGTATAGTCAGCAGGGTATAGGGGTCTTCAGTATAGGCAGCAGGGTATAGTGGCCTTTAGTATAGTCAGCAGGGTATAGGGGTCTTCAGTATAGGCAGCAGGGTATAGGGGCCTTCAGTATAGGTAGCAGAGTATAGGCGGCTACAGTATAGGCAGCAGGGTATAGGGGTCTTCAGTATAGGCAGCAGGGTATAGGGGCCTTCAGTATAGGTAGCAGAGTATAGGGGGCTTCAGTATAGGTAGCAGAGTATAGGGGCCTTCAGTATAGGCAGCAGGGTATAGGGGCCTTCAGTATAGGTAGCAGAGTATAGGGGGCTTCAGTATAGGTAGCACAGTATAGGGGGCTTCAGTATAGGTAGCAGGGTATAGGGGCCTTCAGTATAGGTAGCAGGGTATAGGGGCCTTCAGTATAGGTAGCAAGCTATGGGGGGGCTTCAGTATAGGTAACAGGCTATGGGGGGCTTCAGTATAGGTAGCAGGCTATGGGGGTTCTTCAGTATAGGTAACAGGCTATGGGGGGCTTCAGTATAGGTAGCAGGCTATGGGGGGCTTCAGTATAGTTAGCAGGCTATGGGGGTGCTTCAGTATAGGTAACAGGCTATGGGGGGCTTCAGTATAGGTAGCAGGCTATGGGGGGGGCTTCAGTATGGGGGGCTTCAGTATAGGTAGCAGGCTATGGGGGGCTTCAGTATAGGTAGCAGGCTATGGGGGGCTTCAGTATATATAGCAGGCTATGGGGGGCTTCAGTATAGGTAGCAGGCTATGGGGGGGCTTCAGTATGGGGGGCTTCAGTATAGGTAGCAGGCTATGGGGGGCTTCAGTATAGGTAGCAGGCTATGGGGGGCTTCAGTATAGGTAGCAGGCTATGGGGGGCTTCAGTATAGGTAGCAGGCTATGGGGGGCTTCAGTATAGGTAGCAGGCTATGGGGGGCTTCAGTATAGGTAGCAGGCTATGGGGGGCTTCAGTATAGGTAGCAGGCTATGGGGGGGCTTCAGTATGGGGGGCTTCAGTATAGGTAGCAGGCTATGGGGGGCTTCAGTATAGGTAGCAGGCTATGGGGGGCTTCAGCATAGTTAGCAGGCTATGGGGGGCTTCAGTATAGGTAGCAGGCTATGGGGGGCTTCAGTGTGGGGGGCTTCAGTATAGTTAGCAGGCTATGGGGGCTTCAGTATAGATAGCAGGCTATGGGGGCTTTAGTATAGGTAGCAGGCTATGGGGGGGCTTCAGTATAGATAGCAGGCTATGGGGGGCTTCGTATGGGGGCTGCATTATAGATAGCAGGTATGGGGGCTTCTTATGGGTGGCACATATCCTCCTCCCTTACCCCCGCAGCCTCCTCCGCTTGTCCCCCTGCATACATAAGGAGAAGCAGCCTCTCACCTCCAGCATCAGCGTGGAGCCCGGAGCAGCAGACTTCTCCCTTCACTTCCTAGTTCCCCCTAGTGGCCACCTGACCGGCTCTTACAGATGACGCGTAGTAAGAGCCGGTCACTAGGGGGAATAAGGAAGTGTGCAGGAGGTCTGCTGCTCCGGGCTCCACGCTGGAGGTGAGAGGCTGCTTCCTCTTATTTATGCGGCGGGCGAGCGGAGGAGGCTGCGGGGAGCGGGAGGAGGACAATTGCGAGCGGGGGAAGCGGCGGATGCGCGGTGATGCAGCGTCGGGATTCGGCGGATTCGGCGAACGGAAAATGGCGTCGGGATTCGAGTCCACGAATCTCGAATATTTCCTAATATTCGAGGGATTCGTGGATTCGCCGGATTCGTCTTCCCATCCCTAATATAAAATATGCAAAAATGGACATAAATAAAAACATCAAAATAGGGACATCAAAATAGGGACATAAAATAACATAAAAAATAGCATTCAGAAGAATACAGAATACAGAAATCAAAACAAAAATGCATAAATACATAACCCATATGTGCAGTGAGTTAAATTAATAATTTCGCTTTCCATCTGCTTAATATTTGTTCATCACACTCTCCTCACACAACCAATCAAAAAAAAGAGAGAGCCTTTCATGTCTGAAATTCAACACATAGCCAGCAATCTTATTTACATACTTATGCATCTGTTTGCATTAAAAATCTATATGCTTCAACTCACAATATTCAAAATTATATCCTTTCACCCTTCATAAAAGTTATATCTGTGCCTCTATATACCATTGACTATAACTGTAATAGGGCACTATGTTCAGTAGCAAGACATTATATCCCCCATACACTGTTCTCCGCTCTAAATACCATATTTATTAAAATCCTTTCAATCCCACACTTCACTATTTTCAAATTGATGCTTAGTATCCGCCACAAAAGATTCCAACATAAATAACACATGCATTCTCAAACCAGCCGAATAGACTAATATGTTTCAAAGACGTTCCCTTACCTCAATATGTCAGTAAACGTGTTTAGCGCCTCTGTAGATTGTGGGCGCCCATTTCTTTCTTAAATAAACTTGCCGGTGAGCGATCGTCGGGTGGTCACTTCCGGCGGAAGTGACTTGAATATGACACGTTCGCCTATCGCCATGCGCACCATTGGACGCTTGTGTGACAGGAGTGGCATGCATGGCGCCAAGTTTATTTAAGAAAGAAATGGGCGCCCACAATCTACAAAGGCACTAAACATGTTTACTGACATATTGAGGTAAGGGAACGTCTTTGAAACATATTAGCCTATTCGGCTGGTTTGAGAATGCATGTGTTATTTATGTTGGAATCTTTTGTGGCCGATCAATTTAAAAATAGTGAAGTGTGGGATTGAAAGGATTTTAATAAATATGGTATTTAGAGCGGAGAACAGTGTATGGGGATATAGTATCTTGCTACTGTACATAGTGGCTTCAATTTACTAAGCTTTATGAAACACTTTATCAAACGTTTGATAATTTACCTCATGGGTAAAATCTAATTTTGAATTCACTAAGGTGTTATATATTTATCAAATGTTTTATTGATAACATGTTCAATAAATCTATAACACCTTAGTGAATTCAAAATTAGATTTTACCCATGAGGTAAATTATCAAACGTTTGATGAAGTGTTTGATAAAGCTTAGTGAAATGAGGCCTATGTCTTATTGCAGTGTATGGGTGATATAGTGTCTTGCTACTGAACATAGTGCCCTATTACAGTTATAGGCAATGGTATATAGAGGCACAGATATAACTTTTATGAAAGGTGAAAAGATATAATTTTGAATATTGTGAGTTGAAGCATATAGATGTTTAATGCAAACAGATGCATAAGCAGATGGAAAGCAAAATTATTGATTTAACTCACTGCACCTATGTATTTATGCATTTTTGTTTTTATTCTGTATTCTGTATTCTTGTGAATGCTATTTTGTATGTTATTTTATGTCCTTATTTTGATGTCCCTATTTTGATGTTTTTTTATGTATGTCCATTTTTGCATATTTTGTATGCATTTTGCATATTTTTTTTTGTCTACAGTTGCTCCTTGTTTTATATTGCCTGAGGAAGCAGGCTTTGGACCCGCGAAACGCGTTGCATAGATTGTTGGAGTAAGAATAAATTGTTTATGATTATTATCACTGTGTCCTTATTGGGTAGGTAAGTCATCTTATACCAACCATTGTAGAAGTTTTAAAGTATTTTATCGTTTCTGGTCGCCTCTGTTATTTTTTTGATATAGTCTGGGCAGGACCAACTCATTGATTAGAATATTTTTAGAATGTGGGAGGAAGTTTTTGCAAACACAGAAAGAAAATAAAAACTCCAATAAATAGGTCCTTACTCAATTCACTTTTTCTCCTATGTTTCTCCTTGGTGATATTTTTGCACCTTATCAATAAAATGCATTTTAATCCCTAAGCAAGTACGAAAATACAAAAATAATTAGTTTTTGCCTACTTTTTGTTACTTTTACAATTGTAAAGTGCTGAAAAGTTTTTTTAAACAAAAGATATAAAAATTAACTCTTAGGAAAAAAAACTTTTATTTCTCCTGAGTTTTCTCCTAAGAGATGTTCAGCCCTTTCCAATTGAAAAAGTACCAAAAAGCACCGTATATACTAGTGTATGAGCCGACCCACATATAAGCTGCCAACTTTGACATCAGAAAATCAGAAAATTATTGACTTGCGTATAAGTCGGGGGTAGGAAATGCAGCAGCTCCTGAGTTTCAATAATCAGAGTGCCCCCTCCCAACAGCAATAACCCCCATATGAAATGCAACAGCCACACTTATATGAAATGCAACTACTACCACTAGGTGACATGCAAGAAGGACAGCTGTCCTGCCTACTAGCTTCACACAGCCAATAGGTGTTCACACAGCCGACTGCCAGGTCTTTTTATACAGCAGGAAGCACATGCTAATGGAATGGAGGCATGCTCCTGCTGTGCTCTCCCTGCTCTAGCCTGATCCTCTGTCCCCTCCAGTCATCCACATGCAGGGAAACCAAACAGCAGGAAGCACAGGGTGATGTAGATGGAGAAGCGCTCCTGCTGTGCTCTCTCCTTTGGCCTGATCTTCTATGCACTCCAGCCATGCAAAGAAGCATATTGTTACAGGGCAAGCAGCTCTGATCCTACACAACAGTCACAGGCTGAGGATCACCGCTACACTCCTCTCTGATCTTCTCATCACTCCAGGGCACAGGAACAAGCGGGACTGGACACAGACACAGCAAGTTGGTAACTCACATATAAGCTGAGGGGGTGATTTTTCAGTACATTTTTTTTGTGCTGAAAAATTAGGCTTATAAGCGAGTATATAAGGTAGGTGAAAAAGTACTATAAAAATTATTTTAAGACTGTTCTTGTTTGCTGGTGGCGTAAAAGGCATTTTATTGGCAAGGTGTGATGTATCACCTAGGAGAAAACTCAGAAGAAAATGTTAATTAAATACGGCCCATAGGCCCATACGCAATTATGTTTTTTCTCCTGAGCTTTCTCCTAAGGGCCTGTTTCCACTACACCAGATTGGATGCAGAATAGATGCAGAAAAACTGACTCCAATGAATGCCTATGGGAAAATCTAAATCAGAAAAATCGCGTTTAGTGGAAACAAGCCCATAGACATTAATTGGAGTCCGTTTTTCTGCATCCAATCTGCGTGTAGTGGAAACAGGCCCTAAAAGATCATTTTTCATCTTCTCTTTAAAATAATGTTTCAGCACTTTCCAATTTAAAAAGTACCAAAAAATAGATGAGAAAGTAGTATCAAAATTATTTTAAGAATTTTCTTGCTCGCCGGTGATTTAAAATGCCTTTTATTTACAATTTGTGAAAATATCACCTAGGAAAAAACTCAGATGAAAAAGTGAATTGCATATGGCCCACAGTTTCTTAGCCAAGCTTTAAAGCGGAACTGTAAAGAGTTTTTACACACATAGTTTCACTTACCTGGGGCTTCTGCAAGCCCCCAGCAGCCGTCCTGTCCTGCGCCGGTCCTGCCCGAGCCTCCGTTCTCCCGCCGCCCTGCCGTCGACTGTTAAGTCGACGCCAGCGCAGCTCTGCCAAGCGTATCTTTTCATCGCGTTCCCCTCTGCAATAGCAGGGGATGCGAAGAAAGGATACGCGTGGCCAGAGCCACGCAGGCGCAGTTGCTGGCGGCGAAACCGAAAGTAGCTGGCAGCGGGAGAACGGCGGCTAGGGCAGGACCGGCGCAGGACAGGATGCTGCTGGGGGCTTGGGGAAGACCCAGGTAAGTGAAAAAATGTGTTTAAAAACTCTTTACAGTTCCGCTTTAAATCTGGAACTCAATCTACTGTAAAGCAAGAGTTCTATCCGCTAAGCTCCTGCACCATGTCATTTTCAGTTTAACTTTTACAGGTTTCTTATTTTCAGAACTCTCAAATGGATTTTGACAAGAACATGTTTAAATTTAATTAAATTTTATAATCAGTTGCTAAATATTTGGCAAAGCCATGTATCCAAGATACCCTATAATTATATATTGAAGGTTGCTTTAATAACGCTGTTATATAACTTCATTTTATTTGACTAGTTAGTTAAACAAGGACAGTAACACAGCTTTCAAATAATATTTGTATTGTGGTTTCAGGACATTTTTCTGTCATTTAATAGGAGGAATACTGATATTACAATATCTATTTTAAGCACAATTTATGTTACATATGTGCCTGCCTTGACATTTCACAGAGAAAATAATACAGGGTAATTTGCTTAGCTATATGCAGAGTAAACAATATTATTTTTACATTGGCTTGATTCACCGTTAAGTGGATAGTGAGACTTATGAATACATTTACTCTATATTCTGCACTAATTTCATTAGAAGAGAAAACAAAGAACAATTTAAATAATAGTGAATAATGATCAGTGTTTTTTTATAGTTAAGCTCTATCACATTACAACAAAATGCATGGTTATTAATATAGTACTGACACCTTCCACAGCATGTTAATAAGTACTTAGTCATTGCGACCACAAGCAGAGTTTACAATCTAATCCCCGCAATATTAATAGGCCAACATCCCTATCATAGTCAAGGCCAATTTTGGGGAGCACTGATAAACTTATCAGTATGCATTTTGTGATATAGGATGAAGGCAGAGTACCCAGAGGAAATGTGAATACATGGCGAGAGCATACAGACTCCTTGCAGATAGTGTCCTGGCTTAGAGTGAACCTGGAACTCTGGCAATGGAAAGACACAGCTCTAGCCTCTGCTTCTTTAGAATTGTGATTTTGCCTCTGTAAGGGCTAAGAATGATTTGGAAGGACAGTTCATCATGAGGATAGTAAGGTGCAGCTTATTCCTAGGCTCCATTCAACTACAGAAAGTCCCTCAGATAAAAACAGAACCCAAAAGCCAGGTTCTGCTGCACTGCAGTGTCAGAAGATCTAGGTAAGAAGCAAAAGCAACAATGCTGCTTAACAGCATTATCAGTTTGCAGCTCGTTGCAAATAATTTAAGCTTACACTATGATAGCTGCAAAAGTGTAGTAACCATTTAAATTATTGCCAGAGTTTGATCAACGGAAAGGGGAATAAAAAACAAAACGAAACAAACAATGTGTAAAGTTTACAACTGGCCTAAAAAATGTGAGCTCTAGAGCCATTTCTATCTGGCTTGCAGTAGTCAGACCCAGATTTATAAAGGAGCTATAGGCACAGGTGTCCTGGCAGCCTAGACTTCGCCCTCCATGAGCCTACAACCCCCCTCTGAAACCTCACCACAAGCATGCTGGCTGCCCTAGCTGTCATTTCTCCCTAACTTCCCTTGCCCGTCATAGCTACAGATGTCTCTTAGCATTAGGTGGCCAGTAGAGATGGCCCAAACGGTTCCGCGAACTTTTCCGGAAGTTCGGTTCGCCCCCATAGTGCACCATTAGGGTCAACTTTGACCCTCTACATCACAGTCAGCAGGCACATTGTAGCCAATTAGGCTACACTCCCTCCTGGAGCCACTCCCCCCCTTATAAAAGTCAGGCCCCACCCGCCAATATACTCACTCGTGTGCCTGCAGTAAATAGAGAAGGGACAGCTGCTGCAGTGCAGACTCTCTCATAGGGTAAGATCAGTTAGGTTCTTGTAGGCTTGTTAGCTTTCTCCTTGCTGATTCTTATTGCTAAAATAGCACCCTACAACAGCTCTTTGGAGAGCTAATCTTGTTCTTGTGATCTATTTTTTTTTCTGTGTGTCCCACTGACACTTGTGTTGCATAGACAGCCTTGATAATCCATACTGTGTGTGTGCCACTGCCAGGCCCAGCACATTCAGTGACTACCTGTGTGTGTGTGACAGGTGCACACTGTAATACCCACTACTGCATATACCTACCTGTTGTTCACAGTGCACCCACCCACCTACCTACATGAGTTAAGCGCACGCAGTGTCACTGTGCCTGTCCGCTACCTGTCTGTGTGTGACAGGCGCACATTTCAATACCCATTACTGCATATACCTACCTACCTGTTGTTCACAGTGCACCCACCTACCTACGTGAGTTGAGCACATGCAGTGTCACTGTGCCTGTCCGCTACCTGTCTGTGTGTGACAGGTGCACATTGTAATACCCATTACTGTTTATACCTATCTACCTACCTGCTGTTCACACCCTACCTACGTGAGCGCACGCCGTGTCACTGTGCCTGTCCACTATCTGTCTGTGTGTGACAGGTGTACATTGTAATACCCATCACTGCATATACCTACCTACCTGTTGTTCACAGTGCACCCACCTACCTACGTGATTTGAGCGCACGCAGTGTCACTGTGCCTGTCCGCTACCTGTCTGTGTGTGACAGGTGCACATTGTAATACCCATTACTGCATATACCTACCTGTTGTGTTCAGTGCACCCACCTCATCACTTCATATACCTACATGTTGTGTTCAGTGCACCCACCTACCTACGTGAGTGCACGCAGTGTGATATACCACTCCGTGCATACCTGTTAACTACACCTGTGTAACTGCACATTGTATTAGTCAAGTCAGTGCATACCTTTCACTTCACCCCCCCCCCCGATATGGACACAACAGACAATTCAGGTAGAGGTAGAGGCAGACCCAGAGGAAGGCCACCCGGCAGGTCTGTGCGAGGTCATGTTGATGTGATTTCATGTGGCCCTCGACCAAAGTACAGTACTCAGAGGAAGGCACGTCCCATCAACTCCCAAGATTATCAGGACGTGGTTGACTATTTAACACAGAACACCTCATCTTCCGCAGCCACCAGCGCTACTACAAGCACCACATCCGTTGCATTTGACACTTCGCAGGAGTTAATTGGTGGGGAATTAACTGATTCACAGCCATTATTGTTACAACCTGATGAAGGCACTAAGCAAGTTACACCACTTCATATGTCTGAGTTAGGCGGCGACACTATGGACGGAACGTGTGAAGATGATGAAGTACCTGCTATTGGTGCAGTTTTGGAGGTGTCTGAGGCAAGCGAAGCTGGGCAGGATGATTATGATGATGACGATGAGACGGATCCCACATACGTTCCCAATAGAGGAGATGAACAGGGGGACAGTTCAGAGGGGGAGTCAGAGAGGAGTGGGAGGAGACGAGTTGCTGAAAGAAGTTTGGGAGCTCGTCATCAGAAACAGCTGGTGGCAGTGTCCGGCGCCATGTATCACCACCTATGGACAGCCAGCCAGCACGCCCTTCAACGTCAGCTGCGGATGCCACCATAGTGCCATCACCCAGGGGGGCTTAGCGGTTTGGAAATTTTTTCATGTGTCTGCCTCAGATCAGAGCAATGCCATCTGTTGTCTCTGCCTCCAAAAATTGAGCCGTGGAAAGGCCAACACTCACGTAGGGACAAGTGCTTTACGAAGGCACATGGAGAAAAGGCACAAACTGCAATGGGAAGAGCACCTGAGGAAAAGCAGCACCCAAAAGACAAGCCACCCTCCGCCTTTTCTTCCTCCTTCAGGTGCAGCATCTTCGGCCGCTTTCTCTCTTGCACCTTCACAGCCACCCTCCTCCACTCCGCCTCTTCCCTTGAGCGGTTCCTGCTCCTCTGCCCAGCATCCAGGTGTCTGTGAAGGAAATCTTTGAGCGGAAGAAGCAAATTTCTGCCAGTCACCCCCTTGCCCGGTGTCTGACAGCTGGCGTGGCGAAACTGTTAGCTCGCCAGCTGTTACCATACAAGCTGGAGGACTCTGAGGCATTCCGTAATTTGTGGCCATTGGGACACCGCAGTGGAAGATGCCAGGCTGCAATTATTTCTCTAAAAAGGCGATGCCCAAACTGTACCGTGAAGTGGAGAGGCAAGTGGTGTCATCTCTGGCACACAGCGTTGGGTCAAGGGTCCACCTGACCACGGATGCCTGGTATGCCAAGCACGGTCAGGGCCACTACATTCCTTACAAAGCCCATTGGGTCAACCTGGTTACCCATGGCAAGCAGAGAGTACGTGGCTGTGCAGCAGACCAACTTGTGACACCTCCACGGCTTGCAGGCAGGCCTCCTGCCACCTCCTCTCCTCCTGCTACATCATCTTTGCTGTCGTCCTCCTCCTCCTCCTTGGCTGAGTGGCAGTTCAACTCTACTGGTGCTGCTATCTCCTCTCCAGCTACACAGACCCAGCTCCCCAAGGTCTATGCTGCATGCCAGGTACGACGGTGTCACGCCATCTTAGACATGTCTTGCCTCAAAGCGAAGAGTCACACTGGAGCAGCTCTCCTGGCTGCTCTTAACAAACAGGTGGATCAGTGGCTGACCCTGCACCAGCTGGAGATCGGCAACGTGGTGTGTGACAATGGTAGCAATCTCCTCTCCGCTTTGAATTTAGGAAAGCTGGCACATATACCCTGCATGGCACATGTGCTGAGTCTAGTCATTCAAAGATTTGTGTCAAAGTACCCAGGGTACTCAGGCAGCCTTACACGCCATGGCACATTTTGCGGACATTCAGCGGAGAAACATCTTGCTGATGAGACGCTTGAAATGTGATAGCCCGACTTGCTGGAATTCGACCCTGGTCATGTTCTCTCACCTCCTAGGACAGGAGAAAGCCGTCACCCAGTACCTCTACAATTTCGGTAGAAGGACACAATCTGGGGAGATGGGGATATTCTGGCCCCTGAACTGGACACTGATGCGAAATGAGAAGGTGACCAACCTGGTGAGTCGCAGTGAAGGCACCATCAGCGACTTGATTCCGTACGGCGTACGCTTACTTCCTGGAGCATGCCGTTCGTAGAGTGGTGGATCAAGCTGCGGAGGAGCGTGAAGAGGAACAGTTATGGCAGGAACAGTTGTGGGAGCAATTTACATCAGAATCAGATGTTTCCTCAACACCTGTGGCAGCACAGAGGGGGAGGAGGAGGAAGAGTCATGTGGGGAAGTTGAGTCAGACTCAGATGATGAGGAAGGTGTTTCTTTGGAGGAGGAGGAGGAGGCAGCGGCAGAAGAAAGACTGCAGCAGGCGTCACAGGGGGCTTGTGCTGCTCGACGTTCCCGTGGTATTGTTCTTGGCTGGGGAGAGGAGGAGGACTTACCTGACGTCACTGAGGAAGAGCAAGAGAAGATGGATAGTACATCTGCATCCAAATTTTTGCAGATGTCGTCTTTCATGCTGTCCAGCCTGTTGAGGGACCCCCGTATAAAAAAACTCATGGGGAATGAGCTGTACTGGGTGGCCATTCTACTAGACCCTCGGTATAGGCACACAAAGTGGCGGACATGTTACCAACTCACCTGAAGGCAGAAAGGATGCAGCACATGAAGAACAAGCTGGCAACGATGCTTTACAATGCGTTTAAGGGTGATGTCACAGCACAACACAATAAAGGTATCACTACCAGTAATCCTCCTCCCATGTCCATGCAGGCAAGGACAGGATGCTCCAGCGATCTCATGGTGATGTAGGACATGTGGACATTCTTTAGTCCAACGCCTCAACTTAGCACTTCCAGATCCACCCTCCACCAATGCCTGGACCGGCAGGTAGCCAACTACCTGGCCTTAAGTGTGGATGTAGACAGTGAGAGCAGCAATGAACCCTTGGACTACTGGGTGCGCAAGCTTGACCTGTGGCCAGAGCTGTCCCATCCAACTTCTGTCTTGCCCTGCCTCAAGCGTCCTGTCAGAAAGGACCTTCAGTGCAGCTGGAGGCATTGTCACTGAGAAGAGAAGTCGCCTAAGTCACAAAAGTGTTCAGTACCTCACCTTTATCAAAATGAATGAGGCATGGATCCCGGGGGGCTGCTGCCCACCCAAAGACTAAGTCAGTCCCCACACACAGCATCTCTGCCTGCACGCCGTGTGACTGGCTGCCTGCCCTAAGACTAAGTTGCTCCCCAAACAGCACCTCTGCCCGCAGGCCGCTTGACTGCCTTCTTCGCCACCACCAACAGGGTCCAGGACTCCAGGCGGATTCCTGAATTTTTTAGGCCACTGCTAGCAGCGGCCGCTATAGTAATTTTTCTGGTGCGTGTACATGCCTGCCTAATTTTTCTGGCTGCACTGTGGCTGCAACAACAAAACAAAAGGCATGCACATGTGCCAAATTCCCCTTCGGTGAATGTTTGCGGTGTGTTACACAGTGAGTTTGGTGTGTCAGTGTGAGGCAGTACTCTAATTACACTCCCTGATTGATGTATACACATGCAAGATGTTTTAAAGCACTTTAGGCCTGCAATTTAGCATTCAATGTGATTTCTGCCCTTAAAACAATGTTTTGCGTTCAATCCAGATTTTTCCCCAGGAATTTTGGCATGTATCCCACTCCGCCATGCCCCCCTCCAGGTGTTAGACCCCCTTGAAACATCTTTTCCATCACTTTTGTGGGAAGCATACATTTTTCTAGTTTTCAAAGTTCGCCTCCCCATTGAAGTCTATTGCGGTTTGTGAAAGTTCGCATGAACCGAACTTTTGCTGGAGGTTTACGATCACGAACCTGGTTCGCGAACCTAAAATCGGAGGTTCGGGCAATCTCTAGTGGCCAGAGGTACCCTCAGTATTACGGTAAGCAGCTAGTGGTGCCCCCTTCCCCCGACTGAAGAGAGATCTCATCAGTGGAATGACCAGAAAGCTGGGTGAGTAACCTCTTATTTACACTCTGACAGGACTCTGCATAGGGAAGGAGGCAGGGATCCTCTCAGGGAGAAGAGTGAGCCACCTTTCCATCATCAGGCGCCTGTAGGCACGTGCCTACAGTGCCTTATGGTAAATACAGCCCTGGCAGTAGTCCTGCTATTATTTATTGTAACTTAAGGATGGTCGGAAATCCCAATTTTCGATTCTGCCGAAATTCAGTTTTTTGCAAATGTTGATTTCTGTTTTAGCGGTATACCAATTGTAATGCAATTTCCGACAATGTGTACTTTACATTACAATATACTTGTAAACAGTTAATTGACTAAGCATTTCCTAGTCGGAAATCGGAAGCATTAAACCAATCAAAGAATGCAGAAATTTAAAAAAAAAATAAAAAAAAAATTGGACCAATCAGTGAATGTAAAATGAAAATTTTAGGCCAATCAGAAGACTCGAAAATATTTGGTAGTATGACAAATTTTTCATTCCAACAGAAATGTCCGACCATCCCTAACTAGATGAGTATGCCACTTATTAACAGCTTTTCTACTGATTTTCATGTATTGCAAAGCTTGCTTAAAACAAATTCTGTTACAGCACAAAAAAACTCTGAAATCCAAACTCCTGGAAGCGAACACAATTATGTAGCTATTAGCCATTCAATAAAATGTCATTTATTTTTTGTACTTAATTTTTTTTTTCTATAGCCTGATAAGCCTTGTTTTTATGTAGTTAGAACCAATTATTCAGTACTTACCAGACACAGGGCCATTCAAATTAATCACTCTACCTCAAACAACCTAACGTGCCTACAACATTCAATGGATCATTTATAAGAAAGTCATTTAGTCCATATATCTTCACAATGTAGGAAGCAGAACATAGAGGAAACTCACTGAAGGAGATAATATACAAACTCCAGTCCACAAAAAGGGCTTGAATGACAAAAGCGTGATAACTGCTGTGCCTTTACGCGTGCGGAAGTTATCTGGCGATGTGCCACGCACATAAAGGATTACTCTATGTGATAAATGAACGTTTGCGTGTGAAACATGCATGTGATCGCACACAAACGTTCGTTTATCACCCGGAGTAATCCTTTACACACGCTGCAGATTGCGTGATAACTGCCGTGATAGCAGTTATCACGCTTTTGTGAATCAAGCCCAAGGTGTGTTTGGTAGGAATCAAACCAATGATCTTAGAATTGGTAGGCAAAGGGTGTTACCCACACCAACAACAAATGTACCACTTTCCTCCTGGCATCCTCTCCCCACCTTGTAGTGTAGCGCTGCAGAGAAGTGTCATATTTACTTGCTCCAGCAGTCAGGGCCAGCTCTTCTATGAAGCAGTCTGAATCACACGATTTAGAGGGCGTCCTGAAGCAGGGCATTTGGAGGGTGGCAAGGCCGTTAGTGTTTTTTGCCTTCCTGCTGGGCAGACTGGAGGACGGGGCCAAGGTATGGGGAGGACGTATCCACCCACCCCCACTGACACCAACAAGTGAACAAGGCCAACTGGAAGAGGCTTGTGTGCTCCCAAGAGGGCTTCCCCACACTTCAGTCACATTCCAGCAGCTGTGCCTTCTCACTTTTCCTCCTCGATTTTATCCAAACACTCTGCACAATTACCTGGAGAAGAGGACGGAAACCGGCTACAGACACCGAGCAGAATAGCTAGAGCACAAAGGTTTAGCTCTCTACTGACAGCAGCATCCACTGTTTAACTATTGCACATTACTCTCCCCAAAACAGCTAAGCCCCGTTCCAACACACAGAACTAACAAAAGCTGCAGAGATCCTGCCAGTTATACAGCCAGCGTCCATCTAAAGCCCACTATATACTGGCATACCTTCTTCCAACGTGCCCAAAAGATAGATGTTTGACATCTGATGATCAGAGAGGGATCTATTGCTGCCACACACTGCACATCTATTTGTAATAGATTTCAGCTTTCCCCGGGGTTGCATGCAGAGTATTAATGCTTGCATACCACTGGCTCCTGATCATGTGACAAGCATTGGGAGCCAGAGGTATGCAGCATAGAGCTTGTAGCTGCTCCCCTATGTTTCTCTCCAGAAGGCGGAGGAGGAGTGGGCACCATAGCCCCCCCACCCCACTATTGGGAGTTGTGGCAGCTATAGTTATGCCACTGAATAGATAACTCTGACAGACAAATGGTAAGATTTGAGAAAGGTAAGAAACCCATAGTCATTTGAAACTGGTCAATCAGAAGGTAGTGATCAAACCACTGACTCAGGATATTTTCTCAGAAGACTCAAGCAAAAATAGGAATTCGTGGCTCAGCTGAGAGTTTATGATAATGGATATGCAGAGAGGAACAGGAGGGGAGGTAAATGGAACTTCACAAAAGCAAAACTAAAAGTGGTAATTTACAGATGCACATATGGGCAAAAGATCACTGCCTTATCTGGATGCAAGTGACTATCTCACATTACTAGATTTTCATATGCATAATCAATGGTCACCATCATCAAGAGACAGAAAGACAGACATATAGTACAATACATATACAATAATAAGACCATTTACCTAACCATAGTGATTAATGAGGAACTGTAAGGTGGAAACAAACTCCCCACCAGTGTAAAGCTGTGGGGAGTTTGTGTGAAACACCAAGCTGTTGGTGAAAACCAGGTCTGTAAAGGGGAAAAAGTCCTGCAGCCAATGGAAATCCAACTTAAAGGTGGGTGAAATCCCTCTCACCTCTCACTCAGTGACGTTTCTCCTAGGCTGATTCAAATTCACCCTTGGGTGCACTGGCTTGTGGGTAATAAGAAATCATGTGCAGCTACTTCCTGGTTTGATGATAGAAAATGCTGCTATTTAATGTCTGATATCTCTGGACCCATACCTACTACACACGCATCAATGGAAAGGTAGGTAGGGGACCCCAAATTACAGCCCCCCTGTGCTACTGGTTCCTGGGGGTGGGGGGGAGCTGCAATTTGACACGGAGGTAGTCCTTGGGTTTTGAGGATTAACTTCCTACTCTCAAAATTGTGTGTGTGTAGGAGATATAAATGTGGAGATAGCAGCAGCATAATCTGATTGATCCTGTGCTGCCATAGTGAATTCGCTTTTGCATTTCCCACATGCAATTTTTTACATTCACTTCACAATGTTTCTGATGCGGCAGAATACATTGTAATTACGAACGCACATGCTGTGCAAAAACAAAAAAGCTGTACGATGTAAAACGCATGGAAAATTGCGAACGCAAAACGTGAAGGACTGCTAATGACATGCATTTTCCGAGCAGGGCCATTAACTTCAATGGCAGGTACATCTGCAGCAAAATGCACACAATTCTAGCAAGTGTGTTCCTTGCCTAAGTGATCTGGATAAACTTGGGTATCTTTATAGGCAAAAAAGCCATGTTTTCAACTAAGGGAGTAAAAATAAACCTCTAGCTCTGTGTGCCAGTAGTAAACATGATTCCTCCCATGCTGCACAAGGCATTTTTTCTATAGCACACTGACAGGGTAAGATGATTTTTTTCTCTCTTTTGCTTATCTCTTTCTTTTCCTCACAACACACACTCTTTTACATTGTCTTGTAAAAAAAATCCTCTTCTTACAGATCTGTTTTAAGCAATTGCTTGTTATTATTCCATCAGCACATTTTCGAATGTTCTTGTTTGTTGATGAGATTGTGAATTATATGAATTCTGCAGTAAACATTCCTAGCATATTCTGGCATGCAGTGAGTGAGGAAATGGGTGGAAACAGTAACTACGTTACTAATTGGAAAATACTGTAATTAGAAAAAAGTTTATTGCACTTAAGAATGCAATATTGAATGAAATTGATGCCCCCCACTTCACTATCTGTACATGTAACACTGTCATATGGCTGTGGCTGTATTAAAAGAAAAAGCAAAATTTTCTGGGGTTTTTCCACACTAAAATGGACTTGGAAAGTTCCACTATCATGAAAAATTGTAAAATTGTAAAATACAAATTAGACATACACCTCTCTTAGAGTAAAATGCACTTTAAATTCCTTGGTTTCCTATGTGGTTGTCAAAGTAAGTAGTAAATTTGATTAGTCTGGACTAGTCTTTCTCCTTTTGGGGGATTCTCACTACTTCCTTTATTCTTTACGAAAGCACTCGCTGTAAGGACTCTTTCACACTAGAGGCCTTTTTCGGCATTTTACCGCCACAGCCATAGTTAGCGTTTTCCATGGTAAAATTAAAGTCCATAGACTTTCATGTGACCTTTCACACTTAACTCCGCGTTTTTGAGCATTGCATTTTGAAGCTCCCCGGCGCTTTTTCAAGGACGACCGCAGCGTTTCTCATTTCAATTGATAGTCATGTATTGGTGTTAAAACGCCTTCAAAAAGCACCAAAATGCTGACAGCAAATGGCAGCGTTTTAGCCATTTCTACCGCTGCCTCTAGTGTGAAAGAGCCCTAAAGGATCTATACGAAAGATTCTGGGCAACCACTACTTATTTGCACACTATTTTGACAGTTGACTAAGCAACTTCCATTCAGTAAGTGTTTTTGAAAATAAAGAAAACCTTGAGAGTTGCCCACGAGGGGATACAGTAAATTGGTTCAAAACCAGTCAGATTTGTCATAATTTTACTGTCTATTGTTAGTGACAGTGACTTACAATTAATTAATTTATAGTGCTTTTTATTCTAGACTGGAGCAAATATTATATGTATATACGGTATTCAAAATGTTACAATTATTCTCAATAGTGGTATTTTGAGAATAGTTATGTTAATGACTATATAAAGTATAAACAGGGGTGCTGCTAAGGGTTTTTGGCCCCCCAGCCACACATTATTTCTTGTTTTCTTCCCCTCCCCCATTCAGAAGCCCTTTTTCTAGTAATAATTAGAGATGTAGCGAACGGTTCGCCGGCAACTGGTTCCAGGCGAACGTTGGGGGTTCGCGTTCGCCTGCACCAGGCGAACTTTTTCGGAAGTTCGATTCGCCCCATAATGCACTATGATGGTCAACTTTGACCCTCTGCATCACAGTCAGCAGGCACATTGTAGCCAATCAGGCTACACTAAGCCCTGGAGCCCCACCCCCCCCTTATATAAGGCAGGGTCCGGCGGCCATTACACTCACTCATGTGCCTGCTAGAGAGAGGAAAAGGGACAGCTGCTGCAGACTTGTTTTTCTAGGGACAGATTAGTTAGGTTCTTGGCTGCTTAGCTTGCTCCTGGCTGATTGTTATTGCTTTTATAGCACCCCTCAATAGCTCTTTTCAGAGCTCATCCTGCTCTTTTTTTTCCTGTGTGTCAAACTGACACTTTTGTTGCATGCACAGCCTTGCTAATTGATAGTGTGTGTGCCACTGCCAGCAGCCCAGCACATTCAGTGACTACCTCTGTGTGACAGGGAGCTGCACATTGTACTACCCAGTACTGCATATACCCCAGTACCTGTTGTGTTTACTTAACCCACCTCATCACTGCATATACCTAGTGTTGTGTTGAGTGAACCCAGCTCACTGCATCTAACTACCTGTTGTGTTGAGTGAACCCACCTGGCCACCTCACTGCATCTAACTACCTGTTGTGTTGAGTGAGAACCCACCTCACTGCATCTTAAGTACCTTTACTGTTCAGTGAACCCAGCTCACTGCATCTAACTACCTGTTGTGTTGAGTGAGAACCCACCTCACTGCATCTTAAGTACCTGTTCAGTGAACCCAGCTCACTGCATCAAACTACCCAGTACCTGTTGTGTTTACTTAACCCACCTCATCACTGCATATACCTAGTGTTGTGTTGAGTGAACCCAGCTCACTGCATCTAACTACCTGTTGTGTTGAGTGAGAACCCACCTGGCCACCTCACTGCATCTAACTACCTGTTGTGTTGAGTGAGAACCCACCTCACTGCATCTTAAGTACCTTTACTGTTCAGTGAACCCAGCTCACTGCATCAAACTACCCAGTACCTGTTGTGTTTACTTAACCCACCTCATCACTGCATATACCTAGTGTTGTGTTGAGTGAACCCAGCTCACTGCATCTAACTACCTGTTGTGTTGAGTGAGAACCCACCTGGCCACCTCACTGCATCTAACTACCTGTTGTGTTGAGTGAGAACCCAGCTCACTGCATCTTAAGTACCTTTACTGTTCAGTGAACCCAGCTCACTGCATCTTACTACCTGTTGTGTTCAGTGAACCCAGCTCACTGCATCTAACTACCTGTTGTGTTGAGTGAGAACCCACCTCACTGCATCTTAAGTACCTTTACTGTTCAGTTAACCCAGCTCATTGCATCTAACTACCTGTTGTGTTGAGTGAGAACCCAGCTCACTGCATCTTAAGTACCTTTACTGTTCAGTGAACCCAGCTTACTGCATTTAACTACCCAGTACCTGTTGTGTTTACTTAACCCACCTCATCACTGCAAATACCTAGCGTTGTGTTGAGTGAACCCAGCTCACTGCATCTAACTACCTGTTGTGTTGAGTGAGAACCCACCTGGCCACCTCACTGCATCTAACTATCTGTTGTGTTGAGTGAGAACCCACCTCACTGCATCTTAAGTACCTTTACTGTTCAGTGAACCCAGCTCACTGCATCTAACTACCTGTTGTGTTGAGTGAGAACCCACCTCACTGCATCTTAAGTACCTTTACTGTTCAGTGAACCCAGCTCACTGCATCTTACAACCTGTTGTGTTCAGTGAACCCAGCTCACTGCATCTAACTACCTGTTGTGTTGAGTGAGAACCCACCTCACTGCATCTTAAGTACCTTTACTGTTCAGTGAACCCAGCTCACTGCATCTTACAACCTGTTGTGTTCAGTGAACCCAGCTCACTGCATCTAACTACCTGTTGTGTTGAGTGAGAACCCAGCTCACTGCATATTAAGTACCTTTACTGTTCAGTGAACCCAGCTCACTGCATCTTACAACCTGTTGTGTTCAGTGAACCCAGCTCACTGCATCTAACTACCTGTTAAGTTGAGTGAGAACCCACCTCACTGCATCTTAAGTACCTTTACTGTTCAGTGAACCCAGCTCACTGCATCTTACAACCTGTTGTGTTCAGTGAACCCAGCTCACTGCATCTAACTACTTGTTGTGTTGAGTGAGAAGTTGAACCCACCTCACTGCATCTTAAGTACCTTTACTGTTCAGTGAACCCAGCTCACTGCATCTAACTACCTGTTGTGTTGAGTGAGAACCCACCTCACTGCATCTTAAGTACCTTTACAGTTCAGTGAACCCAGCTCACTGCATCTAACTACCCAGTACCTGTTGTGTTTACTTAACCCAGCTCATCACTGCATATACCTAGCGTTGTGTTGAGTAAACCCAGCTCACTGCATCTAACTACCTGTTGTGTTGAGTGAGAACCCACCTGGCCACCTCACTGCATCTAACTACCTGTTGTGTTGAGTGAGAACCCACCTCACTGCATCTTAAGTACCTTTACTGTTCAGTGAACCCAGCTCACTGCATCTAACTACCTGTTGTGTTGAGTGAGAACCCACCTCACTGCATCTAACTACCTTTACTTTTAAGTGAACCCAGCTCACTGCATCTTACCACCTGTTGTGTTCAGTGAACCCAGCTCACTGCATCTAACTACCTGTTGTGTTGAGTAAATCCACCTCACTGCATAGCTCCCAACTGTCCCTTTTTCGGAGGGACAGTCCCTTTTTGGGAGCCCTGTCCCTCTGTCCCTGTTTCCTCCTTACTTGTCCCTCTTTCAGGACTTTGTCCCTCTTTAAGTGTAATTATATATATTTCTCTACTAAAAAATGTGTTTGATTGACTCTAAACTTTATTCCCATCCTTTACATTGATATATTACTAATTTTAAAATGTTAATATGCAGGAAAATGAACCAGGATAGAAAGGACCAGTGTGGTTTGAATTATAAAACGACATATGTTTCTTATGAAATCTTTATGGTATGCGTGACTAGCGGCGTGGTGAGGGCGTAGCCAGGGGTGTGGCAGGGGCGTGGCTTAAGTGTCCCTTTTTCTCATCTCAAAAAGTTGGGAGGTATGTCACTGCATATAGCTAAAATCCCCCCGAGATGGACAAAATGGACAAACCAGGTAGAGGAAAAGGTAGAGGCAGATCCAGAGGAAGGCCAACAGGCACCGGCAGGTCTGTGCGAGGTGGTGTTGCTGTGATTTCGTGCGGACCTGGCCCAAAATACAGTGCTCAGAAGAAGGCACATGCCATCACTTCCCAAAATCGTGAGGAGGTGCTTGAGTATTTAACACAGAACACCTCATCTCCCGCAGCCACCAGCGCTACAACAAGCACCACATCTGCTGCATTTGACACTTCGCAGGAGTTATTTGGTGGTGGTGAAATCACTGATTCCCAGCCACTGCTGCAACAACAACAAGAAGGCGCAGGTACACCACCTCATACGTCTGAGTTAGGTGGCGATAATATAGACGTAACGTGTGTGGATGGGGATGATGGACCACCTGAAGTTGGTGCAGTTGAGGAGGTGTCTGAGGAAAGTGCAGCTGGCCAGGAGGATTATAATGACGATTATACGGATGCCACATATGTTCCCGGTAGAGGAGATGACCAGGGGGACAGTTCAGAGGAGGAGTCAGAGAGGAGTAGGAGGAGACAACTCCATGATAGAAGCAGAGGGAGCTCGTCCTCAGAAACAGCTGGGGGCAGTGTCCGGCGTCATGTATCGCCAGCCATTGCCAGCCAGCCAACATGCCCTTCAACGTCAGCTGCTGATGCCACCGTAGCGCCATCACCCCAGGGGGGCTCAGTGGTTTGGAAATTTTTTCACGTGTGTGTCTCAGATCGGAGCAAAGCCATCTGTTGTCTCTGCCAGCAAAAATTGAGCCGTGGAAAGGCCAACTCTCACGTAGGGACAAGTGCCTTACGAAGGCACCTGGAGAGAAGGCACAAACAGCTATGGCAAGAACACCTGAGGAAAAGCAGCACTCCTCAAAAGACAAACCACCCTCCTTCTCCTCTTCCTCCTTCAGGTGCATCGTCTTCATCCACTTTCTCCCTTGCACCTTCACAGCCACCCTCCTCCACACCGCCTCTTCCCTTCAGCGGTTCATTCTCCTCTGCCCACAGCAGTACCCAGCTGTCCGTGAAGGAAGTATTGGAGCGTAAGAAGCAAATTTCTGCCAGTCACCCTCTTGCCCGGCGTCTGACAGCTGGCGTGGCGGAACTATTAGCTCGCCAGCTATTACCATACAAGCTGGTGGAGTCGGAGGCTTTCCGTAAGTTTGTGGCCATTGGTACACCGCAGTGGAAGATACCAGGCCGCAATTATTTTTCACAAAAGGCCATAATCAAACTGTACCGTGCAGTTGAGAGGCAAGTGGTGTTATCTCTGGCACACAGCATTGGGTCAAGGGTCCACCTAACCACGGATGCCTGGTCTGCCAAGCACGGGCAGGGCCACTACATTACATACACAGCCCATTGGGTCAACCTGGTGACCGATGGCAGCAAGCAGGGAGTACGTGGCTGCGCAGCGGACCGACTTGTAACACCTCCACGGCTTGCAGGCAGGCCTCCAGCCACCTCCTCTCCACCTGCTACCACCGCTTTGCTGTCATCATCCTCCTCCTCCTCCTCCTTGGCTGGTGCCGCGCTCTCCTCTCCAGCTACACAGCCCCAGCACCCCAGGGCCTATGCTGCATGCCAGGTACGACGGTGTCACGCAGTGTTAGAAATGTCTTGCCTGAAAGCAGAGAGTCACACTGGAGCAGCTCTCCTGGCTGCTCTTAACAAACAGGTGGAGCAATGGCTGACCCCGCACAAGCTTGAGATCGGCAACTTGGTGTGTGACAACGGCAGCAATCTCATTGCTGCGTTGAATTTGGGAAAGCTGACACACATACCCTGCATGGCACATGTGCTGAATCTGGTCGTGCAAAGATTTCTGTCCAAGTACTCAGGCTTAGAGGACGTCCTGAAGCAGGCCAGTAAGTTGTGTGGGCATTTCAGGCGCTCTTACAAGGCCATGGCACGCTTTGCGGACATTCAGCGTAGAAACAACTTGCCGGTGAGACGCCCGATTTGCGATAGCCTGACTCGCTGTAATTCCACCCTGCTGATGTTCTCTCGCCTGCTAGACCAGGAGAAAGCCGTCACCCAGTACCTGTATCATTACAGTACAAGGACACAATCTGGGAGGATGGGGATGTTGTGGCCCAACAACTGGACACTGATGCGAAATGCATGCAGGGTCATGGAGCCCTTTGAGGAGGTGACCAAACTGGTGAGTCGTGATGAGGGCACCTTCAGCGACTTGATCCCCTACGCCTACTTCCTGGAGCGTGCCGAGCGTAGAGTGGTGGATACAGCTGTGGAGGAGCGAGAACGAGAAGAGTTATGGCAGCAGGAGTCGTGGGAGCCATTTACACCCGAACCCGATGTTCCCACAACACCTGTGGCAGCACAGAGGGGGGAGGAGGAGGAGGAAGAAGAGGAGTCGTGTGGGGAAGGAGAGGAGTCAGACTCTGATGATGGTGATGATGAGGAAGGTGTTTCTGTGGAGGAGGAAGAGGCGGCGGAAGAAGAACAACCGCGGCAGCCGTCACAGGGGGCTTCTGCTGCTCCACGTTCCCGTGGTATTGTTCGTGGCTGGGGGGAGGAAGAGGAGTTGCATCCCATCACCGAGGAAGAGCAAGAGGAGATGGAGAGTACGTCTGCATCCAGCTTTGTGCAGATGGCCTCTTTCATGTTGTCCAGCCTGTTGACGGACCCCCGTATCAAAAAACTCAAGGCGAATGACCTGTACTGGGTGGCCACGCTACTAGACCCTCGGTACAGGCACAAAGTGGCGGACCTGTTAACAACTCAACACAAGGCGGAAAGGATGCAGCACTTGCAGAACAAGCTGTTGATGATGCTTTACAATGCGTTTAAGGGTGACGTGGCTGCACAACGCAATCAAGGTACCACTGGCAGTAACCCTCCTCCTTCCAAGTCTACGCAGGCAAGGACAGGACGCTCCAGCGATCTCAGGGTGATGTCGGACTTGCGGACATTCTTTAGTCCAACTCCTCGCCATAGTCCTTCCGGATCCACCCTCCACCAACGCCTGGACTGGCAGGTAGCCGACTACCTGGCCTTGAGTGTGGATGTAGACACTGCGAAAAGCGACGATGAACCCTTGGGCTACTGGTTGCGCAGGCTTGACCTGTGGCCAGAGCTGTCCCAATTTGCCATACAACTTCTCTCTTGCCCTGTCAGAAAGGACCTTCAGTGCAGCTGGAGGCATAGTTACTGAGAAGAGAAGTCGCCTAAGTCACGACAGTGTTCAGTACCTGACCTTTATCAAAATAAATGAGAAATGAATCCCGAAGGGCTACTGCATGGCCGAAGACTAAGTCAGTCCCCACACACAGCATCTCTGCCTGCAGGCCGCTTGCCTTCTCCGCCACCACCAACAGGGTCCAGGACTCTAGGCGGATTCCTGAATTTTTAAGGCCGCTGCTAGCAGCAGCCGCTACACTAATTTTTCTGGTGCGTGTACATGCCTGCCTAATTTTTCTGGCTGCACTGCGGGCGGCTGCAACAAAAAAACGAAAGGCATGTACATGTGCCCATTCCCCTTCATGATCATTACCTTGCTGCGGTGAAGGGGCTTGCGTATCACAATGAAGCAATGACCGCCGGCTATTTAAGTGTCTCGGGTGGGGGTGGCACACCAAAGATAATAAGGTCGTTGCTTCATTGTGGACAGACCAAATTAGATCAGCTGGACAGTCACTGTTGTTCTATCATTGAGCTACCACAGCCCGGCGACCATATGGGCTTGAAAAACGCCACGGCCTACACTCTGGCCACGGTGCGCACCAGTCCAGCATGGTCGAGACTTGTCACTACGCAAACAGCTGTTTGCGGTGCGTTACACACTGAGTTTAATGTGTCAGTGTGAAGCAGAATTCTAATTACACTCCCTGATTGATGTATACCCATGCAAGATGTTTGAAAGCACGTTAGGCCTACAATTTAGCATTCAATTTGATTTCTGCCCTTAAAACGCTGCTTTGCGTCAAATCCAGATTCTTCCCCGGGACTTTGGGCATGTATCCTACTCCACCATGCCCCCCTCCAGGTGTTAGACCCCTTGAAACATCTTTTCCATCACTTTTGTGGCCAGCATAATTTTTTCTATTTTTCAAAGTTCGCATCCCCATTGAAGTCTGTTGCGGTTCGCAAACTTTTCCGCGAACCAAACCTTCCGCGAAGGTTTGCGAATCGGGTTTGCGAACCGAAAATCGAAGTTTGGACATCCTGTGTATATGTGTATATATATATATATATATATATATATGTGACGTGTCCTAGTTGTAATCTGAAGAGAGGTTTCAGAAGATTCTGTTTAGAGAATCCCTTCCCCCTTGTGACTTGAGTTGAGCACTGTACATCTATTTCAGTAAGAAGAGTGTGACCTTTTGTGCAGAAATGAAGAAATAGCAAGAGCAGTTGTTAGCTACAATCAAGTGCTACCAAGGTTTGTCCTAACTGTGATATTTTGGCAGCATATTTAGAAGAATTGGAAAATAGAACACAGAAATTGCTTGAATCACAAAAAAAAAACATAATTTGATTTCTGTGGTAACAAAATCAGCAACACGATACAGGGGGACATTGTGCTAATGAATCAGATATCTGGATTAAAATTGTATACTTTGATCATTGCTGTAAATTGTCAATACAGTCATGTATGCACTGATTAGAGTTGGGCCGAACGGTTCGTCTGCGAACGGTTCCATGCGAACTTCAGTGGTTCGCGTTCGCGTCCCGCAGGCGAACTTTTGCGGAAGTTCGGTTCGCCCCATAATGCACCATGAGGGTCAACTTTGACCCTCTACATCACAGTCAGCAGGCCCAGTGTAGCCAATTAGGCTACACTAGCCCCTGGAGCCTTTCCCCCCCTACTAAAAGGCAGGCAGCGGCGACCATTACGGTCACTCGTGTGCCTGCATCAGTGAGAGTAGGGCGAGCTGCTGCACACTCTCTCTCATAGGGAAAGATTAGTTAGGCTTAGCTTGTCCCTGGCTGCATACCTGTTCTGTGAACCCACCACTGCATACCTGTACTGTGAACCCACCACTGCATACCTGTTCTGTGAACCCACCACTGCATACCTGTTCTGTGAACCCACCACTGCATACCTGTACTGTGAACCCACCACTGCATACCTGTTCAGTGAACCCACCACTGCATACCTGTTCAGTGAACCCACCACTGCATACCTGTTCTGTGAACCCACCACTGCATACCTGTTCTGTGAACCCACCACTGCATACCTGTACTGTGAACCCACCACTGCATACCTGTTCAGTGAACCCACCACTGCATACCTGTTCAGTGAACCCACCACTGCATACCTGTTCTGTGAACCCACCACTGCATACCTGTTCTGTGAACCCACCACTGCATACCTGTTCTGTGAACCCACCACTGCATACCTGTTCTGTGAACCCACCACTGCATACCTGTTCTGTGAACCCACCACTGCATACCTGTTCAGTGAACCCACCACTGCATACCTGTTCAGTGAACCCACCACTGCATACCTGTTCTGTGAACCCAACACTGCATACCTGTTCTGTGAACCCACCACTGCATACCTGTTCTGTGAACCCACCACTGCATACCTGTACTATGAACCCACCACTGCATACCTGTTCAGTGAACCTGCCACTGCATACCTGTACTGTTCAGTGAACCCGCCACTGCATACCTGTACTGTTCAGTGAACCCGCCACTGTATACCTGTTCTGTTCAGTGAACCCGCCACTGTATACCTGTTCTGTTCAGTGAACCCGCCACTGCATACCTGTTCTGTTCAGTGAACCTGCCACTGTATACCTGTTCTGTTCAGTGAACAGTTTGGTGTGTCAGTGTGAAGCAGTACCTTAATTACACTACCTGATTGATGTATACACATGCAAGATGTTTTAAAGCACTTTAGGCCTGTCATTTAGCATTCAATATGATTTCTGCCCTTAAAACGCAGCTTTGCGTCAAATCCAGATTTTTCCCGGGGACTTTTGACGTGTATCCCACTCCGCCATGCCCCCCTCCAAGTGTTAGACCCCTTGAAACATCTTTTCCATCACTTTTGTGGCCAGCATAATTTTTTTTTTCAAAGTTCGCATCCCCATTGAAGTCTATTGCGGTTCGCGAACTTTAACGCGAACCGAACCTTCCGCGAAAGTTCGCGAACCCGGTTCGCGAACCTAAAATCGGAGGTTCGGCCCAACTCTAGCACTGATATCCTAGACTGTACACAATAGAATTTTTAAATTAAAAGGACAGCATATTAGAGGAACCTTCTGAAAAAAGTAATTGTTTATTCTATATGTGCTTAAGTGATAACATTTTTATTTTTACTTATGATTTATTGTATACATGTATTTTATCTCCTTAATTATTACATTTTATTTCCTGATAAATATGTGAAGAAGATAGGTAGTGGTGATTTCCCCCCCCCCCCCTCTTTTCAATAAATTGATGAAATCTAAAGTACGATATTAATTAAGATAGGACATTAAAATAATTAGAGTATCAGTTGTTTATAGTGAAGTTGATTTCATGTTTCATTGATTTTATTTTGGATACTAGCAATTGCATACGTCCAGTTGCTATGTTCTTTAGGAACGCCCAGTTGTAATGAAGTATGGGGAGTGTCATGAGGTATATTTAAAGGGACAGCTGTAGTTATGTCATCTGAGCTGTTGTCATCTAATCTGCAATGGTACAATGAAGTTTAAGAACAATTAAAAAATAGTTATTTCAAGATACATCAGAAAATTCTTTATAGAAATGATGTGTTGATCATTTTTGAGATATTATTGTGTAAGATATGCAAAGGTGTAATTTTCATGGTAGAGAAGTTACATATAGTTTACTTGCAATTTGCACTCACACAGCAAGTAGATTTACTGATAAAAGAAACAAGACACATGAGATTACCATGTTATGTAAACACACACACAAATTAACATGTTATTAAACATTTACATAAGACAAGATATTATGAAGTTATGGGAATATAACTTTTTGTCCTCACAATAAGATGCAAGAGATGATTTAAGATGACATTGGATTTTTTTTTTTTAATTGAACTTTTTTTAGGTTTATCTAAGGTTATGAAACTTTTGTTTATTGGATAGACGAGATGTATAAGGTTCATGGTAAAATTTGTGTCCTCATCAAAGGACTGCAATTGTTTAAGACAATGTCATTTTAGTTTAATATTTTGTTTGTTCAAAGAACAAAGGTTTACAAGAGTTATGATACTGCATTTTCTTGTTATAGATTTTAATGATCCATTCACAGTTGGAGATGACATGCAGAGGTGGCAAAGTCACATAACACAAACTAAAGAGCAATTTGAGATGAAGGAATGAATGGCATTTTTGAGGTTTGCAAGGAACAGGGCTCAGGCCTGAAGAACTTTGAAAAGTTTTTTTTCCTCTTTTCCCTCATGGACTGAGTTACACTGAGTTTTTTACATAGTTCATACATTGAAGATGAACTGAACTGGAGAAGTAAAATTTAATATCTCTACACATACAACTGACTTGGCACATATGATGAAGAAGAATTTTTGTATTGATGTTTTTTGTCCAATTGTTTGTTTCGTCTGTTAGTGAACAGGGTTCATAGTGAACATTTTTAAGGAAGTTTTTTTTTTAATCTATTAACATAGATCCAATTATTTTTAAATAAGGTAAATTTATGATTATTGTTTGGAATTTGAATATTTTGATTGAGAAAATGTCCATAATCTATTTTGTATGCAAAGTTATTTTGCAAGTTTGATGGAATCATTAATGAACACGTTTTAGATGGTGTAAAAAATATTGATTCTATAATTAATGGTTTATATTTAGAGATTTTGAAATCTTATTTAAAGGCAAAGACCTTAACAGAAAGGTTCTGTATAAATTAACAAGCTGACACATCATTGCATTCCAGCGGTTCTGGAGGTGTGTTTAGCTTCTAAGGGTACAATGGTTAATATGCATATATTCAGCAGTGATGCACTGGGAGACATCTCAAGCTCACTCCAACCTGAATCTGTTTTAAGAAAGCAAACTTTTGTTTTTCTTAACATCTTAGTAAGGGGGTTTTTAGGACCATTGTAGTCCCTTACACACCCCAATGAGTTCTGGGTCACCATGAGCTTGCTGGTTAGTCTGTACCTCTCGGTGTTACAAGCCCTACTGCATAGAGCCAAATTAATCCATGCCATAACATCTTAGTAAGGGGTTTTTTAGGACCATTGTAGTTCCTTACACACCCCAATGAGTTCTGGGTCACCATGAGCTTGCTGGTTAGTCTGTACCTCTCGGTGTTACAAGCCCTACTGCATAGAGCCAAATTGATCCATGCCATGCACTGATGAGGATCAAACAATCTGAAACAGTCTGTATGCATGTTGGATTATTACGGCTCTGTACAAATTAACAAGATGATACATCATTGCATTCCAGCAGTTCTGGATGTGTGTTTAGCTTCTAAGGGTACAATGGTTAATTTGCATATATTCAGCAGTGATGCACTGAATGCATCTCAAGCTCACTCCAACCTGAATTATCGCAAATTCTTTCTGTTTTAAGAAAGCAAACTTTTGTTTTTCTTAACAGAAAGCAAAGGGCTAGATAGATTGCATAATTATGTCAGATTTAAATCAGATGATGTGAAAGTATTATTATACAAATGGTATCAGTATCATGTTCTTTAATGATACATTTTTTATTATATTTTTTTTAATTTTGATCAATAATGAGCAAAAACATAATTGTCAAGTATATGTTTGAAAGTTCAAACTGAAAATATTACAAATTTCCAAACAATAATACAAACTTTTTAAGAAGATATAACATGATAAAAAGAATACAAAGGTATACATTTTATCATATAGATTTGGGATAGATACATCTTATGAATACCATCAAGATGAATGTATAGTATATTAATGATATCAGTAGCTGGAAGGCAATACATTTTAGTATCTAACGTTATTAGGGTGATCCAATGAAGTATATGTATTAGTATTATTAATTTATCAAAGATTTTATGATAATTTTACAATGGATGGAAAAGTTATTAAAATTCAAAGTTTAGATTTGTCATCATGCTTGCATGTTTAGTCCAAGGATATTGATTTGGTTTTAAAAAGAGTCTATCATTTTTGTCTAATGTGAAGATTTCTGTACACTAACTGAAAGGGTTAACTTACACACTGGCACATGAGAAACAAAGAACAGTTGCAGTCAAATAAAGTCCAGCAAGGGAGTAGTTAAAAGTTTCATTCACAAAGAAGAAGTTATATTACATAAGAGAAGCATATAAATGCAATTGGTTTAAATAAAATCAACAGTTTGTCTATATAATATATTGTTATACATAAATTAACAAATTTTCCTTATAGATGGGTGGAAAAAATTAAAATTATTAGAATTAAAGCATTGTTATTAGCTTATCTAAAAACAAGAGGTAGCAAAGTTTAAATATAATTATCAGTAAGATATGATAAAATATAATTTTATTAAATTTTTTATTACATTTTTGATAGTGGTAAAATTATACAAAAAAGTATTTATAGAAGTGAAAGTAATTTTAATAAATGATTTAACTTCTATAAGCAGGGGGATATGTTATATATTGAATGTTTTGAGATTTTAATCAAATGATCTATCACTGATGGATTTGATTTCTATATACAGCAAGGGCCCTGCTGAGGAGAGAGGTTATAACTGTGTGATGGCATGTGATTGGAATATCAAAGCTATAATTTAATATAGTGATAATTATACACTAATGGTTAATTAATATACAGTATATTACTTGGTTCAAAATGAACTTTCATTAGTTAGCTGAGCTGAGCTTGGCAAGTGTCCCTTTCCTTGTGGGAGTTAAGGTCACAGAGGTCGAGACCATTCATCATCATTAAAAGTGTAAATATAGATCTCTGTCAAGCCAAGTTTCTGGTTGCAGGAATTGTACCCTGACTTTGATTGACAGGTGGCGGTTGTTGGGGGTGATGTAACTCCACCCTAAGTTATTCTAAGTTAATGGAAGAGGTTTAGTTTATGATATAACCATATGTAGTAAATCTCAAACATTACATCATAGCATTATTATTGCTGATCCAACTAAAAAGGCAGATGCTATTTAGAATAGGAGGAGGAGTATATGAAAAAGATCATGTAATGAATAGTCCTAAAAAGGAATTGTACTCAGTGTCAGATAAGACAGGATTTTATCATCTGTTGCGTATATAAGAACCAGCAGGGAAGTCTGGCCGGTCATTTATTTTCACACACACTCACACACACACATTCATTCTTTCATCCTTTTTACATATTCAAATATACATATGCTCAAAGAAGAATACTACAAACAATAGATTCCATATACAGATTATACATCAATTTACTCATTCTGTTTTTATATCTTTTGTAACTAATTTTTGATGTACCAAAGAACTGTACGTTATTAAATATCTACGAAGATTAATAACGTCTAATTAAAATCCACATCCACATTTTACTGTCTCCAGAGGACTTTGTTTTTAAACGAACATTTTTTAATCCCATTTTATAACAAAGCTACATACAATTTACATGATATTTGGAAGTAGAAGTTATTTGCATCTCATAAATTATGTGTGGAACACATTTCTCTATTTCTTAATCCATTCTAAACATATGGCCTTCAGAGACTGATGTTGGTTGGACAGCCCTGCTATACAAGGAGATAGCTCTACATCTGCCTGTGTTTCAAGCCTTATTGCTTTATAGCACAGCATGTTTAAGGAACTAATCTGTGTTCGCCTGCTTAGACTTTTCACGTGAGTTGTCTATCCAATGAGACTATTCTACAAGTGATGCATACATCACAACTTTTTGAGATAAGAAAGAGCGACACTTAAAGACAGGCCCTGCCATATCTCTAACTATGCCCCCCACCATACCCCTTGCCATGCATACTACAAAAAAATGTTGTTTTATCTTTCAAACCACACTAGTCCTTTAATTTGTTTTTCTTCATTTTAACATTTGAAAATAGTAAATATATCAATTTACTTAATTGATGAATTGATGTGAATACAGTTTTGAGTCAGTAAAATACATTTTCAGTAGAAAAATACATATCATAACACAAATCTGTACATCAGTCTTGAAAGAGGGACAAATAAGAAAGAAAGAAGATGAGAGGGACTTGGCTCTCAAAGAAGGAATTTCCCTCAAAAAGAGGGACAGTTGGGAGCTACAGTGATGTTCATGTTACAGTGGGATGCGAAAGTTTGAGCAACCTTGTTAATCATCAGGATTTTAATGTATAAATCGTTGGTTGTTACGATAAAAAATGTCAGTTAAATACATCACATAGGAGACACACACACACAGTGATATTTGAGAAGTGAAATTAAGTTTATTGGATTTACAGAAAGTGTGCAAAATTTGTTTAAACAAAATTAGGCAGGTGCAAAAATGTGAGCCCCACAAAAAAAAAAATGAAATTAATATTTAGTAGATCATCCTTTTTGCAGAAATTACAGCCTCTAAACACTTCCTGTAGGTTCCAATGAGAATCTGGGTTCTGGTTGAAGGTATTTTGGACCATTTCTCTTTACAAAACATCTCTAGTTCATTCAAGTTTGATGACTTCCAAGCATGGACAGCTCTCTTTAACTCACATCACAGATTTTCAATTATATTCAGGTCTGGGGACTGAGCTGGCCATTCCAGAATGTTGTACTTGTTCCTCTGCATGAATGCCTTAGTGGAATTTGAGCAGTGTTTAGGACCGTTGTTTTGTTGAAAGATCCAGCCCCAGCACAGCTTCAGCTTTGTTACTGATTACTGGACATTGGTCTCCAGAATCCATACGTCCCTCAACTTTGACAAGATTCCCAGTCCCTGCACTGGCCGCACAGCCCAAAGCATGATGGAACCACCACCATATTTTACTGGAGGTAGCAGGTGTTTTTCTTGGAATACTGTGTTGTTTTTCCTCCATGCATAACGCCCCTTGTTATGCCCAAATAACTCAATTTTAGTTTAATCAATCCACAGCACCTTATTCCAAAATGAAGCTGGCTTGTCCAAACGTTCTTTAGCATACCTCAAGCGGCTCTGTGCTGTGGGCAGACAAAAGACTTCCTCTGCATCACTATCGCATACAGCATCTCCTTGTGTAAAGTGCGCCAAATGGTTGAACGGTGCACAGTGACTCCATCTGCAGCAAGATGATGTTGTAGGTCTTTGGTGCTGGTCTGTGGGTTGACTCTGACTGTTCTCACTATTTGTCGCTTCTGTTTATCCAATATTTTTATTGGTCTGCCACTTTCGAGCCTTAACTTGAACTGAGCCTGTGCTATTCAATTTCCTAAATATGTTTCTAACTGTGGAAACAGACAGCTGAAATCTCTGAGACAGCTTTCTGTATCCTTCCCCTAAACCAAGATGGTGAACAATCTTTGTCTTCAGGTCATTTGAGGGTTGTTATGAGACCCTGCATGTTGCTATTCTTCAGAGAACATTAAAAGAGGATGGAAACTTACAATTGACCCCCTTAAATACTCTTTCTTGTAATTGGATTCACCTGTGTATTTAGGTCAGGGGTCACTGAGCTTACCAAACCAATTTGACTTCCAATAATTAGTTCTAATGGTTTTGGAATCAATAAAAAGACAACAGTGCCTACATTTATGTACCTGCCTAATTTTATTTAAAGAGACACTGAAGCGAAAAAAAATATGATCTAATGATTTGTATTTGTAGTACAGCTAAGAAAAAAAAAAACATTAGCAGCATAGACACAAGTCTAATACTGTTTCCAGTAAAGGAAGAGCTAAGAAACTCCAGTTGTTATCTATGCAAATTAGCCATTGAGCTCCAACGACTTTCAAAGTGGCAGAGAACTCTGCCAGACACTTGAGATAATAAGCTTTAACCACTTCCCGACCGCCTAACGCACAGAGGCGGCAGGGAAGTGGACCCCGCAAGGACCAGCTCACCCTCAGAGGCGGCGGTCCTTGTAGGGGCATGGGCGGAGCGATCGCGTCATCCGTGATGTGATCCTCCACCGGCGCCTGACTCCGCTCACCCGCCGCAGCATCCCAACGGCCATACGGAAGCGCAGGCGGGATGTTTTCCCCACGATCGCCGCATACAAAGTGTATAATACACTTTGTAATGTTTACAAAGTGTGTTATACAGGCTGCCTCCTGCCCTGGTGGTCCCAGTGTCCGAGGGACCACCAGGGCAGGCTGCAGCCACCCTAGTCTGCACCCAAGCACACTGATCTCCCCCCCTGCCCCCTGATCGCCCAGAGCACCCCTCAGACCCCCCTGCCCACCCCCCAGACCCCTGTTTACACCCAATCACCCCCCTAATCACCCATATATCATTCCCTGTCAATGCTATTTTTTTTTTAACCCTAAACTGCCCCCTGGGGACTCCTGATCACCCCCCACCCCTCAGATTCTCCCCAGACCCCCCCTCCTGTGTACTGTATATCTCTATCCCCCTGATCACCTGTCAATCACCTGTCAATCACCCGTCAATCACTCATCAATCACCCCCATGTCACTGCCACCCTTCAATCAGCCCCTAACCTGCCCCTTGCGAGCAATCTGATCACCCACCCACACCAATAGATCATCCGCAGATCCGACGTCAGATCACCTCCCAAGTGCAGTGTTTACATCTGTTCTCTACCCTAAACACCCACTAATTACCCATCAATCACCCATCAATCACCCCCTATCACCACCTGTCACTGTTACCCATCAGATCAGACCCTAATCTGCCCCTTGCGGGCACCCAATCACCCGCCTACACGCTCAGATTGCCCTCAGACCCCCCCTTATCAATTCGCCAGTGCATTAGTTACATCTGTTCTTCCCTGTAATAACCCACTGATCACCTGTCAATCACCTGTCAATCACCCATCAATCACCCCCTGTCACTGCCACCCATCAATCACCCCCTGGCACTGCCACCCATCAATCACCCCCTGTCACTGCCACCCATCAATCAGCCCCTAACCTGCCCCTTGCGGGCAATCTGATCACCCACCCACACCAATAGATCGCCCACAGATCCGACGTCAGATCACCTCCCAAGTGCATTGTTTACATCTGTTCTCTCCTCCAAACACCCACTAATTACCCATCAATCACCCCCTGTCACAGCTATCCATCAGATTAGACCCCTATCTGCCCCTAGGGCACTCAATCACCTGCCCACACCCTCAGAACGCCCTCAGACCCCATCCCTGATCACCTCGCCAGTGTATTGCTTGCATCTATTCCCCCCTCTAATCACACCTTGAGACCCCCATCAATCACCTCCTGTCACCCCCTAGCACACCTACCCATCAGATCAGGCCCTAATTTGCCCCATGTGGGCTCCTGATCACTCGGTCAAACCCTCAGATCCCCCTCAGACCCCCTTCCGATCACCTCCCCAGTGCATTGATTGCATCTATTTTCCCCTCTAACCACCCCCCGAGACACCCATCAATCACCTCCTGTCACCCCCCTAGCACTCCTATCCATCAGATCAGGTCCAATACAACCTGTCATCTAAAAGGCCACCCTGCTTATGACTGGTTCCACAAAATTCGCCCCCTCATACACCACCTGTCATCAAAATTTGCAGATGCTTATACCCCTGAACAGTCATTTTGAGACATTTGGTTTCCAGACTACTCACTTTTTTGGGCCCGTAAAATGCCAGGGCGGTATAGGAACCCCACAAGTGACCCCATTTTGGAAAAAAGACACCCCAATGTATTCTGTTAGGTGTATGACAAGTTCATAGAAGATTTTATTTTTTGTCAAAAGTTAGCGGAAATTGATTTTTATTGGTTTTTTTTCACAAAGTGTCATTTTTCACTAACTTGTGACAAAAAATAAAATCTTCTATGAACTCGCCATACACCTAACGGAATACCTTGGGGTGTCTTCTTTCTAAAATAGGGTCACTTGTGGGGTTCCTATACTGCCCTGGCATTTTAGGGGCCCTAAACCGTGAGGAGTAGTCTAGAAAACAAATGCCTCAAAATGACCTGTGAATAGGACGTTGGGCCCCTTAGCGCACCTAGGCTGCAAAAAAGTGTCACACATGTGGTATCACCGTACTCAGGAGAAGTAGTATAATGTGTTTTGGGGTGTATTTTTACACATACCCATGCTGGGTGGGAGAAATCTCTCTGAAAATGGACAATTGTGTGTAAAAAAAAATCAAACAATTGTCATTTACAGAGATATTTCTCCCACCCAGCATGGGTATGTGTAAAAATACACCCCAAAACACATTATACTACTTCTCCTGAGTACGGCGGTACCACATGTGTGGCACTTTTTTACACCCTAAGTACGCTAAGGGGCCCAAAGTCCAATGACTACCTTTAGGATTTCACAGGTCATTTTGCGACATTTGGTTTCAAGACTACTCCTCACGGTTTAGGGCCCCTAAAATGCCAGGGCAGTATTGGAACCCCACAAATGACCCCATTCTAGAAAGAAGACACCCAAAGGTATTCCGTTAGGAGTATGGTGAGTTCATAGAAGATTTTATTTTTTGTCACAAGTTAGCGGAAAATGACACTTTGTGAAAAAAAAACAATTAAAATCAATTTCCGCTAACTTGTGACAATAAGATAAAAACTTCTATAACTCACCATACTCCTAACGGAATACCTTGGGGTGTCTTCTTTCTAAAATGGGGTCATTAGTGGCGTTCCTATACTGCCCTGGCATTTTAGGGGCCCTAAACCGTGAGGAGTAGTCTTGAAACAAAAATGACCTGTGAAATCCTAAAGGTACTCATTGGACTTTGGGCCCCTTAGCGCAGTTAGGGTGCAAAAAAAGTGCCACACATGTGGTATCGCCGTACTCGGGAGGAGTAGTATAATGTGTTTTGGGGTGTATTTTTACACATACCCATGCTGGGTGGGAGAAATACCTCTGTAAATGACAATCTTTTGATTTTTTTACACACAATTGTCCATTTACAGAGTTATTTCTCCCACTCAGCATGGGTATGTGTAAAAATACACCCCAAAACACATTATACTACTTCTCCCGACCCGAGTATGGCGATACCACATGTGTGGCACTTTTTTGCACCCTAACTGCGCTAAGGGGCCCAAAGTCCAATGAGTACCTTTAGGATTTCACAGGTCATTTTGAGAAATTTAGTTTCAAGACTACTCCTCACGGTTTAGGGCCCCTAAAATGCCAGGACAGTATAGGAACCCCACACATGACCCCATTTTAGAAAGAAGACACCCCAAGGTATTCTGTTAGTAGTACGGTGAGTTCATAGAAGATTTTATTTTTTGTCACAAGTTAGCGGAAATTGATTTTTATTGTTTTTTTTCACAAAGTGTCATTTTCCGCTAACTTGTGATATTTCTCCCACCCAGCATTGGTATGTGTAAAAATACACCCCAAAACACATTATACTACTTTAGCACCCCCCAAAATGCGAGGACAGTAAACACACCCCACAAATGACCCCATTTTGGAAAGTAGACACTTCAAGGTATTCAGAGAGGGGCATGGTGAGTCCGTGGCAGATTTCATTTTTTTTGTCGCAAGTTAGAAGAAATGGAAACTTTTTTTTTTTGTCACAAAGTGTCATTTTCCGCTTACTTGTGACAAAAAATAATATCTTCTATGAACTCACTATGTTTGGGATTTCTTTTTTTCAAAATGGGGTCATTTGGGGGGTATTTATACTATCCTGGAATTCTAGCCCCTCATGAAACATGACAGGGGGTCAGAAAAGTCATAGATGCTTGAAAATGGGAAAATTCACTTTTTGCACCATAATTTGTAAACGCTATAACTTTTACCCAAACCAATAAATATACACTGAATGTTTTTTTTTAATCAAAAACATGTTTGTCCACATTTTTCGCGCTGCATGTATACAGAAATTTTACTTTATTTGAAAAATGTCAGCACAGAAAGTTAAAAAATCAATTTTTGCCAAAATTCATGTCTTTTTTAATGAATATAATAAAAAGTAAAAATCGCAGCAGCAATCAAATAACACCAAAAGAAAGCTTTATTAGTAACAAGAAAAGGAGCCAAAATTCATTTAGGTGGTAGGTTGTATGAGCGAGCAATAAACCGTGAAAGCTGCAGTGGTCTGAATGGAAAAAAAGTGCCTGGTCCTTAAGGGGGGTAAAGCCCACGGTCCTCAAGTGGTTAAAAGACAATGGCCTCGATTCATAAAAGTGCTGTCGAGCGGGGAAAGTCGAGCAGGGAAACACCGCTGTCGGTATTTCCGCCTTCAGGGTGGTAATTCATAAAAAATGTAGCTAGATGTGACAGGCGTGCGGAGATATTCCGCTGTAGGCAGGCGTTAGGCTGTCGGGAGACATGCGGAAACAGGAGAAGCAGGCGGAATCCCTCCGTGCGGTGTTCTCTCTGCAGCTGCTTGGGAGGTCTGTCCCATTCACTGCAACGGATTCCGCACGCTTCTCGCCACATCAGAGGTAGCGGTAATACCCGTCCGCATACCGCTACCTCTAATCTTTATGAATTGGCTACTTGTTACTTTTGCTATGATAATCACAGCGCAAGGCGGTGATTTATCACTCTGCTCGCGAAAGTCGGCTTTTCATGCGGAAAAAGCCTTTATGAATAAAGATTCTGCTATGTGGTCAGTAAAGTGTGCCGTTTTCAGCATTCCCGCATGCAGGAATGCTTTATGAATCGAGGCCAATGTATCTTTTTTTCCCTCTGCAGGGAAGATTTTCCAGAGCAGGCTAGTGAACTTTTGAACCCATTTAGAATGCTGAGTAGTGTCTAAACTGCAAATGTTAGAGAATAATGCAATGTTATAAAAACACTATATAACTGAAAATAAAAATATTAGAATATTTTCTTTGCTACTAAAATTCTAGTAATTATCCGTATTACACAACCAATTCATTATATCATATTTTTTTTCCGCTTCAGTGTCTCTTTAAACAATTACTGTGCATTTTCTGTAAATCCAATAAACTTCATTTCCCTTCTCAAATATCACTGTGTGTGTCTCCTATATGATATATTTAACTGACATTATTTTATCGTAACAACCCATAAATTTTATAGGAAAATCATGATGATTAACAAGGTTGCCCAAACTTTCATATCCCACTGTATTTAAGATTGCTTTTATATCTTAATTTTAACAACATCTTTGAAAAGCTAAATTCTCTACCTGCTTCCTGGGACTTTCTCTCTTACCTGTCTGCCTGTGCACTAACCATCTCTGATCAGAGACTAATCAGCAAGAGATGTTTGCACCATCCTGATTGCTGTGATTTTGGGAATGGGTTTTTCCTTCAAGTGAGAGAAATTTCCATATCCTGGAAACAATAGCGAGTAATCATGCTGTTATTATTCCTTGTGTTTCTCTGGAATGTGTTTATACATTGTAATATGTAAGAAGAGGAGAATGTCTTCTTGCATGGTTAGGTTACTTGGACTCTAAAATGAAAGTGAAGGCTGCACCAATAATGTACATTTCTTTTTACATGTCTGTATTAGACACCAATGATTAAATGACGATTGTGTCATTGAACTAAATATTCTATAGATTAACTAAAAAGTTAAAGCAAATCTGAAGTGAAAATAAAAGTTCTGTGATAAATAATTGCACGTGTAGTACAGATAATAAATGGAACATGGGTAGCAAAGAAAAGAGTCTTATTTAATTTTCAGTTACCTAGCTTTATTTATAACATTTAATCAGACTACCGCAGTTGCAGTTTAGAATCCACCCTCTTTCTTTTAAGCTGTAAAACAGTACAGAGCTAATGTGTCATACTCACCAGCTCGGGGGTCCAGCGGGGGTCTCTGCGAGCGCCGCTCTGGCAGACTTCCGGAAACAGTGTGGTCACTGTCCTCGATGTGCAGCAGCGGGTGCACACTCCAGGGAGCACTTCCTAAAATCAATCATAGCCACAGCAGGGGTGGAGGTTTGGCACTGGCATAATACTGTCACCCAATATTGTCCCCAAACATGCTATTGTTAACAAATGTGCTAGGTATGTTTGGGATAATTGCATGAACAAGCAACAACAAAAAATATAGTTTTTGAGAAAATCAATTTTAAAAAGATTTTTTTTTTAAACTGGGTAAAATGACATTTTGCTGTGGTACACTTTATTATATGTTAAAAAACATGGTTGTATCACTGACAATACAATGTGATAGCTGCAAGGAGAAATCCTACTCTTGCCTACATGCAAAAGAAAATGAAAATAGAACTCCTGCGTAAATATAAAACTCTTCATTGAATTGAAAGTTCAATTTTCATACACCTTAATATATACCAAGCTCTGAGTTTTGTATACATTTTATATGTTTTAAGAAAATGTACATTGTGGGGTCCCAGAATTCAGAGCCTGTGTGAGGACTCTGCACACTAAGCTATACCAACCCATGTGATCTATAATATAGGGGGATCTGAAAGAGAGGGTCAGCAAAGCCTCTCCCCTAAAGTCCATGCTATGGACAAGGGGCTCTTCCCCACCTACCCCCGTCAGTCAAGCCACTGAAGATAAAGACAGAGCCTGGGGGCACTGGACTGAAGAACTCCAAAGACAACATTAAGAAGCCCAAGAAATCTATAATACTTCTCATGTGATTGTTTTATCTTATTAAGCCGGTAAAACATCTCTCTTTTTTTGTATTTGTATGTTTCCACTTTCTAGACATTCCCAAAAGTCCAATATCCCATGTCAATCAGTATTTGGTTCAGCGCTTTTCAGGCTAAGACAAGTAGCTACCCTCTTCCCTTTTACGTCATCTTATTAGCAATGTTGACTGGCATAATAAGTTGGTTGAACAAGCAGGAAAGGATCAGTGACTCCTATGCTCACCTTCACACATGTCTATTGCACTGTTGTCTGCTGTACTACACTGTGGTAAAGTTCTACAGCACATATTTTCCTAGACAGCAGACTGAATAGTATGGCCTCAAGAAATAGCAGAAGGAAAGTTGCACACCATTCCTGAGGTGCTAGACCAAAGTGCAAACGTCCAATAAGCCAAGGAGTCAACACACTCAAAGTTAGAATAAAGCCTTCTTTATTCACAAATCGTGACAGTAGTCCATTCACATACCTGATCTGTGGTCTGTGAATGGACTACTGTCACACAAGAAAGCTTTATTCTAACTTTGAGTATGCAGACCCCTCGGATTATTGAATAGTATGGCCCACTCTTGACCTATGGTGGACCTTGCAAATGAAGAAACGTGCATTACACGGTGATGCAATGCAGTGCTTATCTCTAGTGTGAAGCAGTCTGTGATATCCTATAACATATAATACTCTGTGGTAATTAATTCACAGAGTACCACACACTTAAAAAATGTAATTGCATCCATCCCTAAATTACATCCATCCAAATGTTATTGCATCCATCCCTAAATTACAATACGTTTTCGCACCTAAATAAAGTTGGATTGTAGTTTCCTAATACGATAAATAATTTGTGTCTCTCTGATTGGAAAGAGGTAAGGGAGTAGCAATCATTCTACCACTTGAACTTGCTCAGATTTCACTTGCAATCTGTTTGAGAACAGATCACCCCACCACCCCCATTAGCTTTGAATTAAGTAAGGTATTACAAAACTTTGTGTCCATCAGGCTGAGGCTGAGCTTCAGGAGTGGACGAATGCAAACTGGTTAAAATTAAATCCTGACACAACTGAAGTTCTTGTCATCGGAGGTCAGCTCTTTGCAGCAAAGTAGCTCCAGTCTCATTCAGCACCACTAAGCATAGAGAGTTCAGACCTAAACAGCTTAGACTTTGTGTGCAGCTTGGGTGTATGTATTGATGGAGTATTCAATTTCAGGAATCAACTTTCAGCTGTTGTGAAACATTAGGCAATATGGCAGATGCGCTCCTCCTAGCGTTAGTGTCCTAAATCGCTCAATCAATCCAGACTGATGAGTGGGTCGCCACACACATGGGTGAGTATATTCACCCTACAAAAAAACTAAATTTTAAGAGAATGGCGCTCTACACCCAACGGTACATAACAGTGTGATTTCATAAACAGAGTCCCACTTTACACAAAAGTCCATGCACCAATGTCCCAAAAAATGTCGCACTCCTCTATTCTGCTCCAATGTTAACACACAGTTGCTATATTGGCAGGTATTAATCTCACCAGATCGACGGGCTGATTAATTATAGTCAGCATTAATCGCTTAGGCTCAATGATATGGTTCCTCACGATCAGCCTCTTCCTCCTATTAGTAGCTCAGAAACAGGAAACAACACATAGCATAATACTGTATGGGGACCTCTTATCAGTTAGCCCTCCACCACCAGCAATAGCACCAATCCGTGCCAAGAAACAGAGAAAGCACCACCACTCTGTGTATCCACGCAAAGTAACAGTCAAGGCTCACCAGATAGCGTGGCTGACCATGACAGTCCAGCAATCACGTTTTTCCAACAGGCTTCCTAAGCACAATCAGCAACCTTCTCCCTTTATAGACTCAGATAAAGAGTATCATAGCGTAATTCCGTTTATTAAAAACATATAAAATGCAGTACACTCACATTTAAAATTCAGATCATGCGCATGAAAAAACCCACAGCAGGACGTCCTCACCACCGTGCCAGCGTCTCTCCGTACACCACGAGGCCACGCCCTACCGGTTTCGTCATATGACTCATCAGGGGCTCGCCTACGTGGTTGCGTAGAGACGCTCTTATCCTCCGCTTGGCACACATATGCAAATTAGCTAGAATTGACGGCGGCCATTTTCTTGAAGCAGCTCAGACTACACTGCGCAACTGTATCTAATACTACAGATACATCCTATACGCAGCGTTATCAAATCCTCATGGCTACACTTAGCTGAATAAAATTAACCTAATACATCATAATCTCAAATGTAATTCACTTTTTCCCCATGCTCATGCTCACTAATTTAAACTTTAAAATCCCCACCCTCAATGCCCAAATCTCTACAGCATCTACATTTCTATCTACCACATCTAGGATAATTCCACCTCCTTGTATTTTTCACAATGTCATACCAATATATCAGACCTTAACCCTATCATTACCATACCTCAGACTCATAAATAGTGACCTATATTCAAAACATTTTCCCCAATACCCCTATCATCAATTGGGCTTGTTTATGCCCGTGACCATAATTACAATGCCTCATTAGTGAACACATTTCCAGTACCTCATGTACATTTATTTGTTTCCACCTCCATCTGTGACAACCAGGCCCCCATACCCCAAATTTTAACCCCCCTTTTTTTATATATATATTGATTGCCTGAAGTCCTGTGTGTGACAGATGCAGGCATTATCTTAACACTCCACAATTTTAACAGTTCAATCCAATGCCCCCTATGTGTCATATATAGTTATTATACGTGCTCAACTTTGTGACGTACCCTAATATTACCCCATCTACCTTGCCATTCGATGTGTCAATCTTTTTAGAGGGCTATTCACCCCATACCTTTTATGACCCCCCTCCCCCCAACTATGCTCCCATACCTTATATTCTATCTAAATCAGACTGTGTTTCCCAATTTAGTCGTCAGCAATGAAGCAGTTTAGGTCCAGATCCACATTTAAACCCTTAGGCCTCATAGTTTGCATTAAATAAATCCACCGGGTTTCTAATTTTGAAATTTCCCTTATTTTGTTGCAACCCCTCCATTTAGTCGTCAGCTTCTGTAATGCTGAAAAATGCATCAGTGAAGCGTCTCGGCCATGCTTCTCCTTGAAATGCCTTGACAGGCTGTGGCTCTGAAATCCTTTTTTTATATTGTTTACATGTTCATTCAACCTGGCCTTTAGCATCCTTTTTGTGCGCCCTATATATTGTAAGCCACATGGGCACCATATCAAATAGACCACGTGTGTACTGGCACAGGTAATAAATTCCTTAATGGGGAACTCTTCCCCACTATTATAGGATGTGTTTGACACCCTTCTTTGAGCTTTGGCCTCAAGGCATGGGTTGCACTTCTTACAGGGAAAAAAACCCTTCTGACCACATAAATCAGTCTGATTGGTCACTCTTGGTTCGTCTATGCATGTCTTGACCAGTGATCTTTGTAGATTTCTTGCTTTTCTGGTGGTAGTGCTGCATACTCAGTCACAATGGAAATGTTTAACATAAGGAGTAGGGGTCAAATTGATGTAGACAGAATGTTTAGCACAGAGCCCACTGATGATCATCAGAGTCTAGACACACTATTCAGGCAGTTACAAAATCTGATGATCAGGGAATCGAATGCCTGGTGGGACTTGGTAAGCCTCAACAAACACGCTAAGGAAGGCATTATACCCAAGCGTTTTAGATGGGATATCTTGCCCACAGACGGTGAGGAGAGTGAAGATAATGATAGGGAATTGGGGGAATTTCTCAATCGGTGTGGGATAGATCTCCTCAAGATTTTAAGCAGGAGAAAACAGGATAGATTAGACAGATTAGGCAAAGAAATTGAGGAGATCAAGGGAAAGATGGAAGAATTCAAGGATCAAGAAGAATTTGTAGAAAATGCAACCGTTCTAACAAAAATAGTTCAAAAGAATGAGAAAGAGATGAGTGAAATTAAAATTAAGCGGCTTCAAAATGAGTGGCAGGATTATAAGGGAAGAGTAGCATATAAGTGGCAGATAGAACAGAGTAAAAAGAAAAAATTAGTAGAAGAAGCAGCTCAGGCAGGAGGGGGTGGAGGACAGTCAGGTAAACAGGTACCACCTGGGGGAGGTGCCTTAGTGCAACCGACCCCCCAGATGGGGATACATGCAACGAGAGTGGAAGAAGGCAGATATCGACCAGGTGTGAGGCCACATGTTAATAGCCCCAATGATCGGTATCCACTTCAACAACCTCCAAGGGTAAAGCATCATCCTTATAGTAGATCACAGGAGGATGAGTGGCAGCAACCGAGGTATGGAAATAGGAATTATATAAGAAGAGGTGGGGATGGAGGATACACCCCAGTACCCCAACCTCGGTATGAAAGAATAAAATTTAATGAGGGATATGGGCAGCAGCATCCAATTAGAGATCCTAGACAGGACTCTTTGCCTACGTTTAATCGTTATGAACCCTTAGATAGACAAACAGCTGAAACTGTTCACCATCATTTTTTGGGGGGAGGGTCACCCAGAATCGACTGGGAAGAGATGGAACACAATCACAGGGTCTTCAGGAAAAGAGGACTAGACGAGGACGAAGGGGAGGGAGGAGTAAAAAGGAGAAGATAGAGAAAGGTAAAGGGATATATAATATCAGCGGGGTTCAGTTGTCTCAAAGTGAATTACACATTTTAGATAAAGGCCTCAAGTATGCTCCGAAGCAAGGCTTGGATAAATTTGGGGTCTACATTGATATGAATAAATATGTGCGGAAGCTAAACATTAAAAAATATTTTCTTTCAAAGGAAGGGCCCACTTCCAGGGCAAATAATCCAGGGTGTGCTACAGAATTTTCTCACACCATGCTTAGGAACAGGTCCACATTTAACCCGCCTGATACAGCGAAGGGGAGTACTGTACAGGTTTTTAAATCAATGGTCCTTAGTGACCTTGAAAAAGTAAATGTAATGAAAAATGGGTGGGAAATGAAGACCATTGGTGACTTAAGCCGGAAAAAGGAGGTGCTGATTAGGCCTGCGGATAAAGGTGGAGGAGTAGTAGTCATGCATGTCGACCAATACCGTAGAGAAATGGAACGAATTTTAGATGATTCACAAACATATAGGAAGCTGAGAGGGGATCCGACCAAACAATATATGGATGAATTAAGAATTATTCTGAGAGAGGGCCTTGATAGGGGGATTTTGAATGATGCCGAGTTCAGATATCTGTTAATAGATGCACCTAGGATCCCAGTGATGTATATAAATCCTAAAATACATAAAGACCTAGAAAACCCCCCAGGCAGACCAATAATTAGCGGCATTGAATCCCTCAATCAGAGGATTGGGGAATACATAGATTCATTTTTACAGCCTGTAGTCAAGAAACTGACGTTGCTATTGAAGGATACTAAACAACTCTTACAAGAATTGGGTGATATGGAAGTAGAGGAGGCACATTTTCTGGTAACAGCTGATGTCAATGCCCTATATACCATCATACCTCATGATGAAGCAATTCGGACGGTTAAACAGGGTTTAAATGTCTATACTGAGTTAGATGTTGAGCAAATTGAATTTATCCTACGATTATTACAGTTCTCATTAACCCACAATTACTTCTGGTACGCCAATCAATTCTACCTACAAACCCTAGGATGCGCCATGGGTGCTAAATATGCACCAAGCGTGGCGAACATATTCATGGACGATTGGGAGATGGGAGTTTTGGCGCAGGTTGAAAGTAGCAATGTAACGTCATGGAAAAGATATATCGACGATCTAGTATGGGTTTGGAAGGGTACAGAAGATGATCTGAGGGAATACATTGAATGGTTAAACCAGAATAATAGAGGAATCAAACTAACAGCTGTGTGGAGCCAAGAAGCCATCGAATTTTTGGATATTGTTATATATAAGAGCGGGAAAGGGGTAGGAACAAAAACCTTCTTTAAAAAAACGGATCGAAATGCCTATATACCCATTAAGAGTTGCCATCATAAGAATTGGCTGAGTAGTATCCCAAGAAGCCAGTTTACAAGACTCAGGCGAAATTGCACAAAAGTTGATGACTATGAGGATCAGGCAGAAATGCTGCTGAACAGATTTCTTGAAAAGGGATACCAAGAGACCCCTCTCAGAAAGGAGATTCTAGCCATCAAACAATCTGATAGGAATGAAATGCTTAAGGACAAACCTAAGTTGTCTCACAATGGCCTTTTTGACTATGCAATCTTCTTGGAATATAATTCCCAACATAAAGAGGTTGAGAAGATTATTAAAAGATATTGGGGCCTACTTCTCAATGATCCCATTTTAAAGGCGCAGCTACCTAGATGTCCAAAATTCATCTATAGAAAAGCAAGAAATCTACAAAGATCACTGGTCAAGACATGCATAGACGAACCAAGAGTGACCAATCAGACTGATTTATGTGGTCAGAAGGGTTTTTTTCCCTGTAAGAAGTGCAACCCATGCCTTGAGGCCAAAGCTCAAAGAAGGGTGTCAAACACATCCTATAATAGTGGGGAAGAGTTCCCCATTAAGGAATTTATTACCTGTGCCAGTACACACGTGGTCTATTTGATATGGTGCCCATGTGGCTTACAATATATAGGGCGCACAAAAAGGATGCTAAAGGCCAGGTTGAATGAACATGTAAACAATATAAAAAAAGGATTTCAGAGCCACAGCCTGTCAAGGCATTTCAAGGAGAAGCATGGCCGAGACGCTTCACTGATGCATTTTTCAGCATTACAGAAGCTGACGACTAAATGGAGGGGTTGCAACAAAATAAGGGAAATTTCAAAATTAGAAACCCGGTGGATTTATTTAATGCAAACTATGAGGCCTAAGGGTTTAAATGTGGATCTGGACCTAAACTGCTTCATTGCTGACGACTAAATTGGGAAACACAGTCTGATTTAGATAGAATATAAGGTATGGGAGCATAGTTGGGGGGAGGGGGGTCATAAAAGGTATGGGGTGAATAGCCCTCTAAAAAGATTGACACATCGAATGGCAAGGTAGATGGGGTAATATTAGGGTACGTCACAAAGTTGAGCACGTATAATAACTATATATGACACATAGGGGGCATTGGATTGAACTGTTAAAATTGTGGAGTGTTAAGATAATGCCTGCATCTGTCACACACAGGACTTCAGGCAATCAATATATATATATAAAAAAGGGGGGTTAAAATTTGGGGTATGGGGGCCTGGTTGTCACAGATGGAGGTGGAAACAAATAAATGTACATGAGGTACTGGAAGTGTGTTCACTAATGAGGCATTGTAATTATGGTCACGGGCATAAACAAGCCCAATTGATGATAGGGGTATTGGGGAAAATGTTTTGAATATAGGTCACTATTTATGAGTCTGAGGTATGGTAATGATAAGGTTAAGGTCTGATATATTGGTATGACATTGTGAAAAATACAAGGAGGTGGAATTATCCTAGATGTGGTAGATAGAAATGTAGATGCTGTAGAGATTTGGGCATTGAGGGTGGGGATTTTAAAGTTTAAATTAGTGAGCATGAGCATGGGGAAAAAGTGAATTACATTTGAGATTATGATGTATTAGGTTAATTTTATTCAGCTAAGTGTAGCCATGAGGATTTGATAACGCTGCGTATAGGATGTATCTGTAGTATTAGATACAGTTGCGCAGTGTAGTCTGAGCTGCTTCAAGAAAATGGCCGCCGTCAATTCTAGCTAATTTGCATATGTGTGCCAAGCGGAGGATAAGAGCGTCTCTACGCAACCACGTAGGCGAGCCCCTGATGAGTCATATGACGAAACCGGTAGGGCGTGGCCTCGTGGTGTACGGAGAGACGCTGGCACGGTGGTGAGGACGTCCTGCTGTGGGTTTTTTCATGCGCATGATCTGAATTTTAAATGTGAGTGTACTGCATTTTATATGTTTTTAATAAACGGAATTACGCTATGATACTCTTTATCTGAGTCTATAAAGGGAGAAGGTTGCTGATTGTGCTTAGGAAGCCTGTTGGAAAAACGTGATTGCTGGACTGTCATGGTCAGCCACGCTATCTGGTGAGCCTTGACTGTTACTTTGCGTGGATACACAGAGTGGTGGTGCTTTCTCTGTTTCTTGGCACGGATTGGTGCTATTGCTGGTGGTGGAGGGCTAACTGATAAGAGGTCCCCATACAGTATTATGCTATGTGTTGTTTCCTGTTTCTGAGCTACTAATAGGAGGAAGAGGCTGATCGTGAGGAACCATATCATTGAGCCTAAGCGATTAATGCTGACTATAATTAATCAGCCCGTCGATCTGGTGAGATTAATACCTGCCAATATAGCAACTGTGTGTTAACATTGGAGCAGAATAGAGGAGTGCGACATTTTTTGGGACATTGGTGCATGGACTTTTGTGTAAAGTGGGACTCTGTTTATGAAATCACACTGTTATGTACCGTTGGGTGTAGAGCGCCATTCTCTTAAAATTTAGTTTTGTTGTGAAACATTCCTTCTTTTACCTAAGGAACATTGCATAAATTAAGCACCTCATACTTCCAACGGACCCTCCAACCCTAGTTCATGCCTTCATCATATCACCACTCTTGCAGTGCTCTCTAAACAGGCATTCCAAACAAAGACCTGCAGTACCTGCAATTGGTACAGAACACTGCTGCAAGGCTGTTAACAAGGCAATCCCCTCATTGCCACATAACACCGATCCTGTGCTCACTCCGCTGGCAACCCATAAAATGGAGAATTATATTTAAGATTGGCTTATTGACATTCAAATCTTTGCACACTCAGGGGCCTGGACACCTCAAGGATTTTTTGAAACTGCATCACACCTCAAAATTTTTTAGATCAAAAACATCTGAAAACTTGGTCACCCTCAGAGTTCATCTCAAAACCTTTGGAGACAGATCCTTCCGTCCCTACACTTTGAAACTCCAAAAGTAAAAGCCATCGGTTTAGTCTGATATTTCTGAACACCTGACTATTTCCTCTGTAACACAGGCCACCCTGCAACTATGTGTTGCTTTGAGACAAATCTATGTGCTTTCCTATGGGAGAAAAGTGTTTTACAAATGTTATTGTATTATATTGTATCAATATACTGCCACTCCTCCTACAGATGAGTAATCAATAAAAAGAACCACATTTCCCAATCAACTTTCAATGATTATAGATTAAGCCTCTAGATTATTAATTGGTTTTTATTTGATTACATTTTTTATTGAATCAATGTCAAATAAAAAAAATTTAATAGTGAACAACTAGCGGAAAGAAGAAGTTTACTCATATAAGTTAATGATTACAACTGCTTATGCTTTACAATTGGGGATCAGCAAAAATGTGGCTGATGTGTTTGCAAAGATTTCATGTAATTTTAAATGGCTCTGCAATTTTTGCAAACCAGTTTCGTGAAATTGCATTGAAGTCAAAGTAAATATGTTTGGGTGCCTATACACCTTAAAAATAAAGTACAGAGACAATGAGAGCCAAAATAGCGCAATATGCCACAAGAAGATGAATATTTGTAGTACAACAAAAGTTTACTTACAAAGGTGGGTTGCATGGGGGGGGGGGGTGCAACTGATCATTTGAAGCAGGTGGAGATGTATAACCTGACTCCACTTTAGTGTCTGACCTGGACTGGATGTGGTCACTCTATTGGTAAAAAATACATGACTTTCACTGTAGTGATTGCGATATAAGGCCAAATGTACCCCTCCAACCTGGGGGTGGTGATGTATATAAGCACAAAGGGGGTAAGAGGAACCCAGGGATAGATACAACTGTTAAAACCAGATAAAAGTAGAAAAGGGTAGATGGTTTACCACAATAATGACAATATCATAAGAGAATGACATTTATTTTGCACATGCAATGCATTTTGTGGGTCTGAGCTCACTTCTTCAGGTCAATTACAGTGCCAAAAGGTTCAAAAGCCAAAATAATGAGCACCTCTCAAGCGCTTGAAGCGAAAGGGGTGATTTCTGTGGTTAAAGGGAACCAGAGACGACTAGTGTGTAAAAAATGAAAATGCTTTTATATACATCTGGGGCTTCCTCCAGCCCCATAAGCCTGGATCGCTCCCACGCCGGCGTCCTCCGCTGTCTCTATCACCGCTACCGGGTCCCGTCACTTCCAGTGGACGCGGCCAATTGTACCCATGAATAGGGGCTCCCTCCATATCCTTACGCATGCACCTGCGTAGCATGGAGGCGCATGCGTAAGGGTATGGAGAAGTCCCTGTTCTTGCGTACAATTGGCCGCGTCTGCTGGCAGTGACGCACTACACGTGCGTCGACTTGCTCGACTGGCTGTAAGTACGGGACCCGATACCAGCGGATAGAAGCAGCGGAGGAAGGCGATCCAGGCTTATGGGGCTGGAGGAAGCCCCAGGTATGTATAAAAACTTTTGTCCAACGTCTCTGGTTCACTTTAATAGCAAACCCCCATGAATGCTATCATCACCAACTTTGCAAGGAATATGTACTATCTTACAGGAAACCCCAGCAGTAAATTCACTACTTTTGCTAAGAATACATGTATAGTTGCAATGCCAAAGGGTAAGGATACATTATCTGTCATTTAATAGTATTTAAAAACATTTTTATATCATTACCTTAAAATCAATTTTCTCAAAAACTACAAGGTCTTTTTGATTTTTTAACTTGTTCCCGCTATTATAATTAAAGAGAATCTGTACTCTAATATTCTTACACTAAAAAGCATACCATTCTATTCCTTATTTTCTCCTGTGCCCCTCTGTGCTGTTTCTGCCACTCTCTGCTGCAATCCTGGCTTGTAATTAACAGTTTTAGGCAGTGTTTACAAACAAACTAAACAGCTTGTGATAGGCTCACATAAACAGAGTATGTGAGTCATACAGAGTGTGCAGGGAGCCTGCAGAGGGTGTGTATCGCTTCTAACCAATCACAAGCAGCCCTGCACATTCCACACATTCAAGCCTTAGCCCGACAGACACGACAGAGGAAAGGAGATAAGATTTATTACAGAGACAATGCAATTAGGAAAGCTGCAGTAAGCCAGAGCACATTAGAACAGGCACAGGAACTTATAGGATAGAATAATTTAGAACTTATAGGATCTTGAATAATGTATTACATTCTACTGTATGTCATTACAGTGCTTCTTTGCAAGTAGCTTTTTAATTGCTAGTAGGGGACCTGTCATTTGTTCACAGGTTTATAGTCTTCTTTTAATAAATAATAGTTTAGTTAATACAGAAAAAGTATTCCCAATTAATGCAGCTATTATTTTATATAATCAGTTGCGCAATGTATTTATTAACTGTAGTTTAATCAAATTAAAGATTTATCGTGTGATAGCAAACCAATTAATTACTATGGGATTAACTAAATTGCGCTGTAATTACAGTATATAACATAATGATTGGCTTCTTAGGGCACTCTAGTTTAGCTGTTATATAAGAGCTAATTTTTAATAGTAGATTATGTATTGATTAATATACCAGGTAGGCTACAATAGAGAGTAAAAATAAAAAGCCAAAAAAATAAAATAAAACAATTAACAGAAAATGTAAATTTGAATCAGAAATGTTACTCGGTGGAAAAGGAATATGCGTGTTTGCTTTGCACAAAACATTGCCTTTTCATATGAAATAGGTTTTATAAATAGTATTGCTGAAAGTACGGAAAGTAGTATTTATTCTAATTTGTCTGTAAAGAATGTGATGGCAAATGACACACAAATAGAAGGTTCTATGAGAGAAATGTGATAAAATGAGGGTGTTACTGATATGTTTGCAGAGCTCAGTACCAGCACGGAAGCACAAGGTGATCTTCTGTGAAAGGAAAGGATTAAAGTATAATTCAACTCTCATTAGGATATCAATGTAAACATGTATTGGCACAATTTCATATTATAAAATATTACCTTTTCATCTCAATTTGCAGCCAGCTACCAATTTCCAAAACTAACTGGAAACACATACTCCACTCTTTTCTTAGTTTGGAATCAGTGCTCTGTGTTCCAGTACGGTGGCTTACCTTCCTGCAGTGATCAGGTGGAACAGTTCAAAATGGTGCACAGCGCCGACAGTATAAAAATGGCGCCACATTAATTTACATTTTAAAACCATATTGATCATTTTAGCGGTTAAAAAAATGACGCGGTGTTAGGCAGCGGGGGTGGAGGAAGGAGGATTAGGTGGAGGCAGGATGTGTGCAGAGGCATACATTACCTTGTCCCGGCGATCGCTCCTTCACTTCTTCAGTCAGTTTGCTGTAGTCCTGCATCCAGCCAATCACCATGTGGCTTCAGTCCCCGCATGGTGATTGGCTGAATGCAGGACTCCTGCAAACTAACTAGGAAGTGAAGGAGCGATCGCCGGCTGAGACAAGGTAATGTATGCCTCTGCACACATCCTCCCTCCACCTAATCCTACTCCCTCCACCCTCTGCTGCATAACACCAGTGTCCTCATTTTTCAAAGTTTCAGATTTCCCAACAAAGCTCATGGTGAGCAAGAACTCCTATGAGGCTGAAAGAGATCAAAAAGCCTCCTTACTAAGATGCTACATATCTTTGTTGTTCCAGATAGCTAAACACACCTCTAGAACCACTCCAGCATTCCAGCGGTTTGGGAGGTGTGTTTAGCTATCTAGGATAACAAAGAGATGATTTGCATATTCAGCAGTGATGCACTGTGGGACACCTCAAAGCTCACTCCAACCTGAATAATCCCAAATACCTTCTGTTTTAAGAAGGGCAACTTCTCTTTCTAATTTTTCAAGTAATCCTGTAGAAAGAGTCAGCAGAGCAACATCCACATATCACAAACAATACTGCATTTATTGAAATCCCATTTTCAAATTCCATAGCAACATATATAAATCGGCGAACCATTGTATTACAATATAGATATATTAAAATACGGTAATAATTGACTTTAAATGTTACAATAACAGAGCCATTTTACTGATCATTAACTCAGGAGATTGTGCACTCTTTTTCATATAATATATACAGTACATGTTTACGTATTGTTCATCAAGGTCAAATTCAATTTAAGTCTTGCTTTTACAAAAAGCAAAAGGTAGAGAATAACTAAAACTAAACAAACAAAGCAGCCCAGTACACCGCAAAGCAATAATAATTATGTAATGATGTCTTGCTGTTTACAGTGATCTTTGAAAAATATAGTCAATAAAAGTATTGAACAAGTTTTGTATCTCTCACATTCTCTTTCAACACAATAGGAAAGGATATTATAATTATTATTATCATCTATGTATACAGCACTGGCATCTTTCACAGCACTATAAGTGCTTAAAGGGGAACTGAAGTAAGAGGTATACGGCGGTTGCCATATTTATTTCCTTTTAATCAATTCCAGTTGCCTGGCAGCCCAGCTGGTCTATTTCTCTGCAGTAGTATCTGAATAACACCAGAAACAAGAATGCAGCTAGTCTTGTCAGATCTGACTTTAAAGTCTGAAACACCTGATCTGCTGCATGCTTGTTCAGGGGCTATGGCTAATAGTATTAGAGGCAGAGGATCAGCAGGGCTGCCAGGCAACTGGTATTGATTAAAAGGAAATAAATATGGCAGTGTCCGTATACCTCTTACTTCAGTTCCCCTTTAAAGGATATCTGAGGCGATTAAAAAACTAGCTTTACTCACCTTCGAGCCCCTAGAAGTCATTTGTGTTACTCGCTGAAACTCTTGTCTTCTCCTGGGTCCGGCTATCAGTCTCTGCAGTATCACTGACCCCCGATTGGTTGCCGTCTTCTGCGCATGTGCGGGCATGCACACACATCCCTGGGAGCATACTGCTGCCTCCCTTCTGGGGTCAGTGATACTGCAGCAGCTGCCAGTGGGACCCGGGAGAAGACCAGAGCTGTGGTGAGGGACACACGTGACCTCTAGGGGCTGGAAGAAGCCACAAGTAAACAAAGCTATTTTTTTTAAATCACGTCGGATATCCTTTAAAGAGAAACTCCGACCAAGAATTTAACTTTATCCCAATCAGTAGCTGATACCCCCTTTTACATGACAAATCTATTGCATTTCACAAACAGACCATCAGGGGGCACTTTATCACTGATATTGTGGTGAAACCCCTCCCACAAGAAGCTCTGGGACCGCGGTACTCTGGGCAAACTGCCACAATGTAACAATGTTCACAGACAGGAAATAGCTGCTTACAGCTGTCTGTAACGGCCAGAACAGCTAGAAGCAAATATAATAGCAAAATAGAAAATGAGAATTGGCTCTTGGGTGCATGAAAAGGACCGAAATTTTATTCATATATCACAAATATCAAACAACATGAAAAATACAAATATCCCATAAATATAAAATAACCCCATAAAATTACTCCTCACAAGACCTCCAACAACCCAGGGGCTGCAGTCCCCTATAAACAATTAGTAGCCTGCACCATGAGAACTTGAAATGGTACCACTAATGTAGGTGAGATGAAAAAGCACAAAGGGTCAAGCCCGCCATATAATGGACAGTTGGAAGCCAGCGGATGCAGGCAAAGCTCATAAATGATGTTAGCACAAAGGAGCAGATGGAGTGGCAGCATCCAGAAAGACACACAGCAACACACTGAAGCTTGAAGCAGGTAGATAGCGTCTAAGCAAGCTAATGGCATGCAGTATTGATGGCCAATAGTGTAACCTGATGACAGGCAATGGCAAGTGTGAACAAGCAGTCCCCCAAACGCAAAGTATGCATAGGTGAGGCAGAGCTGAAAATCTTCACAGGTATAAGCACATATGCCAAATGTAGTTAACAGTCCCTCATTCGCAGGGCATGTGCAGCCAAACAAGCAGGTGTGGGTTAAGAATGATGGCCTCTCATAGTTACCAAATAGCAATGGCAAGGTCCATAAGGCTGTGCGGATGCATGCTAGGCTTCCCTTGTGCTGGCAAGAGGCTGACCCAAATGGCCTGTACGCTCAATGTCCGTGGGACCAAGGAGGTGTAGATTAGAGGAGATGTGGAGGTGTGGAGGAGTGGACGCTGTCAGGAGGAGCCTGACATGTTTCGCCGCACCTAGCGGCCTTTTCAAAGGCAGACAGCGTGGAAATATGCATGGACGCCATGCCGGCGTCCATAAATGCTGACTGCGGCCGCGTGGCCCGCCCCCCGGCCCACCCCCAGTCACAGACATCATCCCGACACGCCCACCGGAGTTGTGGGCATGTGTGTGGCCAGCAAATGGAGCGCAGGTGCGCTCCAACCAATGCGCATCACACAACGGCGCAAGATGGCGCCGGGTGGATGACGTCAAAGGTGACCACCCAATAGGGAGGACGGAGGAACAGGGCGATGAGCCAGGGCGGACAGCGCGGCCACACGCAGCACATAATGTATATAAATGAACCAAAGTGCATGCATATATACACCTAAAGAAATGAAAAACAAAACACACAACCAGTAATACTGCAACATCATCTCTAAACATAAAAACTAGCGTCATGGGCATGGAAACACCAATAAACTCGGGTGTGCCATGCTCTACAGCATATACACATCTATGTATAGTAGAAGAGAGATGAAGAGAGACCCGCCCCTGCAAAAATGGTATATTGATACCTACATGGGTGTATGAATCTCACCCATGTATATAAAAAATGGCAAAATATCTAGGTATGCCACAAGTGGGAAGAGAGAGGCACAAACCAGGAGGGAACCGGGGGGTCCAGAAGATAAGGACCTCCCGGAGGTAATACAATGTACAGCCAGGAGAGGGAGGGGCCTAGATGGAAAAGGGGGGGCTAGAGTAAAGACCCAACAAAAAACTCCAGGAACTCTAGCCGAAATCTTGCAGAAGCTAGCCGGGTAGAAAAACCTGATAATTGATACTGTCATTTAAACCCTTAGGTTCAGTGGCCTTAAGATCAAAAATCCAACGGGATTCGAGCTGTAAGAGGGCTCTATCAATGTCTCCACCTCTAGGATGAGCATGGACCCTATCTAAGCCTATGAAACTAATAAAGCTGCAGGGGGCCGCGATGGGGACCACCTGTGCCCCCTCGCTGGCGAACCTGTACCTGGGGGATTGGGAACGCCACCTCTTTGGCTGTGATGCCCTCGTCATGTACCTGTGCCACATTGTGGCGTGGCACAGGTACATAGACGACGTGCTTATGTTCTGGACAGGTGGCATTGATTTATTAAATGATTTTGTGGCCACACTGAATCACAACAGTTGGAACTTGAAATTTACAATGGACTATAATGAACACTCTCTGTCTTTTTTGGATCTCATGATCAGTGTCGGGCCGGATGGCTCTCTGTCAACCAATCTGTATCGTAAACCTACCGCTTCCAATGCATATCTTCATGCCAGTAGTGCACATCCCATCCATACGATCCGTGGGATCCCCACGGGTCAATATTTGAAGGCACGCCGCAACTGCAGTGATGAAGCCACTTTTGAGAAGGAGGCAAAATCACTACGTTCTCGCTTTAAAGAAAGAGGCTATAAGGACCGTTGGCTGAAAAAGGCCTATAAACGAGCGAAGATGTCAGACCGTACGACTCTTTTGACTAAAAAAAGTAAAGACATTCCTAGTAGTAACAATACACGCCTTATTACCCGATATAATGATCAAAACAGAGAGGTTGACGAGATACTCCGCCGACACTGGCATGTGCTGACAAATGACAGAGTAGTAAGGGAGTTTGTATCACCTGTTCCACAGGTGACCTTCAAACGAAGTAAAACACTGCGGAATCATGTTACATCAAGCCATTTCTGGGGCAAAAGTGGCCCCCAGAAACACTGCACAGTCACGGGTACTTATAGCTGTGGAGGGTGTGTCTATTGCCGCTATCTACAAATAGGGAAGATTATAACATTGCCCAATGGGCGACAATGGAAATTAAAACATTTTGTTAACTGCAATACTGTAGGTGTTATTTACCTCATGTATTGCAGATGTGGAAGCTTTTACGTTGGTAAAACATCCAGAGCCTTTAAGGAAAGGATCAAAAACCACGTGGGGGATGTTGCAAATTGCAACTTTAAATCCCCAATTTCCAGACATGTCCATTTGGAGCATAGAGGGGACCCCAGCTTTATTAGTTTCATAGGCTTAGATAGGGTCCATGCTCATCCTAGAGGTGGAGACATTGATAGAGCCCTCTTACAGCTCGAATCCCGTTGGATTTTTGATCTTAAGGCCACTGAACCTAAGGGTTTAAATGACAGTATCAATTATCGGGTTTTTCTACCCGGCTAGCTTCTGCAAGATTTCGGCTAGAGTTCCTGGAGTTTTTTGTTGGGTCTTTGCTCTAGCCCCCCCTTTTCCATCTAGGCCCCTCCCTCTCCTGGCTGTACATTGTATTACCTCCGGGAGGTCCTTATCTTCTGGACCCCCCGGTTCCCTCCTGGTTTGTGCCTCTCTCTTCCCACTTGTGGCATACCTAGATATTTTGCCATTTTTTATATACATGGGTGAGATTCATACACCCATGTAGGTATCAATATACCATTTTTGCAGGGGCGGGTCTCTCTTCATCTCTCTTCTACTATACATAGATGTGTATATGCTGTGGAGCATGGCACACCCGAGTTTATTGGTGTTTCCATGCCCATGACGCTAATTTTTATGTTTAGAGATGATGTTGCAGTATTACTGGTTGTGTGTTTTGTTTTTCATTTCTTTAGGTGTATATATGCATGCACTTTGGTTCATTTATATACATTATGTGCTGCGTGTGGCCGCGCTGTCCGCCCTGGCTCATCGCCCTGTTCCTCCGTCCTCCCTATTGGGTGGCCACCTTTGACGCCATCCACCCGGCGCCATCTTGCGCCGTTGTGTGATGCGCATTGGTTGGAGCGCACCTGCGCTCCATTTGCTGGCCACACACATGCCCACAACTCCGGTGGGCGTGTCGGGATGATGTCTGTGACTGGGGGTGGGCCGGGGGGCGGGCCGCGCGGCCCAGTCAGCATTTATGGACGCCGGCATGGCGTCCATGCATATTTCCACGCTGTCTGCCTTTGAAAAGGCCGCTAGGTGCGGCGAAACATGTCAGGCTCCTCCTGACAGCGTCCACTCCTCCACACCTCCACATCTCCTCTAATCTACACCTCCTTGGTCCCACGGACATTAAGCGTACAGGCCATTTGGGTCAGCCTCTTGCCAGCACAAGGGAAGCCTAGCATGCATCCGCACAGCCTTATGGACCTTGCCATTGCTATTTGGTAACTATGAGAGGCCATCATTCTTAACACACACCTGCTTGTTTGGCTGCACATGCCCTGCGAATGAGGGACTGTTAACTACATTTGGCATATGTGCTTATACCTGTGAAGATCTTCAGCTCTGCCTCACCTATGCATACTTTGCGTTTGGGGGACTGCTTGTTCACACTTGCCATTGCCTGTCATCAGGTTACACTATTGGCCATCAATACTGCATGCCATTAGCTTGCTTAGACGCTATCTACCTGCTTCAAGCTTCAGTGTGTTGCTGTGTGTCTTTCTGGATGCTGCCACTCCATTTGCTCCTTTGTGCTAACATCATTTATGAGCTTTGCCTGCATCCGCTGGCTTCCAACTGTCCATTATATGGCGGGCTTGACCCTTTGTGCTTTTTCATCTCACCTACATTAGTGGTACCATTTCAAGTTCTCATGGTGCAGGCTACTAATTGTTTATAGGGGACTGCAGCCCCTGGGTTGTTGGAGGTCATGTGAGGAGTAATTTTATGGGGTTATTTTATATTTATGGGATATTTGTATTTTTCATGTTGTTTGATATTTGTGATATATGAATAAAATTTCGGTCCTTTTCATGCACCCAAGAGCCAATTCTCATTTTCTATTTTGCTATTATATATATTATGTTGGCATGTGCATGATGAGGATATATATTGTATGTTTCATGTTTATGGTATCACCATTTGATTTCTAAATCTATTATATCCCTATTTGACGCTGCCCTACAATATTGAGGCGTTTGTTATACAACAGCTAGAAGCAGCTACATAACCTGCCCACAGTAACAATGTCACCATGTAATACATGTCAGAATGTAAATCAGGGAGAGGAAAGATTTTACAATGAGCAAACACTGACTAAATCATTTATATATAATTATTGTAAAAATGAAGCACTTTTTTATAAAATTATTTTCACTGGAGTTCCTCTTTAACCACTTAAGGACTGCAGTCATAAAACCCCTTAAGGACCAGAGCCTTTTTTTCTATTCGGACCACTGCAGCTTTCACGGTTTATTGCTCAGTCATACAACCTACCACTTAAATGAATTTTACCTCCTTTTCTTGTCACTAATACAGCTTTCTTTCGGTGCTATTTGATTGCTGCTGCGAGTTTTACTTTTTATTATATTCATCAAAAAAGACATGAATTTTGTCCAAAAAAATGACTTTTTTAACTTTCTGTGCTGACATTTTTCAAATAAAGTAAAATTTCCTATACATTTGAGCGCGAAAGTTATTCTGCTACATGTCTTTGATAAAAAAAAACCCCATTCAGTGTATATTTATTGGATTGGGTAAAAGTTATAGCGTTTACAAACTATGGTGCCAAAAGTGAATTTTCCCATTTTCAAGCATCTCTGACTTTTCTGCGCACCTGTCAGGTTTCATGAGGGGCTAAAATTCCAGGATAGTACAAATACCCCCCAAATGACCCCATTTTGGAAAGAAGACATCCCAAAGTATTCAGTGAGAGGCATGGTGAGTTCATAGAAGATTTTATTTTTTGTCACAAGTTAGCGGAAAATGACACTTTGTAACAAAAAAAAAAAAAAAAAAGTTTCCATTTCTTCTAACTTGCGACAAAAAAAAAATGAAATCTGCCACGGACTCACTATGCTCCTCTCTGAATACCTTGAAGTGTCTACTTTCCAAAATGGGGTCATTTGTGGGGTGTGTTCACTGTCCTGGCATTTTGGGGGGTGACTAATTGTAAGCACCCCTGTAAAGCCTAAAGATGCTCATTGGACTTTGGGCCCCTTAGCGCAGTTAGGCTGCAAAAAAGTGCCACACATGTAGTATTGCCGTACTCAGGAGAAGTAGTATAATGTGTTTTGGGGTGTATTTTTACACATACCCATGCTGGGTGGGAGAAATATCTCCGTAAATGACAATTTTTTTATTTTGTTTACACACAATTGTCAATTTATAGAGATATTTCTCCCACTCAGCATGGGTATGTGGAAAAATACACCCCAAAACACATTATACTACTTCTCCTGAGTACGGCGATACCACATGTGTGGCACTTTTTTGCACCCTAACTGCGCTAAGGGGCCCAAAGTCCAATGAGTACCTTTAGGATTTCACAGGTCATTTTGAGAAATTTCGTTTCAAGACTGCTCCTCACGGTTTAGGGCCCCTAAAATGCCAGGACAGTATAGGAATCCCACAAATTACCCCATTTTAGAAAGAAGACACCCCAAGGTATTCCATTAGGAGTATGGTGAGTTCATAGAAGATTTTTTTTTTTTGTCACAAGTTAGCGGAAATTGATTTTAATTGTTTTTTTTCACAAAGTGTCATTTTCCGCTAACTTGTGACAAAAATAAAATCTTCTATGAACTCACCATACTCCTAACGGAATACCTTGGGGTGTCTTCTTTCTAAAATGGGGTCATTTGTGGGGTTCCTATACTGCCCTGGCATTTTAGGGGCCCTAAACCGTGAGGAGTAGTCTTGAAACCAAATGTCGCAAAATGACCTGTGAAATCCTAAAGGTACTCATTGGACTTTGGGCCCCTTAGCGTACTTAGGGTGCAAAAAAGTGCCACACATGTGGTACCGCCGTACTCAGGAGAAGTAGTATAATGTGTTTTGGGGTGTATTTTTACACATACAGATGCTAGGTGGGAGAAATATCTCTGTAAATGACAATTATTTGATTTTTTTTACACACAATTGTCCATTTACAGAGAGATTTCTCCCACCCAGCATGGGTATGTATAAAAATACACCCCAAAACACATTATACTACTTCTTCTGAGTACGGTGATACCACATGTGTGACACTTTTTTGCAACCTAGGTGCGCTAAGGGGCCTAACGTCCTATTCACAGGTCATTTTGAGGCATTTGGATTCTAGACTAGTCCTCACGGTTTAGGGCCCCTAAAATGCCAGGGCAGTATAGGAACCCCACAAGTGACCCCATTTTAGAAAGAAGACACCCCAAGGTATTCCGTTAGGGGTATGGTGAGTCCATAGAAGATTTTTTTTTTTGTCACAAGTTAGCGGAAAATGACACTTTGTGAAAAAAAAACAATACATATCAATTTCCGCGAACTTGTGACAAAAAATAAAATCTTCTATGAACTCACCATACTCCTAACGGAATACCTTGGGGTGTCTTCTTTCTAGAATGGGGTCATTTGTGGGGTTGCAATACTGCCCTGGCATTTTAGGGGCCCTAAACCGTGAGGAGTAGTCTTGAACCCAAATGTCTCAAAATGACCTGTGAAATCCTAAAGGTACTCATTGGACTTTGGGCCCCTCAGCACAGTTAGGCTGCAAAAAAGTGTCACACATGTGGTATCGCCGTACTCAGAAGAAGTAGTATAATGTGTTTTGTGGTGTATTTTTACATATAACCATGCTGGGTGAGAGAAATATCTCTGTAAATGACACATTTTTGATTTTTTTTTACACACAATTGTCCATTTACAGAGAGATTTCTCCCACCCAGCATGGGTATGTGTAAAAATACACCACAAAACACATTATACTACTTCTCCTGAGTATGGCGATACTACATGTGTGACACTTTTTTTGCAGCCTAGGTGCGCTAAGGGGCCCAACGTCCTATTCACAGGTCATTTTGAGGCATTTGTTTTCTAGACTACTCCCCACGGTTTAGGGCCCCTAAAATGCCAGGGCAGTATAGGAACCCCACAAATGACCCCATTTTAGAAAGACGACACCCCAAGGTATTCCGTTAGGGGTATGGTGAGTTCATAGAAGATTTTATTTTTTGTCACAAGTTAGTGAAAAATGACACTTTGTGAAAAAACAATAAAAATCCAATTTCCGCTAACTTTTGACAAAAAATAAAATCTTCTATGAACTCATCATACACCTAACAGAATACCTTGGGGTGTCTTCTTTCTAAAATGGGGTCACTTGTGGGGTTCCTATACTGCCCCGGCATTTTACGGGCCCAAAACTGTGAGTAGTCTGGAAACCAAATTTCTCAAAATGACTGTTCAGGGGTATAAGCATTTGCAAATTTTGATGACAGGTGGTCTATGAGGGGGCAAATTTTGTGGAAACGGTCATAAGCAGGGTGGCCTCTTAGATGACAGGATGTATTGGGCCTGATCTGATGGATAGGAGTGCTAGGGGGGTGACAGGAGGTGATTGATGGGTGTCTCAGGGGGCGGTTAGAGGGGAAAATAGATGCAATCAATGCACTGGGGAGGTGATCGGAAGGGGGTCTGAGGGGGATCTGAGGGTTTGGCCGAGTGATCAGGAGCCCACACGGGGCAAATTAGGGCCTGATCTGATGGGTAGGTGTGCTAGGGGGTGACAGGAGGTGATTTATGGGTGTCTCAAGGTGTGATTAGAGAGGGGAAATAGATGCAAGCAATGCACTAGCGAGGTGATCAGGGCTGGGGTCTGAGGGCGTTCTGAGGTGTGGGCGGGTAATTGGGTGCCCGCAAGGGGCAGATTAGGGTCTAATCTGATGGGTAACAGTGACAGGTGGTGATAGGGGGTGATTGATGGGTAATTAGTGGGTGTTTAGAGGAGAGAAGAGATGTAAACACTGCACTTGGGAGGTGATCTGATGTCGGATCTGCGGGCGATCTATTGGTGTGGGTGGGTGATCAGATTGCCCGCAAGGGGCAGGTTAGGGGCTGATTGATGGGTGGCAGTGAGAGGGGGTGATTGATGGGTGGCAGTGACAGGGGGTGATTGATGGGTGGCAGTGACAGGGGGTGATTGATGGGTGATTGACAGGTGATCAGTGGGTTATTACAGGGAATAACAGATGTAAATATTGCACTGGCGAATTGATAAGGGGGGTCTGAGGGCAATCTGAGCGTGTGGGCGGGTGATTGGGTGCCCGCAAGGGGCAGATTAGGGTCTAATCTGATGGGTAACAGTGACAGGTGGTGATAGGGGGTGATTGATGGGTAATTAGTGGGTGTTTAGAGGAGAGAATAGATGTAAACACTGCGCTTGGGAGGTGATCTGATGTCGGATCTGCGGGCGATCTATTGGTGTGGGTGGGTGATCAGATTGCCCGCAAGGGGCAGGTTAGGGGCTGATTGATGGGTGGCAGTGACAGGGGGTGATTGATGGGTGGCAGTGACAGGGGGTGATTGCCAGGTGATCAGTGGGTTATTACAGGGAAGAACGGATGTAAATAATGCACTGGCGAATCGATAAGGGGGGGGGGGGGTGTTGAGGGCAATCTGAGCATGTGGGCGGGTGAGTGGGTGCCCGCAAGGGTCTAATCTGATGGGTAACAGTGACAGGTGGTGATAGGGGGTGATTGATGGGTGATTGATGGGTAATTAGTGGGTGTTTAGAGGAGAGAATAGATGTAAACAATGGATTTGGGAGGTGATCTGATGTCGGATCTGCGGGCGATCTATTGGTGTGGGTGGGTGATCAGATTGCCCGCAAGGGGCAGGTTAGGGGCTGATTGATGGGTGGCAGTGACAGGTGGTGTTTGATCGGTGGCAGTGACAGGGGGTGATTGACAGGTGATCAGTGGGTTATTACAGGGAAGAACGGATGTAAATAATGCACTGGCGAATCGATAAGGGGGGGTTTGAGGGCAATCTGAGCGTGTGGGCGGGTGATTGGGTGCCCGCAAGGGTCTAATCTGATGGGTAACAGTGACAGGTGGTGATAGGGGGTGATTGATGGGTGATTGATGGGTAATTAGTGGGTGTTTAGAGGAGAGAATAGATGTAAACGATGGATTTGGGAGGTGATCTGATGTCGGATCTGCGGGCGATCTATTGGTGTGGGTGGGTGATCAGATTGCCCGCAATGGGCAGGTTAGGGGCTTATTGATGGGTGGCAGTGACAGGGGGTGATTGACGGGTGATTGACGGGTGATTGACGGGTGATTGACAGGTGATTGACAGGTGATCAGGGGGGATAGATGCATACAGTACACAGGGGGGGAGGGTCTGGGGGGTCTGGGGAGAATCTGGGGGGTGGGGGGGGGGGTGATCAGGAGGGAGCAGGGGGCAGTTTAGGGACTAAAAAAAAAAATAGCGTTGACAGATAGTGACAGGGAGTGATTGATGGGTGATTAGGGGGTGATTGTGTGCAAATGGTGGTCTGGGGGGTGGGCAGGGGGGGGTCTGAGGGGTACTGTGGGCGATCAGGGGGCAGGGGGGTGGCAGATCAGTGTGTTTGGGTGCAGACTAGGGTGGCTGCAGCCTGCCCTGGTGGTCCCTCGAACACTGGGACCACCAGGGCAGGAGGCAGCCTGTATAATACACTTTGTAAACATTAACAACCCGCCGGCGCTTCCGATTGGCCGGCGGGTTGACGTCGCGGGTGGGCGGAGCCTATTGCCGGCGGATGCGCGCGCATCCCAGCGCGCGATCCCCGGCCAAAGAGTGCCCCAGGACCTGACGCCATTCTGCGTTACGTGGTCCTGGGGCTGCCACTTTGCCGCCGCCAATATGAAGTAGGCGGTCGGCAAGTGGTTAAGACCAAAGTCATGCCACTAATGGTCTTTTTCACAATATGAGCCTGATCTAGCGCATGCACAGACAGTCCAAAGCAATATTACCATTACTTCCGTCAGCGTGTGCCGGGAGTTACGCTATTAACCACATACTGTAGCATACTTACCAATATGGAAACAGGACAACTGAATGTAAAAAAAGCATCCAGATATTATATAGATAACTTTTAGTTTGCCTATTTTGTAACTTTAATTCAACTCAAATGGTCCTCATTCAAGGTCTAAAACAGTCACAAGATTCCACTTTAGATTAGGGAACATTTCTATAAAACACATGTTTCTTAACCCAAGTTAGGCTCACGGTGGAAAAAACAAGAATCCTGAACCTGACTCGGGATCCAGATGACGGCAACCATTCTCCTTTCTGTCCTTGGAGCCTCTGTATCCCTCGGGTGAGAGCGCCATTGGCCGTCATGGCGACAGGCCGTGATCTCACTACATGGTTACAGCGCCATCCAGAGGATGGAGGGAGAACTGCAGCGCCGGATCCCAGGGAGATGAGTAAGTGCTGAGGCTGCTGCAGGCTCTCTAGCAGTGCAATTTTTTTTCCCATTTTCACGGTCTAAAAGCCTGCAAAACAGCCTGCACAACTTTTAGACTCTAAAATCTGTAAAGAATCATAGCGCCTGGGGGTGGGGTGGGGTTACCTCATTGGCATGCTGTGCAAGTAAACTAGCTACCTTCAAACAGGCCTTTTTTCAAATTTTTGTTACATCTTCTACTACAGTTTATATATATATATATAAAAAAAAGAAAGAAACAGAAACATTTCACAATTTATCATGTTTGAATACTCTATGCTTGTCTACTTTATGTTTGCAATGATTTATATTCCAATTTTTTATCCTGTGTAGGTTAGAGCAATTTAACTCAGATGACAGTACAGGGATTACACCACAAATGTGAATTGTATACTTTTCTCGATTGATCATACATCACAGCCATATATGTCACAACACAGATATTACAGAGGGCCTCAGGATATATGGAACAAGATACTTTAGTGTATGTTCATACAATTATTACACTAAAAGTTAATTTATTTCACATGTTTACACATTTGTAATCTTATGAAAGTATAAAGAGCGTGTAGTACAATTATGCAATACGTGCTATTGAAAACAAAAAAAAAACATGAGGCAGTTGTGCTATGAATGCTGGGTCCCACAAACAACATTTACGTTATTGCACAAGTTATCCAGAAATGCATTGTAGAAAGTGTGTTTGGGTAACCTGATTCATTACAATGAAGGGGTGTGAACGTGTGATCATGCCTATGCAATTGCATGCACAGTGCGTTGTCATGCTACAATGGAGTGGGCAGCAACGCAGTGGGCAGCAAAGAATACAGTGTGAATGCACCCTTAATGCACAGTTAAAAAATGTTGACACTTTCGTTACCTTGTACGAAACATACTTACCACAGTACATACCCAGCAATACTCCCACAAGTGTCAGCACTTTACATAGCAGCTTTATAAATCTCTTTCGTTTTATGTAGTATTTACCTGTTCTGTTTCAATTAGGTCAGTCTTTCATTAGTAAGTTACTTTTTTTTGGAAAATACATTTTGTGCACCCACCCAAAAATTAGTAATTGCTGCCATAGCAGCAATCAGTCATTGAGGTAAAGAAAAAAAGACAGTGTCCCATTAAAAAAATAAAGTGTTTTTTTTTTCCCAATAGTAAATTGCTAGCCCCTACCTGTCTAATTAACCCCTTGTGTCATTTAATTTAAGGAACGTCAGCCTAAACAAACATACTGTCATTAAGTTACATTAGTTATGTTAATTAAAATAGGTAATATAATTAGAGATGGCTCGAACCACTGGTTTTCGGTTCACGAACCTCGAACACAAACTTCAGCAAAAGTTCGCGTCCTCGAACCGCAATAGACTTCAATGGAGAGGCGAACTTTGAAAAATACAAACATTTATGCTGGCCACAAAAGTGATGGAAAAGATGTTTCAAGGGGTCTAACACCTGAGTTTTTGCATGGCGGAGTTGGATACACGTCAAAAGTCCCGGGGAAATATATGCATTTGACGCACAGCATCGTTTTAAGGGCAGAAATCACATTGCATGCTAAACTGGAGGTCTAAAGTGCTTTAAAACATCTTGCATGTGCAAACATCAATCAGGTAGTGTAATTAGTGTACTGCTTCACACTGACAGACCAAAATCACTGTGTAATGCACCGCAAAGCTGTTTGTGTAGTGACGGCTGTGCTGGACTGGTGCCAGAGTGCAGGCAATAGCGGTTTTCAAGCCCATATGGTCGCCGGGCTGAGGTAGCTCAATGACAGAACAATAGTGACTGTCCAGCAGATCGAATTTGGTCTGTCCACAATGAAGCAACAACCTTATTATCTTGGGTGTGCTCCCCCCCCCCCCCCCCCGAGACACTCATATAGCCATCGGTCATTGCTTCATTGTGATAAGCAAGCCCCTTCACCGCGGCAAGGTAACTATCACGAAGGGGAATTAACACATGTGCATGCCTTTTGTTTTGTTGTTGCAGCTGTGGTGGCGGAGAAGGCAGTCAAGCAGCCTGCAGGCAGAGATGCTGTGTGTGGGGACTGAATTAGTCTTCGGGCAGGCAGTAGCCCTCCGGGATCCATGCCTCATTCATTTTGATAAAGGTGAGGTACTGAACACTTTTGTGACCTAGGCGACTTCTTTTCTCAGTGACAATGCCTCCAGCTGTGCTGAAGGTCCTTTCTGACAGGACGCTTGAGGCAGGGCAAGACAGAAGTTGGATGGCAAATTGTGACAGCTCTGGCCACAGGTCAAGCCTGCGCACCCAGTAGTCCAGGGGTTCATCGCTGCTCACAGTGTCTACATCCAGACTTAAGGCCATGTAGTCGACTACTTGCCGGTGGAGGAGTTGGTGGAGGGTGGATCCAGAAGGGCTAAGGCAAGGCGTTGGACTAAAGAATGTCCGCATGTCCGACATCACCATGAAATCGCTACAGCATCCTGTCCTTGCCTGCATGGACCTGGGAGAAGGATTACTGCCAGTGGTACTTTTATTCCATTGTGCTGTGAAATCATCATTAAACGCACTGTAAAGCATAGTTGCCAGCTTGTTCTGCAAGTGCTGCATCCTTTCTGCTTTCTGGTGATTTGGAAACGTCTCCGCCACTTTGTGCTTATACCAAGGGTCTAGTAGTGTGGCCACCCAGTACAGCTCATTCCCCTCGAGTTTTTTTATATGGGGGTCTCTCAACAGGCTGGACAGCATGAAAAATGTCATCTGCACAAATTTGGATGCAGATGTACTATCCATCTCCTCTTGCTCTTCCTCAGTGATGTCAGGTAAGTTCTCCTCCTCCCCCCAGCCACGAACAATACCACGTAAAAATTGAGCAGCACAAGCCCCCTGCGACACCTGCTGTGGTTGTTCTTCTGCTTCCTCCTCAAAAAAAAAAACCTCATCATCTGACTCCTCTTCTCCACATGACTCTTCCTCCTCCTCCCCCCTCCTCTGTGCTGCTGCAGGTGTCGAGGAAACATCTGGTTCTGAGAATTGATCCCACAACTCTTCCTCCTGTTCCTGTAACTGTTCCTGTTCATGCTCCTCCACAGCTTGATCCACCACTCTACGCACGGCATGCCCCAGGAAGAAAGCATATGGGATCAAGTCGCTGATGGCGCCTTTACACCTGTTGTAGCAGGCGGTTAATCATAAGGAGGGTTGAATTCCAGCGAGTTGGGCTATCGCATATCAATCATCTCACCGGCAAGTTTTTTCTCCGCTGAATGTCGGGCAAGTGTGCCATAGCCGTGTAAGACCACCTGAAATGCCCACACAACTTCCTGGACTGCTTCAGGATGTCCTGTAAGCCTGGGTACTTACACACAAATCTTTGAATTATTAGATTCAGCACATGTGCCATGCAGGGTACATGTGTCAACTTTCCCAAATTCAAAGCCGAAATTAGATTGCTGCCGTTGTCACACACCATGTTGCCGATCTCCAGTTGGTGTGGGCTCAGCCACTGATCCACCTGTTTTTTAAGAGCAGCCAGGAGAGCTGCTCCAGTGTGAAGTATGTCTCCGCTTTGAAGCAAGACATGTCTAAGATGGCGTGACACCGTCGTACCTGGCATTCAGCATAGGCCCTGGATAGCTGGGGCTGTGTAGCTGGAGAGGAGATCGCAGCACCAGTAGAGTTGTACTGCCACTCAGCCAAAGAGGAGGAGGAGGACAACAGCGAAGAGGATGTAGTAGGAGGAGTAGGAGGAGAAGGAGAGGAGGTGTCAGAAGGCCTGCCTGCAAACTGTGAAGGTGTCACAACTAGGTCCGCTGCACAGACATGTACTCTCTGCTTGCCAGCGATCACCAGGTTGACCCAATGGGCTGTGTAAGTAAAGTACCTGCCCTGACCATGCTTGGCATACCAGGCATCCGTGGTCAGATGGGCCCTTGACCCAATGCTGTGTGCCAGAGATGACACCACTTGCCTTTCAACTTCACGATACAATTTGGGTATCGCCTTTTTATAGAAATAATTGCGGCCTGGTATTTTCCTCTGTCCCAATGGCCACAAATTTTCGGAAGGCCTCAGAGTCCACCAGCTGGTATGGTAACAGCTGGTGAGCTAACAGTTCCGCCAAGCCAGCTGTCAGACGCCGGGCAAGGCAGACATTGGCTTCTTCCATTTAAAGATTTTCCTCACGGACCCCTGACTGCTGCTGTGGGCAGTGGAGCGGAAACCGCTCAAGGTGAGAGGCGGAGTGGAGGAGGGTGGCTGCGATTGTGAAGGTGCAAGGGAGAAAGCGGCTGAAGATGATGCATCTGAAGGAGGAAGAGGAGAAGGAGGGTGGATTTGCTTTTGTGTGCAGCTTTTCCTCAGGAGGACTTGCAATTGCAGTTTGTGCCTTTTCTCCATGTGCCTTCGTAAAACAGTTGTCCCTACCTACGCGGGTGTTGGCCTTTCCACGGCTCAATTTTTAGTGGCAGAGAGAACAAATGGCATTGCTTTGATCTGAGGCAGACACACAAAAAAATTTCTACACCGCTGAGCCCCCTTGGGGTGATGGCACTCTGGTGGAGTCAGCAGCTGACGTTGAAGGGCATGTTGGCTGGCTTTCCATAGGTGGCGATACAAGGCTCTGGACACTGCCACCAGCTGTTTCTGACGACGAGCTCTCCCTGCTTCTTTCAGGAACGCATCTCCTCCTACTCCTCTCTGACTCCTCCCCTGAACTGTCTCCCTGCTCATCTCCTCTATTGGGAACCCATGTGAGATCCGTATCATCATAATCATCATAATCATCCTCCCCAGCTTTGCTTGTTTCAGACACCTCCAAAACTGCACCAAGAGCAGGTACTTCATCATCCTCCTCCTCACACCTTACGTCCATAGCGTCGCCTAACTCAGACATATGACATAGTGAGGTTAAGGCAACTGGAAAAATATGTGATTATGATTCAATTCACAGAAAAAAAACCAGAGAACACACACACACATATATATATATATATCTATATATATATATATATATATATATATACATACATATATATATATATATATATATATATATATATATATATACATTTTTTCCTGAGACATAGATCTAAATACAGTATTAAAATAGACCTGATCTGTTTACACAGATTGCAAACTGTCTTAGTGGGAGCATTTCATTATTGCAGCTTTCTAGGATATGTGGTTTATAGCTTTAGATACTCTAGAGATTATATTTTTATGGTATTGGGAATGCAGTGAGATGACCGCTGATCATACTGTTGTTGACAGCATTGTGCATGCACACGTGAGGTATGTCAAAAGCAGGCATATGTTTGTTTGTTTTTAAAGATTTTTTTACATGGGAATAGAATTTTTATTAATGTCTTAAATAAAATTATGATGATACAAAATCGAATGTATGTCAACCCCCTCTACTTAGCCCTATCTCCTTTCCATCCAAAGCCTTAGTAACCCTTTGTCACCCAAGAGATTCAAGGGAATCCTGAGCCTTCTTTCATGTTCTCTATCTTTCTATAAACTTTTTTCTTCTTCTGTTCTTTTTATAATTATGATTATTGTTATTTTTTTTTTTTAATGTCAAGAAAAATTTTCTGAACCCTTTGTTACAAATAGGTAACTTGTCAAACAATGATGGCTTTCAATCTGCCTGCCATTGAGCACCTCCAACCTGTAACCTAATGCAACCAAATAACAATGTTTGTAGTCCCACGCATATCAGCATGCAACGTGGGTTTCAGTTACCTGGCAGCAAGAAACTGCCTCATGTGGCATCTGAGGCACTTATTATCAAACATTATTAATACTGGATTGCATAAGTCCACTCTGAGTCTAGACCTCCTCCTAATGTTTTTTATTCTGCTGCAAGTGATCATATGGACACGTTGTATAGAGTAGAATAGCAGGCACAGGTTTAGTTGAAAACAAAACAACTGATTTATTGTACCATTCGTGCAGACAGATGCAGAGGAGGCCCCAGAGGGAGTGCGATTCCCTCTACCTTACAGCTGGGGGTGGGGAAGGGGGCACAGCCCGCATCATCAGAGGACTTAAACAGAGGGTGCAGGGAGGCTGGTCAACTAAACCTATGCCTGCTATTCTCCTCTATGCAAGATTGTTGTCTATGGTCATGGCCGTTTCTAAGGCCGTGCGGCACGTGCGGGCGCCCTGAGCGCTGCTGGGAGGGGGGCGCTGTGATGGAGGGGGAGCCGCAGCCGCGGGGAGGGCAGCCCGACCTCTCCCTCCCTTCCTCTCCCCGGGCCGCCCTCCATGCGATCCCCCCTCGGAGTGCAGAGTAATGCAGCAGGGAAGCGCTATGCAAAACTGCTCCCCTCGCTGGCTCCAAGCGCTGCTCTCTCGCCGCCAGTCTCCTCTCTGCCTACACGCTGATATACACACACGCTGCTTCCTGTTTAGCCAGAAGCAGCGTGTGTGTGTATTAGCGTGTAGGCAGAGAGGAGACTGGCGGCGAGAGAGCAGCGCTTGGAGCCAGCGAGGTGAGTAGTTTTGCATAGCACTTCCCTGCTGCATTACTCTGCACTCCGAGGGGGGATCGCACGGAGGGCGGCCGCGGGGAGAGGAAGGGAGGGAGAGGTCGGGCTGCCCTCCCCGCGGCTGCTCCTCCCAACTCCATCATGGGGGGCACCTACCTAAACCAATACTGGGGCAGCTACCTATCTAACCTATCCTGGGGGACACCTACATATCTAACCTATCCTGGGGGGCACCTACCTAATCTAACCTATACTGGGGGCACCTACCTAATCTAACCTATCCTGGGGGCACCTACCTATCTAACCTATCCTGGGGGGCACCTACCTATCTAACCTATACTGGGGGGCACCTACCTAATCTAACCTATACTGGGGGCACCTACCTATCTAACCTAAACTGGGTGGCAGCTACCTATCTAACCTATACCGGGGGGCACCTACCTATCTAACCTATACTAGGGGGCACCTATCTAATCTAACCTATACTGGGGGTCAGCTACCTAATCTAACCTATACTGGGGGCACCTACCTAATCTAACCTATACTGAGGGCACCTACCTATCTAACCTATACTGGGTGGGAGCTACCTATCTAACCTATACTGGGGGCACCTACCTAATCTAACCTATACTGGGAAGCACCTACCTAATCTAACCTATACTGGGGGACAGCTACCTAATCTATACTGGGGGCAGCTACCTAATCTAACCTATACTGAGGGGGCAGCTACCTAATCTAACCTATACTGGGGAACACCTACCTATCTAACCTATACTGGCGGGCACCTACCTACCTATCTAACCTATACTGGGGGGCAGCTACCTATCTAACCTATACTGGGGGCAGCTACCTATCTAACCTATACTGGAGGCACCTACCTAATCTATACTGGGGGGCAGCTACCTATCTAACCTGGGGGGCAGCTACCTAATCTAACCTATACTGAGGGGGCACCTACCTATCTAACCTATACCGGGGGGCACCTACCTATCTAACCTATACTGGGGGGCACCTACCTATCTAACCTATAGTGGGGGGCAGCTACCTATCTAACCTATACTGGGGGGCACCTACCTAACCTATACTGGGGGGCAGCTAACTATCTAACCTATAGTGGGAGCATTAACTTATCTAACCCGTATTGGGGGCACCTACCTACCTAGCTAGTCTATACAGGTGACAACTATACTGGCTACCTATATTGGAGGCACCTACCTAACTAACCTATACTGGGGGCATCTACCTATCTAACCTATGCTGGGGGCAACTATTCTAGCTACCTATATTAGAGGCACCCACCTAGCTAACCTGTACTGGGGGCACCTACCTATCTAACTTATACCGGGGACGCCTGCCTATCTAACCTATACTGTGGGCAACTATACTGGCTACCTATACTGGAGGCACCTACCTGGCTAACCTATACCGGAGGCAACTATACTGGCTCACCTATGCCTGGCTACCTATACTGGGACCTATACTGGAGGGACCTATAGCTGGCTACCTATACTGCGGTACCTATTCTGGGGGAATCTACACTGAGTGCAACTAGACCTGGCTAACCTACACTGCGGGCACCCATACCTTGCTTCGGGGGGAGGGAGGGGGGCGCAATTTTTACACCCTCGCCCTGGGTGCATTTTAGCCTAGAAACTGCACTATCTCCAGTAGTAGCAGGGTTTAACAGCAAATGCTTTCACAAGTGTCAGCTATACTGAGTGCTGGTCGTATCCTCTCCTTTGATGATTAGATCATATGGACATGTAACGGTTATGGTGATGTTTCAAACCACACATCAACTAAGTATGTGTTTGTATTTGTATTGCTGGATGTCCTGGTTGTTTAGAAATTTTATCTTCTCATGTATCTATGCACCAAAATATTTTTGTACTACAGTGCTACGGAAGATGTCGGCAGTATATAATAAAATAAAAATATTAGGGTCTATACTCACATGACTCCATGGACTGTGCAGTGACAAGGCTATATCAGCCTGCATGGGGAACCCGAAGGTAAAGGGGCTTAGGCAGGTGCAGGTGCAGGTACACACACACACACACACACACACACACACACACATGTACACACAAACACGCACGCACGCACGCACACACACACTCTTTTTTTTTAAACAAATTGCCCAATAAATGCAAGGGTGTTTAAGAAACATTTTTCAGGGAGAATATTTAAAATACACCTCAGATCACTGTAAATGTATTGGAGCAGCTGCTTTACTTGCTACTGAACAGGCGAACACAACTCCATCGCCGGTGGCCATGATTAATGGTAATGAAGACATCACAGGCTGCACATCATGCAAGTGCACAACCAAATGTTACAAACATTAAAATACATTTGGTTTGTATATATCCTATTAATATACAATTTTGAGTTGAAGTGTGGGGACAAATCTAATATTACAATCTGATAGCTTGCTGAGCTGACAACACAAATGTTAATTTTTACAGTTTTTTTTCGAATGCTTACACAATAAAATTACAACTTTCCTAGAATTTACAGAACCTAACACTCAAAGAGCAAAATACATTCTCAAATAGGCACAACTATGAGCGCATTGTCAGCTTCACACTTTTTGCAAAACTCTACACACAGTGATTTTCAAAACACTAAACACATCTTGTGTACATTTGACTCAAAAATCATTCATATAGACACGTCCTTGCAATTTCAAAGCAAAGGCTCTCAAATGAACCCTCACATAAGCCAATTGGTTAAACACAGTAACCAGGTGTGCACACACACAAGTGCATAATTATGCACACACCAATCACGTTTTTAAACACTATAAAAAGGCAACAAGATGCCTATCTTCAACAAAAATGGATGGTGTCAGAGCAAGAGGGAGAGTTTGTTTGGAAGGAAGCATCCAGACAGAACAAGGTGGAGGTGGAGGCAGAGGAAGAGGGAGAGGAAGACCCGGAGGAGGCATAAGACGTGGACAAAGAAGGCAACAAAATCTTTCGAATGAAATTCCTGCAAAAAAGTAAAGATGACCAGCACTTGCCAATTCTTAAAAAGCAGGATATTTATTCACAAAAAGGAGTGAATAAAAATAGCCATAACATCCGGACTCCCAGAATGTAACTATTGCTCTTGGTAGTAAGTATAGCTCTTAGCTGCATACAATGGCATGAGGACTTCCTCCAGAATAGGTTACGCCTCCATTGCAGCCCAATTCTAGTCACAACGGACTGTCGCCGTTTCGAACGGATAAACCGCTCTTTGTCAAGTGAAAGCATGTGAATGAAATTCCTGTCACGCTTGTGGACCATGTAATAAACCATGGACTTACAATGAGGGAGGCTGGGTTAAGAGTTCAGCATAACCTAAGCAGGTACGCAGTGGCAACAGTAGTCCGTGCATTTCTTCAAGAGAACAGGTGAGGAACCTGTCTTCTGTCAGCAGCGTAGTAGTGTGTGTAGGAACCTTTTGTGAATACTTCACATAAATCGATACTACTCACACTGGGTGGTTGTCCAATTGCAACTGGATTTTTAGATTTTGAAGAAACCCATCGCCACCCAGGTCTTTACTGTAAAGGTGGGTACACACATCAGATAAAAGTTTGTGGGAAACGAAAGATTACAGACCAATTTTACCCCCTACCATGTAGTATGAGAGCATATCTACACAGTCTATTCTATTGAGCTGAACTCCCCATCAGATAAAAATCTGTGCAAGATGCTGTACACACATGCAAAAGATCAATTCCTGCAAAAGATCAATTCCAGCAAATTGCCTTCATAGTTTATGATATCTGCAGATCCCATACACAGAGCCATTCATCTGCAAATCAGACAATCATCTGCAGATCTGAAAATCCACCCTGGTGCATCTGTTGGCACATGAATGTCCGTTACAGTAAACAAGGTGTGTATGAGATATGCAGATATCATAGATGATGAATGCAATTAGCAGGAACTGATTTTTTGCAGATACTGATCTTTTGCATGTGTACAGCATCTTTGTGTACAGCATGTTGCTTAGATTTTTATCTGATGGAGAGTTCAGCTCAATAGAATAGACTGTGTAGATATGCTCTCATACTACATGAAGGGTGGTAAGATTGGTCTGTGATCTTTCATTTTCCAAAGACTTTTATCTGATGTGTGTATCTAGCTTTAGTCCTCTGGCTTCTCTCTACTGTAATATACATGTTTGGGCAGGGGTCTAGTCCTGGAAAAAGAAGTGAGTGGACTCACCCCAAAAACATCTGCACCGCGCGTAGCACGGTGCCCCGAAAATGGGCGTGGTTAAGCATAGCGTGGGCGTGGTCATGGGTGGGGCCAAATATACATGGCCTTAGCAGTGGTATAAAAGGTCTGCCAGGGGAAGTTTGAGCTCTGTCGTAGTGTATCCCCAAAAAGTAGTTGTAATCTGACAGCATTTCACCAAAAATACACATAATCTGGCAGAGGTTCCTCCAAAATACAGATAATATGGCAGTGGTTCCCCCAAAATAGACAATCTGGCAGCAGCAGTTCCGCCAACATGCACATAATCTGGAAGCAGTTCCCCAAAATACGTGAAACCTGGTAGTGGATCACCCAAAATACACGTAAAATACATGTAATCTGGCAGCAGTGGCCCCCCAACATACACAATCTGGCAGCGGTTCCCCAAAATACACGTAATCTGGCATCAGCGGTTCCCCAAAAATACATATCCGACAGCAGTTCTCCCAAAATAGGTACCCCCAGTATAGCTAGCCAGGTCTATAGGTGTCCCCAGTATAAGTAGCCATGTGTATAGTTGTCCCCAGAATAGGTGGCCAAGTGTATAGATGTCTCCAGAATAGGTAGCCAGGTCTATAGGTGTCCCCAGTATAGCCAGGTGTCCCCAGTATATGTAACCAGGTGTTCAGTTGTCCCCAGTATAGCCAGGTGTATAGGTGTCCCCAGTATATGTAGCCAGGTGTATAGGTATCCCCAGTATAGCCAGGTGTATATGTCCCCGCAGTATATGTAGCCAGGTGTATATGTCCCCAGTACATGTAGCCAGGTGTATAGGTGTCCCCAGTATATGTAGCCAGGTGTATAGGTGTCCTCAGTATATGTAGCCAGGTGTATAGGTGTCCTCAGTATATGTAGCCAGGTGTATAGGTGTCCCCAGTATATGTTGCCAGGTGTATAGTGGCCCCAGTATATGTAGCCTGGTGTATATGTCCCCAGTATATGTAGCCTGGTGTATATGTCCCCAGTATATGTAGCCAAGTGTATAGGTGTCCCCAGTATATGTAGCCAGGTGTATAGTGGCACCAGTATATGTAGCCAGGTGTATAGTGGCCCCAGTATATGTAGCCAGGTGTTTAGCGGCCCCAGTATATGTAGCCAGGTGTATAGCGGCCCAGTATATGTAGCCAGGTGTATAGCGGCCCCAGTATATGTAGCCAGGTGTATAGCAGCCCCAGTATATGCAGCCAGGTGTATAGCGGCCCCAGTATATGCAGCCAGGTGTATAGTGGCCCCAGTATATGCAGCCAGGTGTATAGTGGCCCCAGTATATGTAGCCAGGTGTATATCGGCCCCAGTATATGCAGCCAGGTGTATAGTGGTCCCAGTATATGTAGCCAGATGTATAGTGGCCCAAGTATATGTAGCCAGGTGTATAGTGGCCCCAGTATATGTAGCCTGGTGTATATGTCCCCAGTATATGTAGCCAGGTGTATAGTGGCCCCAGTATATGTAGCCTGGTGTATATGTCCCCAGTATATGTAGCCAGGTGTATATGTCCCCAGTATATGTAGCCAGGTGTATAGTGGCCCCAGTATATGTAGCCAGGAGTATAGTGTATAGTGGCCCCAGTATATGTAGCCATGTGTATAGTGGCCCCAGTATATGTAGCCAGGTGTATAGGTGCCCACCCAGCTGGAGGGGAGCAGCGCAGCAGAGAGGAGCATTAGGCAGAGCAGCGGGGAAGGGCGGACGTTTCCCCCCCCCCCCTCCCTCACCTTAGGGCTCCTCTCCCTGGCTCTCCCCTCCATAACATTGAGGCTGTGGCTGGCGGCGGTGGCTGGCAGCGGCAGAGGTGGGCGGGACTTACCTCCTCCAGTGTTTCGGGGAGTGGACGCTGTCGCTGTGGCTATGCGTGCAGCTAGTCTGGTCTAGTGAAGATCAGACTAGCTGCACGCACGCACGCACAGCGTCCACTCGCCGGAACACTGGAGGAGGTAAGTCCCGCCCACCGCCGCCGCTGCCAGCCGCTGCCAGCCACCGCCCGCCCGGAGCACCGCCGCCAGCCACAGCCTCAATGTTATGGAGGGGAGAGCCAGGGAGAGGAGCCCTAAGGTGAGGGAGGGGGGGGGGGGGGAACGTCCGCCCTTCCCCGCTGCTCTGCCCAATGCTCCTCTCTGCTGCGCTGCTCCCCTCCAGGGTGCTAGGGGGGACGGCGTCCACTCTGCAATAATAGTAAGTGGACGTCGTCACCCCGCGTTCACTCTGGCATCAGCGGTTCCCCAAAAATACATATCCGACAGCAGTTCTCCCAAAATAGGTACCCCCAGTATAGCTAGCCAGGTCTATAGGTGTCCCCAGTATAAGTAGCCATGTGTATAGTTGTCCCCAGAATAGGTGGCCAAGTGTATAGATGTCTCCAGAATAGGTAGCCAGGTCTATAGGTGTCCCCAGTATAGCCAGGTGTCCCCAGTATATGTAACCAGGTGTTCAGTTGTCCCCAGTATAGCCAGGTGTATAGGTGTCCCCAGTATATGTAGCCAGGTGTATAGGTATCCCCAGTATAGCCAGGTGTATATGTCCCCGCAGTATATGTAGCCAGGTGTATATGTCCCCAGTACATGTAGCCAGGTGTATAGGTGTCCCCAGTATATGTAGCCAGGTGTATAGGTGTCCTCAGTATATGTAGCCAGGTGTATAGGTGTCCTCAGTATATGTAGCCAGGTGTATAGGTGTCCCCAGTATATGTTGCCAGGTGTATAGTGGCCCCAGTATATGTAGCCTGGTGTATATGTCCCCAGTATATGTAGCCTGGTGTATATGTCCCCAGTATATGTAGCCAAGTGTATAGGTGTCCCCAGTATATGTAGCCAGGTGTATAGTGGCACCAGTATATGTAGCCAGGTGTATAGTGGCCCCAGTATATGTAGCCAGGTGTTTAGCGGCCCCAGTATATGTAGCCAGGTGTATAGCGGCCCAGTATATGTAGCCAGGTGTATAGCGGCCCCAGTATATGTAGCCAGGTGTATAGCAGCCCCAGTATATGCAGCCAGGTGTATAGCGGCCCCAGTATATGCAGCCAGGTGTATAGTGGCCCCAGTATATGCAGCCAGGTGTATAGTGGCCCCAGTATATGTAGCCAGGTGTATATCGGCCCCAGTATATGCAGCCAGGTGTATAGTGGTCCCAGTATATGTAGCCAGGTGTATAGTGGCCCAAGTATATGTAGCCAGGTGTATAGTGGCCCCAGTATATGTAGCCTGGTGTATATGTCCCCAGTATATGTAGCCAGGTGTATAGTGGCCCCAGTATATGTAGCCTGGTGTATATGTCCCCAGTATATGTAGCCAGGTGTATATGTCCCCAGTATATGTAGCCAGGTGTATAGTGGCCCCAGTATATGTAGCCAGGAGTATAGTGGCCCCAGTATATGTAGCCATGTGTATAGTGGCCCCAGTATATGTAGCCAGGTGTATAGGTGCCCACCCAGCTGGAGGGGAGCAGCGCAGCAGAGAGGAGCATTAGGCAGAGCAGCGGGGAAGGGCGGACGTTTCCCCCCCCCCCCTCCCTCACCTTAGGGCTCCTCTCCCTGGCTCTCCCCTCCATAACATTGAGGCTGTGGCTGGCGGCGGTGGCTGGCAGCGGCAGAGGTGGGCGGGACTTACCTCCTCCAGTGTTTCGGGGAGTGGACGCTGTCGCTGTGGCTATGCGTGCAGCTAGTCTGGTCTAGTGAAGATCAGACTAGCTGCACGCACGCACGCACAGCGTCCACTCGCCGGAACACTGGAGGAGGTAAGTCCCGCTCACCGCCGCCGCTGCCAGCCGCTGCCAGCCACCGCCCGCCCGGAGCACCGCCGCCAGCCACAGCCTCAATGTTATGGAGGGGAGAGCCAGGGAGAGGAGCCCTAAGGTGAGGGAGGGGGGGGGGAACGTCCGCCCTTCCCCGCTGCTCTGCCCAATGCTCCTCTCTGCTGCGCTGCTCCCCTCCAGGGTGCTAGGGGGGACGGCGTCCACTCTGCAATAATAGTAAGTGGACGTCGTCACCCTGCGTTCACGCAGGACTCGACCCCTGTGTTTGGGTCAGCAATATGTAATATACATGTTTGGGTCGGGAAGACAATCTGCAAAGAAACTTGGATCTACAATGAAAATGATGAGAAAAGGAAAAAAAGTAAATTTTAAAAATTACAGTAAGGGCCTGTCTATGCTCATGCATTTTTACAATAAAGGTATATCAAACTTGCTGTAAATAAAATGTGCACATAAAATGCATACATTTTTGCATGCATTTTTTCTGCTTCACAAGAAAAAGGCATATTTATAACTACAGTATTCTGGGAGTGAAAAAGGTGGTTACATTTATACATTGGTGGCAGCAGTGGTGCAGACGCGGAATCGGCCTGTAGTGTATGGGCAGCTTCGATGAATAGACAAATTTATCTCTAATCAGATTCAATTAGAGATAAATTTGTGCCTATGTGGAATCTGTCGATAATTGTCAGGTCTATGGCCACCTTTAGTATTCCCTTTTGTTTTCAAAAAATAAATATATATATATATATATATATATATATATATATATATATATATATATTAATACTCATATATATATATATATACTCATATATTCATATTCTATCTTTATCCAAAATAAATTGCCTGAGTTTATATTTTTTCAGCCCTGAACTGAATTATTTATGTTTTTACAGTAAGCCTAAGAGTACAAAGGTATATTCAGCAAATACAGTATGATAACTGTAAAAAGTTTTTTTGTTTACTGTAAATAAATGTTTTTTTTTTAATTGTCACAAACTGACTTGAATAGATGAAAAGCAATACCATTTTTCATTGGTCTGAATAACTTGTACCATGTAGTGTTGAAGAATGTATTTTTTCACTCTCTCTATGGAAATGCTAACAGTGTTTTAACCACTTGCCGACCGCCCCCAGCCGATGGGCGGCGGCAAAGACTGGGCCTAAACGACCGCAATACGCCCATCGGCGGAGGCGGCGGCAGGCGTGGTTATGCGGCGATCACGTCATTCGTGATTCCCTCTGATTGCCCATAGCACCCCTCAGACCCCCCCCCCCCTGCCCACCCCCAGACCCCTGTTTGCACCCGATCACCCCCCTAATCACCCATCAATCACTCCCTGTCACTATCTATAAACGCTATTTTTTTTTAACCCTAATCTGCCCCCTGCTCCCTCCTGATCACCCCCCACCCCACAGATTCTCCCCAGACCCCCCCCCCCCGTGTACTGTATGCATCTATCCCCCCTGATCACCTGCCAATCACCTGCCAATCACCTGTCAATCACCTGTCAATCACCCATCAATCACCCCCTGTCACTGCCACCCATCAATCAGCCCCTAACCTGCCCCTTGCGGAAAATCTGATCACCCACCCACACCAATAGATCGCCCGCAGATCCGACATCAGATCACCTCGCAAGTGCAGTGTTTACATCTGTTCTCTACTCTAAACACCCACTAATTACCCATCAATCACCCATCAATCACCCCCTATCACCACCTGTCACTGTTACCCATCAGATCAGATCCTAATATGCCCCTTACGGGCACCCAATCACCCGCCTACACGCTCAGATTGCCCTCAGACCTCCCCCTTATCAATTCGCCAGTGCATTATTTACATCTGTTCTTCCCTGTAATAACCCACTGATCACCTGTCAATCAATCACCCCCTGTCACTGCCACCCATCAATCACCCCCTGTCACTGCCACCCATCAATCAGCCCCTAACCTGCCCCTTGCGGGCAATCTGATCACCCACCCACACCAATAGATCGCCCGCAGATCCGACGTCAGATCACCTCCCAAGTGCAGTGTTTACATCTGTTCTCTACCCTAAACACCCAATACTTACCCATCAATCACCCCCTATCACCACTTGTCACTGTTACCCATCAGAATAGACCCTAATCTGCCCCTTGCGGGCACCCAATCACCCGCCCACACGCTCAGATTGCCCTCAGACCCCCCCTTATCAATTCGCCAGTGCATTATTTACATCTGTTCTTCCCTGTAATAACCCACTGATCACCTGTCAATCACCTGTCAATCACCTATCAATCACCCATCAATCCCCCCCTGTCACTGCCACCCATCAATCACCCCCTGTCACTGCCACCCATCAATCACCCCCTGTCACTGCCACGCATCAATCAGCCCCTAACCTGCCCCTTGCGGGCAATCTGATCACCCACCCACACCAATAGATCGCCCGCAGATCCGACATCAGATCACCTCCCAAGTGCAGTGTTTACATCTGTTCTTTCCTCTAAACACCCACTAATTACCCATCAATCACCCCCTATCACCTCCTGTCACTGTTACCCATCAGAATAGACCCTAATCTGCCCCTTGCGGGCACCCAATCACCCGTCCCACACGCTCAGATTGCCCTCAGACCCCCCCTTATCAATTCGCCAGTGCAACCCATCAATCACCCCCTGTCACTGCCACCCATCAATCAGCCCTTAACCTGCCCCTTGCGGGCAATCTGATCACCCACCCACACCATCAGATTGCCCCAGACCTACCCTCAGATCACCTCCAAAGTGCATTGTTTACATCTGTTCTGCCATCTAATCACCCACTGATCACCCATCAATCAGCCCCTGTCACTGATACCCATCAGATTAGACCCCTATCTGCCCCTAGGGCACCCAAACACCCGCCCACACCCCATTTTAGAAAGAAGACACCCCAAGGTATTCTGTTAGGTGTATGATGAGTTCATAGAAGATTTAATTTTTTTGTCACAAGTTAGCGGAAATTGATTTGTATTGTTTTTTTTCACAAAGTGTCATTTTCCGCTAACTTGTGACAAAAAAAAAAAAATCTTCTATGAACTCACTATACACCTAACAGAATACCTTGGGGTGTCGTCTTTGTAAAATGGGGTCACTTGTAGGGTTCCTATACTGCCCTGGCATTTTAGGGGCCCTAAACCGTGAGGAGTAGTCTAGAATCCAAATGCCTCAAAATGACCTGTGAATAGGACGTTGGGCCCCTTAGCGCACCTAGGTTGCAAAAAAGTGTCACACATGTGGTATTACCGTACTCAGAAGAAGTAGTATAATGTGTTTTGGGGTATATTTTTATACATACCCATGCTGGGTGGGAGAAATCTCTCTGTAAATGGACAATTGTGTGTAAAAAAATCAAACAATTGTCATTTACAGAGATATTTCTCCCACCCAGCATCTGTATGTGTAAAAATACACCACAAAACACATTATACTACTTCTCCTGAGTGCGGCGGTACCACATGTGTGACATTTTTTTGCACCCTAAGTGCGCTAAGGGGCCTAAAGTCCAATGAGTACCTTTAGGATTTCACAGGTCATTTTGCAACATTTGGTTTCAAGACTACTCCTCACGGTTTAGGTCCCCTAAAATGCCAGGGCAGTATAGGAACCCCAAAAATGACCCCATTTTAGAAAGAAGACACCCCAAGGTATTCCGTTAGGAGTATGGTGAGTTCATAGAAGATTTTATTTTTTGTCACAAGTTAGCGGAATATGACACTTTGTGAATAACACAATTAAAATCAATTTCCGCTAACTTGTGACAAAAAAAAATCTTCTATGAACTCACCATACTCCTAACGGAATACCTTGGGGTGTCTTCTTTCTAAAATGGGGTCATTTGTGGGGTTGCAATACTGCCCTGGCATTTTAGGGGCCCTAAACCATGAGGAGTAGTCTTGAAACCAAATGTCGCAAAATGACCTGTGAAATCCTAAAGGTACTCATTGGACTTTGAGCCCCTTAGCGCAGTTAGGGTGCAAAAAAGTGCCACACATGTGGTATCGCCGTACTCAGGAGAAGTAGTATAATGTGTTTTGGGGTTTATTTTTACACATACCCATGCTGAGTGGGAGAAATATCTCTGTAAATAGACAATTGTGTGTAAAAAAATAAAAAATTGTCATTTACAGAGATATTTCTCCCACCCAGCATGGGTATGTGTAAAAATACACCCCAAAACACATTATACTACTTCTCCTGAGTACGGCGATACCACATGTGTGGCACTTTTTTGCACCCTAACTGCGCTAAGGGGCCCAAAGTCCAATGAGCATCTTTAGGCTTTACAGGGGTGCTTACAATTAGGCACCCCCCAAAATGCCAGGACAGTGAACACACCCCACAAATGACCCCATTTTGGAAAGTAGACACTTCAAAGTATTCAGAGAGGAGCATAGTGAGTCCATGGCAGATTTCATTTTTTTTGTCGCAAGTTAGGCCCGGTTCACATTAGCGGTGGCTATCCGGAATAGCCGTGCCGGAGCCGCACCGCATGCTGGCCGGACGAAACGGACGCACGGCATAGCAATGTAAGTCTATGCCAGGGTTCACATGTGTCCGTTTCGTCCGGACCGGAGCCGGACCGGATCCGGACTCCGGTGTCCGTTCCAACATGCGCTATTTTTTGGTCCGGCTCCTCCGGCAGCCGTATCCGGGGCGGAGCCGGACTGCACCATCCGGCCAATGGAAACCAATGAGAACCGGAGAGCGCACAACACACTGGCAAAAAATCCGGATGTTCTACCCCACTTCCTATGAGGATTGTTGCGGCGATATTGTATCGGGGACACATGGGCAACCATTTTGGAGTGGAGCAGCACGAGCTGGAGATGTTGGCAGCATGTTGGAGGTGGAGGTGAGTGCTAAACAGCGGAGGGCCTGATTCCACAGGTCCCCCTTCTGCTGACCTCCCAGACCCCAACATTTTTTTTTGTTTTTTATACAGGTTGTTATCTCTTTAAGAATCCGGATCCGGACCGCAACCGTGTTCATACCGCACGGAAACCGTATGCAACCGGACCGGATCCGGACAGGAACCGTACGGTTCAGGTCCGATCCGGCTCCGGTGCGGTCCGGACATCCGGTGCGGTTTTTGCAAAACCGCAAGTGTGAACCGGGCCTTAGAAGAAATGGAAACTTTTTTTTTTTGTCACAAAGTGTCATTTTCTGCTAACTTGTGATAAAAAATTAAATCTTCTATGAACTCGCCATGCCTCTCACTGAATACTTTGGGATGTCTTCTTTCCACTTTTGGCACCATAGTTTGTAAACGCTATAACTTTTACCCAATCCAATAAATATACACTAAATGTTTGGTTTTTTTTTTTATCAAAGACATGTAGCAGAATAACTTTCATGCTCAAATGTATAGGAAATTTTACTTTTTTTGAAAAATGTCAGCACAGAAAGTTTAAGTCATTTTTTTGACAAAATTCATGTCTTTTTTGATGAATATAATAAAAAGTAAAACTTGAAGCAGCAATCAAATAGCCCAAAAGAAAGCTGTGTTAGTGACAAGAAAAGGAGGTAAAATTCATTTAGGTGGTAGGTTGTATGACCGAGCAATAAACCGTGAAAGCTGCAGTGGTCTGAATGGAAAAAAAGGCTCTGGTCCTTAAGGGGCGAATAGACTGTGGTCCTTAAGTGGTTAAGTTAAACACTGGAGTGTTTAAATGATTTAAACAGAATCTGCTCATATGATGACATCTGTTTGACAAGAAAATAGGGTTTAGGCAAGAAAGTGTACAGTTTTGACTAATGTGGTCCATTTTGCACATAATCTGAGGTGTTGTGCTACTTGTGTGTGGTGTTGTGAAAATTGTGTGAAGTGTTTTAAAAAATTTTAAATTTTTTTGAAAACTGTGCTTAAGCAATTGTAAAAAACTGTAAAAAGTAAGATTTCTTTAGCTAAAAATCCTGAATCTGATGACTAGGGATGATCGGAAAGAGCAAATTCAGTTCCGCCGGAAATCATGGATTCCGTCAGTGTTAAATTCCGTCGCTATGAAAATTCCGCTGGATTTGTGCGGAATTCCGGATTCCGTCGGAATTTTTTTTAAAAAAATCGCTAAAGTAACCCTGTTTATCCTATATGATAGCCCATAGGCCCACCCTTCCTCCCTATTCCCTCCTCCACCCTCCGGGAGGAGGGTCTCGTCTTCCAGGGAATTGTAGTATTTCAAAAGCCAGCTTACATACCGTGGCTGGGAATTGAACCCAGGCTGGGCTGGGAATTGAACCCAGGTCTGAGTGTGTGGTAGGTAACTCACTTAACCACTATACCCCCACCAAAACTACATGCTGAAGCCAGACTAGCAGGTACCATTATGATCAATCCAAGAGAAAAATTAGCTTGCTTAAGGATTTGTAGCATGTCAAAAGCCAACTCACATTGGCTGGGAATAGAACCCAGGTCTGAGTGTGTGGTAGGTAACTCACTTAACCACTATACCACCACCAACACTACATGTTCCCTTTCACCATCTAGTAATGCAGCTGAAAGTATCTGGGGGCATGCACAGGACTGCGCCCGATCGTGCACAGCTCTGCTGCAATGTAAAATCATATAGGACGTAGATATACTGTGTGGGGTGGAATACTGTAAGTGGTTAAACAAGGCCTCTAGTGTCATCAGTAGGGATGGTCGCTGGATTCCGCAGAATTGTAAATTCCGTCATTCCGGACGGAATTTGGTGATTCCGGTTCCGATATCACGGAACGGAATTGCAATAGCTCTAAAACGGAATTCCGCGGAAAATGTTTATATTCCACTGAATTTTATGGAATTCAAATTTACTTTCTCACCTAACTAATTCCTCCCTCCTCCCAATTTCCAAGGGGTATTTTTCTTGGTCATTTTTTGCATCCCTTGACTGGCCAAATACTTCTGAGTTGACTATACATTCTCTGATTGGTCCAATGCTTCTAAGTTCTGTAATTGGTCTAAAATTCCCCATTTGCGGTAATGCAGTATTTCTGCAGAAATCTGATTACCATTTTCGGTTCTGCAAAATTCGAATGAGCATCCCCACTTAGCAGCTATACAGCTACTATTTGTAAACATTGATATGCAGTGTACCAGCTTGCACAGATAGTGGAAGGTCAAAAGAGCAGAGAACTCTCACTGGGTATTTTAAAATATATAAATACAGCAGCTGTACTTAAAATGCAATAGCAGCTTTAAGAGCTTAAGAGTCTCATTGGATAGCTGTAAAGTAAATCTTACTAATATTATAAATGTGAAAGTTTGGATGTTTGTATGTTTGTTACTCAATCACGCTACAATGGCATAACGGATTTGAATGAAATTTGGCACACACATAGAGCTTGATTCACAAAAGGGTGCTTGTAATTTGTAAATGGACAATAATACTTGTGCATAAGACCAATTATGATAACTGTATGAGTAATAACATGTAGGAAAACGTTTTTATTGAATATTAGGTCAGAATTAAATCCGGCTTTAAATACACATTTAAAGGAAGCCCCAGGTAAGTTGAACACATTTTTTTAAAGGTTACAGTACTTTAAAGTCTCATTGGATAGCTGTAAAGTAAATCTCACTAATATTATAAATGCAAAAGTTTGTATGTTTGTTACTCAATCACGCAACAATGGCTGAACGGATTTGAATGAAGTTTGGCACACACATAGAGCTTGATTGACAAAAGGGTGCTAACACAGTTAGCACACCTAAAAGCTTTGGACGTGCAAATTAGGGTGCTAAGTAGTTTGCACATCCAAAGCTGTTACTTATCGCACGTTAAGTTGGTGCGCGCGAAACGTCGCACCATTCGCGTGTACAATGTGCAACGTTTCGCACACACTGCGCAGCGCTAACCTTTGCGCACGCAAACGCTTGCGCGCATATTAGCGTGTGAAGCGTCAGTTTTCACGTCCTAAGGGCCCATTCACACTACAAGAGCTTTTTAAACGCTAGAGATTTTAAAAGCTCTTGCTAATGCAATGCTATGGGGGATTTTTACAAAATCACATCGCTCCAGTGTGAACACTCTCATAGGATAACATTAACAGGAGCCTTTAAAATCACAAGTGCTCAGAAAAGCTCTCATAGTTTGAACAAGCCCTAAGTGCCTTTTCACTGGCGTGCTAACACTTAGCACCCTTAGTGAATCGAGGCCATAGTACATTACCTGGAATAACATATAGGGTATTTTTTATCCCCATAACCAAAAAGTGGGCGGAGACAAATACAAATTTCACTGGGAAAATGTAAACGGCAGCCATTCTTACACTGTTCATGGTAGGGATCTCAAACTTTGCACAGTTAGTCACTGGGTGGATGGGATTAATATTCAGAACAGTGGGTGTGAGTCTAAAAAGCCAATCAAAATTCACCTATTGATTTTCAAGGGGAATATTTAATTATTGCCATTCTTGCACTGTTAATGGCACAAGCTTCAAAACTAGTACAGTTGGTCATTGGGTGACTGGGGTTCAAATTCAGAAAAGGGGGTGGAGCCACAGCCAATAAGATTTTTTTCACTTCAACTCAAATTATTGAAAACTAAAATCTCACAAACTAGGTCATTGAGTAATTGAGGGTTAGAAAAAGTGGGCGTAGCCAACACCAGCCAAATTCAGCCATCAGCTAGTGAAACATATTTTTATACACACTCAAAGGACAGAGATGTGTTTTAAAGATTTTTTTCTTTATATTTAGAAGTAATACTCAAACAAGTTGCAGGACAAAGCACCCACATCCCTGTCTCCATCTGCTAAATCCCTGTCTCCATCTGCTAAAGTGGTATGAGCACTATAATATAAAACATATAAAACAAACCTTTCCTTAAAGGGAACCAGAGATGAACGTTTCACACAAAATAAACATATTAGTTGATAGCTTGTAAAGAATAAATGCTCTACCTGATAATTTTGCCGCTCTGGTGTGCCTTTTTTAGTGTTTTTTATCCATTATTGCTCCAGGAAAAATCAAATATGGCCGCCGGCTCATATCCCTTCTCCTTCCGGGTTATATGAGTTGTTCTGGATGTGCTGTCTAGGCTATATGAGACTATGCTGCTATCTAGGCTTATGCAGCCTTTCATCTGTGTGCTTTCATTTTGGTATGATCTGCCTGTAGGAAGTGTCACTGATAATAACTGCAGTTTCATTCCTATGAGAATCTAGTGCACACAGAGCACACAGGGATCATATTACAAACACAGGGCTTCTCTCTCAGGAGCAGCAGCCCCTCCCAGTCATCACAGCTCTCAGTATGCAAAGCAGAAGATCTAAGCCAGGAGGGGGAAGGCTTGGGCTTGAAAGGACCCACAGAAGAGTGACTCAGCTATAATGATTCCAGGTCAAACCTCGACTGAATAGTCGATGGATTCTTATCACAGTTGCTAATAGACTAATTAAGCAGATAACAATGAAACTAAAAGCAGGGTAGGTGTTTACTGTCATGTTCCCACTGATAAATGTAATAAAATACATGAGGGTGCTTCATCTCTGGTTCTCTTTAACCACTTAAGGACCACGGGCTTAAACCCCCCTAGTGACCAGGCCATTTTTAACTAATTAGGCCACTGCAACTTTAAAGCCTTGCAGCAGGGCCGCACAACTCAGCACACAAGTGCCCCTCCCCTTTTCTTCCCACCAACAGAGCTTTCTATTGGTGGGCTGTGATCACTCCCAGGATGTTTATTTTTTTTAATAAATATTTTATTATTACAATAAATGTTATTTTTTTTAAATGATTTCTATCCCCCCCTCCCTCCCTCCGCCACCAGCCAATCAGTGCAATCGGCTGTCATAGGCTTCAGTCTATAACAGTGGATCACTTCCCTGCCTCCCTGCAGCTATGAATTACACTTTCAGTAGGTAGCAATGTGCATTTAGATGGGGAATGAGGGAGCAGCCTTCTAAAGGTAATTAATGCATTAATCCCCCTAAGCGCCCACAACATTTACAGACCTCCCTTAACCATGTTACGCTTGCGTAACGCCGATGGGTGTGATTGCAGTGGCAGCCCCAGCCGTGTCACACGGACGGCTGTCCCCAGAACAGTGCTGCCATAGATTGCAGCGCTGTACACAGTAAATAGATGGTGGTTTCGCCGTCTAACAGTCTTCTAGCGGCGAATACCGCTGGGAGACTGATGACAGAGCGGAGCTCAGTCATTCAAGCAGAGATGCGCGCATCGGCATGCATGATCTCCTGCAAAACCCCGCCCTAGGACTTGACACCAATTGGCATTAGGTGGTCCTGGGGCTGCCGCTGCGATCAGACCCATCGGCGTTACGCAGTCGTAACACGGTTAAGGGAGGTCTGTAAATGTTGTGGGCGCTTAGGGGGATTAATGCATTAATTACCTTTAGAAGGCTGCTCCCTCATTCCCCATCTAAATGCACAGTGCTACCTTCTGAAAGTGTAATTCATAGCTGCAGCAGTGGAAGTGTCACCTTGGCCAATGCGGGGCCTGTTTTCTGGAAAGGCCAACAAGGCCCGGGCCTGGGCAGCGGCAGCCCAAGAGGGCACCAGGACATGAAAAAGGGGCTACTGCAAATGAAAGAAAAGGCTGCAAATGTGGATCAACGCATGGAAAGGGAAGCTGACCCCACACTGGGAGCTGCACATGAAAGAGAGGGTCTGCAGCAGGGATGGTCGTAGTCAGCCAACTTTGCTACGCTGAAAAAACGCGTAGTTTTACGCAATTATGCTTCACCAAACTATGGTTCCAAATTCAAAAAATCTCTTCGTATGCATTTCATAGACTACGCGTTAAAATACGCAATTACGCGTAGTGTGAAACGTAATGTATGCGGATGCTTATGCCCGCATGCAGAACATTTTAAGCATTAATTCCGCTTTAAATGCTTATACCGGGAACTCTTCTATGTGTACATTCCCCTTTCCAACACATAAATTTGTAAACATACAATCGCACGCGGAAAATTAGACGCGAGTAAAGCATTCATGTTAACTACACATAGTTGGCGTAAGCTACCCATATTGGTACTTCGCTACGCGTAAATTCGTAAGCGTAGTTTTGAAATTTCACATACAAACTACGATGCGTAGATGCGAACTACAATGCGTAAATTCGCACTGGCGTAGTTTCTGCTCATCCCTGGTCTGCAGTACAGGGATAATGCACATGGACGAGGGGGCGGCACATGGAGTGGTAGGGGTGCTGATACTTGGAAGGGGCGCACCAATATACTTGGCCTCAGATGTAAGGGTGCATACACACGCAATATTGATTGGTTAATTTTACCACTTTTATGTAGTATGACGGCCAGCAGTTTTGAATACTTCAAACAGATTGTGTAGATAAGCTGTCATACAATACGGAAGTGGTAAAATTGGCCAATCAAGATTCTGTGAGTGTGCCCTAAAAGCAATTACTTCTGTAAGAATCTTTATTTGTTAATGATGAGCTACAGTTGAATGAAGGTGCTTGGCAGATCTTTCTATGCAAAAACATGTAAGTTTGAGCAGAAGCATTTTTTGTATGCCAAAATTAACTTCTCTGTCTTATCTCTCTAGTCTCTGTCTAGTCTGCCAAAGCTGCAACAGGTTTAGAGGGAAGAAGCTCAAATTAGTGACCTTTGAGAGTCCTCAGCAGGTCTGAGTACTGATCTCATCAGGGGCGTCTCACCCACCAGGCAAGTATAGGCGGTTGCCTGGGGCGCCATGAGGTGGTGAGGCGCCATGAGGTGGTGAGGCGCATTCCCCCACCGCTGCTACTGTGACCATGTTTTTTTTTTTTTCTATATTATATTACCTCCCGACTCAGTCCCCGGTGCTCAGCACGCTACCATGTGCTCAGCAGTGCCTCCACCTCCACTTCTCCCCAGCCAATAGAGCAATCAATACTGCTCTTCTCTGCCAGGCTCCTTCTTTAAAGCCGTGCCCCTTCTTCTCAGTAGCCACACAGGTAAAGTGTTTATCCCGTGTGGCCCAGCGTTTAACTCTCCCCCACGCCAGTCAAACCAGGAGCCAGCGGCCAGCCAGCTTATGCCCCCGACAGTCTGACCCCCCACCTGTGTCACTGGCTGCACACAGACACTGGAGCGAGACAGCCAGGGGACAGATGCAGTCACAGAGAGAAGAATGTGATGTGTCCGCGTTGGAGCCCCGCCCCCGCACAAGACAGCAACACAGCCCGGGAGAAGGGAAGTTTCTGCTCCAGAGTAGTGATGGGAATTCCGGCTCTTTTCAGAGAATCGACTCTTCTGAATCGGCTCCCATTAAAGAGCTGGCTCTTACGGCTCTGAATCGGCTCTTCATTAAATATCACTAAACACCACTCAGAATCGAAGTAAAAGCCCCGCCCCCGTCTCCATGACGATTCCAGACTGCTTCTCTGACTGGGGCAATCCCTCCTGCTACTGCTCTGCTCCGCCCTATACACTCCTACAAGCTGTAAGAGGAGGACTACATCTCCCAACATGCCTCAGCGCCCTTTATTGCAGAGCAAAGCAGAGCTCTGTGGGGCAGCTGAGGCATCGGCTCTTTCAAAACTGAGAACCGGCTCTTGTCTTTTAGAGCCGGCTCGTTCGCGAACGACCCATCACTACTCCAGAGATGATAAGCTGCATGCACAGGCAGAAGAGAAGGTATGCAGGCAGGCTGCTAAGAACACTTCCTGTCCTGTGTGCAGACTCCCAGTACTGTTATAACTGCTAGAATGTGCCCTGCTCTTTTGATACTAGAGTTTTCTTTGAAAGCTGGTTAGGCTGTAGGCTGGTAAAGCTGTAAACCTGTGCTTTAGTGCTGTGCTGTCTCTCCCTCTCCCCTCTCTGTTCCTCTGCCCCCTCTTCTATCTTATGCTGTCTCTACCCCTCTCTGTTCCTCTGCACTCTCTTCCATCTTATGCTGTCTCTCCCTCTCCCCTCTGTTTCTCTGCACCCTCTTCCATCTTATGCTGTCTATCCCTCCCCCTCTCTGTTCCTCTACCCCCCTCTTACATCTTATGCTGCCTCTCCCTCTCTACTTTTTCCCTCTGCTCGGATTACGTGTATTTTCTGGTGAAACGCTTCCACATTACGATTATTTTCTGACAACGCTGCCCCATTACGATTATTTTCTGGTGAAAAGCTGCTGCCCTATGATTAATTTCTGGTGAAATGCTGCTGCAATAAGTGTATTTTCTGGTGAAACACTGCCACATTATGATTATTTTCTGGTGAAACGATGCTGCATTATGATTATTTTCCTGGGGGGGGGAGGGGCTTGGGGGGGGCGCCACAGGTTTTCTCGCCTGGAGTGACAAAATGACTAGAGGCACCCCTGGATCTCATGCTGTATGAAAACCATACCCAATGACGGAAGTGACCATACCTCTGTTTGAATAAAAGTGCCTAGTCTCCTTAGCTTTTTAATGTTCCCTGTATTCAAGCTTTGATTGTTATTCTCTGATAAAAGCATACAAAAATGAATCAATGATTAATAAGTCTTTAGCACAAACCTAGGAGCTGAACTGAGCACTGAGTCATGCATTTACTGCTTTGATTAAGCTTGCTTTATTTAGACTTAGGTACTGCAGTGCTTTTTCTAAAAAAGAACAGTGATACTGAAGATGTTATCATGCATATATTATCCACAATTCAATTCACTGATGACTCAGTGTCACTGGAAAGTTTGACCAAGTCTCTGTTAAAGCTTAAAGAGAACCCGAGGTGGGTTTGAAGAATATTATCTGCATACAGAGGCTGGATCTGCCTATACAGCCCAGCCTCTGTTGCTATCCCAAACCCCCCTAAGGTCCCCCTGCACTCTGCAATCCCTCATAAATCACAGCCACGCTGCTGACAAACAGCTTGTCAGAGCTGGCTGTGTTTATCTCTATAGTGTCAGTCTGCTGCTCTCCCCGCCTCCTGCAGAACTCCAGTCCCCGCCTGCATCCCTTCCCTCCCTGCTGATTGGAGGGAAGGGACGGGGGCAGGGACCAGAGCTATGCAGGAGGCGGGGGAGCAGCTGAGACTAACACTACAGATGTAAACACAGCCTCACAACACTATATAAGAGAGAACAGAGGCCAAGCAGAGGCGCTGAGTGTCGTTTGTTTTGCTAGATGCTGTAACTCCTTTTTCTATTGCCTGAGGAAGCGGGCGCTGACCCGTGAAACGCGTTGCTTTGTTTTATCTGGAGTTCGTTAATAAATAGACTGAATGTACAGTCGTATTGTGTCTGCTTGGAGGGGGTAAGTCCACCACTGCCTCCTCTAATTATCAAGTTTTGGCTTTTAAGCTCCTTTAAAACCCCTTTTATCCTTTTGGCGCCTCTGTTCTCTCTTATATAATATTGTATCCACCCTTGGTGAAGGGTTGCGACCCTTTCTACTATCTACAGAGAGCGACTTCTTATTCCTGAGTGGGGTCAGGATAATCTCCCCACCTGCCTTTACAGTGGTTGCCTATTGGTGACCCATGTTTGTGAGTATAACAACTATTACTCTTTGTCATTACCCCCTTTGTCAATACATACTACACTATTGGGGCTCTTGGTGTTCCTCTGTTTATCTCGTTTACAGCCTCACAACACGGCTGTGATTTATGAGGGATTGCAGAGTGCAGGGGGACCTTAGGGGGGGTTGGGATAGCAACAGAGGCTGGGCTGTATAGGCAGATCCAGCCTCTGTATGCAGATAACATTCTTTAAACACACCTCGGGTTCTCTTTAAGTTCACCCTCCCAGGCTTTACAAAGCTGAGAACGGGTTAATGTCATTACTCACAAATTTTTCTATATCTGATACAGCTATTTCAGAGAAATTCCATTTGGAAAAAAACAGCCAAACAATCCAGAGTTCCATGAACAAAGTATAAACAGCCAACAGAGTGGGAGTTGCTTACTGAGTACAGAGCCAGCACTTGACCCGCCCTCCCTCTCCCTTTCCTGCTGAGTAGGGATAAACTAGAGAGGAATTGCTGAGACTCTTTATCTGCAGCTGCAATGCTTAACACATCCATCTGCATTAGCACAGAGGAGGTGAGTAGGGTCAGCTCTGTGCTCAGATGGAAAAGCTACCTGGTGCCCTCTCCTACTTTCTTCTGGACTACTTGAGGAAGGTGATAGGGGGAGGAGTCTGGGTGAAAGAAAAACGACTGTTCAGTCAAGCCAAGCAGCATCTCACACTGATACAGGAAACCAGCATCCCAACACCAGCCAGGTAAAAAATAAAATAATAATAATAATAATGATGCAAAAATGGTTTATGTGCATTTATATACATTCTTAAAATTTGTATTTATGTATTTATTTCTTCTGGTATGAAACTCTATGTCTGGAGCATGACATATAAAAATCAAACAGTGGCTACACACAAAGCACTAACTATAGTACCTACAGTTGTTATAATTTGATTTACGGTGTGTAGGTTATTGTCCTTTAGCACCCCCGATCTTGGTGGTGGGGCTGCCACACGAAGCTCCCAGGCACACTGATTTTCTGTTGGGGTTCTTTCTCTTAGCCTTTGGAATTCAACTTCCACTGCAAGGCAGCAGAGCCAGTTTTGGTCAACAGTTGGTTATGCCAATACTGGCTATAGCTAGCCAGTGTTCCTTGTTCCACCACTCAAGGAGGCTCCTGATGGGAAGCCAACTAAATGCATAGAAACTCACACACCCATTCACGCCCATTCAGGAGTTTTTATTTATGCATTTTCTTGCCTCTTAACTCACTGACTAGTGTAAATGAGCCCTAATAATAATCACTAACTGAACTCATCTACTTAAGAATGAATATGTATTCATGTATGCATTATTGTGTGTTTCAATAGTTAGCTTAGATAGTTTGTAAGGACCCAATTGGGGTCAAGATAGGAGGGATAATTGTAATATGTAATTTGAAGTATATACCTTCTGTTCCGAGCCTTCCTCGGCAGACATATACAATAAATATACCTATACTATACTTCCAAGAGACTGATATTTCACAACAGTTGTGCCATTGGGCCCATCATACTTTACCCAAAAGGCAATCCCTTGACATTGCCCAGGTTCCACCATGAGGAGGTAGTCAGCGTGGAGCCCTCACAAAGAGGTAGCGAGATAATTCCTCTACTTATCTGCATTTCATTGAAGTGAATTCTTACTGGTTACTGTGTATTAGGGCCCTTTTCCACTAGCTGCGTTTTTGCAAAAAACGCAAAACGCATGTGTTTGCTAATTCTGAAGTGCAGCCTGTTTAAAATAATAATCTTTGGCGGCCTTTTCCACTGCTGCGTTCCGATTTTTAAAAAATGCAAACGCATGTCTGTGCGATTATGATGCGTTTTGCGTTTCAATGTAAAGTATAGGAACGCATGAAAAACGTATAAAATGCATTTGCTTTTTGTATTGATTTAACCACTAGTATCTATTTTCAAAAATTGACACAACACTTGCCAATCAGAAAAATGAAAACGCATAAAAAACGCACAAAAAATGCACATCAAAATTGGTCAAAGATGCAAACGCATGCATTTGCATTTTGCAGTGGAAAAGGATCCTTATTGTTCTTACATGTTTTATTGAATGGAGTAGACAGTATGCTTACATGTCTATTACAATGCATGCCATTCAAACTCATGAACATAAACTGTATATAGGATGTCCTTAAAAAAAAAAATCACAAAAGTTTAAGTGTTGTCTGTTAAAAAAGTGTTACTATCACTTTTACTTTCAGAGCAGTTTTGAAAATATACAATCTAGTTGGCTATTATGGGAAACAGACTCTATTATTGCCCCCCCCCCCCAAAAAAAAAAAAGACAAGGTATGTTTTAGGCTAAATGTAGCTCAAGGCATAAAACAAATTGGTTTTCTTTTAATTGAATAGCATAATATGTCTTGTTAAGAAAAAATGAATGTAATCCTAGCCTAGAATCACAGCTGTGGAATCACAGTCTTGTCACATAATCAGTGCCACTAGAGCAGCAATGTTGCCATGCTACAGGAGCCAGAGAACATCATGTTTCTAGGTAGTTGTACAATTCTGCTAGACTTAAATTAATCTACTCGACAAAACAAGCAACTATACAGCCAGAAACAGTGAAGCTATTCTTTCAAAGGAAATAAAGTGCTGTTTTAAGCGATATATTTATTCAGGAGAAAACTTAAAGTAAACTTGTAGGGAAAACATTCCCCCTCTGGGGTACTTACCTCAGAAGTGGGAAGTCTCTGGTTCCTAATGAGGCTTCCCCCATCCTCCTCAGCCAGCTCGTTCCAGTGCTGGATCTTCTGAAGCCACACAGGCCACAATATTTACAATTGGCAGTGTGCGTGGACCAGTGGCGTAGCTAAGGAGCTGTGGGCATCGATGCAAGTTTTACAATGCCCACCCCAAGCACTCTATACATAACAATTGATGTGGTGCGCCAAAACCTGCCAATGGCAGCTGCAGTGTCAGAGGTGCAAGAAGGGGAGGGGGAACAGCTTGTTAATGAGTACCACTATTCAAAGTATCTATAGAAGTGATTATTATGAGCACAGGACCAATAGAGAGCTAATACTGTGGTTGAGGAAGGGCCCCTCTGGCCCATGAGCCCTGATGCAGTCGCAACCTCTGCAATGCCTATTGCTGCGCCCCTGACACAGGCGTACTAGCAGCTTCCCTCTCAGGCTCCGGCAGAAACAGCTGAGCTTGATCGGATGCAGGTGCAAACTGTTGGCTATTTTCCATGTCCATTGGAAAGCCGCTTCTGTGTCTGTGTGCACCACTGACAAGCCCTTGTATCCCCTCTGGTGAGGAGGATGGGGGAAGCCTGTTTAGGATCCAGAGGCTTCCCTCTCCCAAAGTAAGGACCCCCTAGTGGCACTTTTTCCCTTCAGGTATACTTAAAGTGGACCCAAATTAAAAATACAAGATTTCAGAAATAAAATCTATTTTCTAAATTATAATAATAAATAGCAGCCTTTTTTCAGCTGCATGATGACAAATATAAATGTTTTTACATTTATTGGAGGAACCCCTCCCTTCCTTTCAAATTGACGGGATTTTTCCAGCAAACTGGTGAAGTAGATGGTGTCCGGCAATGGAGGAATTGCTAATGGCTGCCCCCAGTATAACCCTAGTTATGAAAAGAGAAGGGTGAAAAGCATGCACTGAAATGATCATAGGTTTGAAGGAGTGTTTATTTATCTTTGTATGTGTCAGAGTGGTGCAACTAAATATTTTTAATTAAAAAAATGTTTGGTTTGGGTCCGCTTTAAAAGCACAACTGAAGCCAGAGAAATATGGAGGCTGACATAGTACTCTCTTTTAAATAATGCAAATTGACTAGCAGTCCTGCTGCTGATCCTCTGTCTCTAATACTTATGACCATAGACCCTGAACAAGCATGCAGATGAGGTTTTCTGACTGAAGTCCTATTACATTAGCTTCATGCTCGTTTTTTTGCCTTCTCCTGATGGTTAAACAGGAAATACCTCATAAAAGTAATTTGCCTGGGTGATGCAAGTAAAGGAAGGGGGGGGGGGGGGCAAGTGCTGTTAAGCTGTCTTGCACCAATGTTAAAAAAGAGAAATACTATCAGTGCTCTGTTTGCTGTCACTAGAGTGCCAGACACCCCAACAACCCATCTATATATGCCACACCTGCCATTACTGTACCAGTCACCTCAACACTTCTTGACATTCACCGCACTTGTTACTACAGTGCTGGCCACCGCAATAATCTCCTAATATCCTCTGCACCCTTCCTCTACAGTACTGGGCATACTAACACTCTTCTGAAGTCTGCTGTATCTCCTCCAGACCTGTCACTTGTCACCTCTTTAGTGCCAGGTACCCTAAAACTCCACCAATGTCTGCTGCTACAGTATCAAGCACTCTAAAATCTAGAGCACCTCTGTAAAGCAGCCCTGGCAACATCGCTCCCCGCTGCTACAGTTCCAACTACCAAGACCTTCACTGATCACACCACAGCTTCTGCTCTTCAAACACCATGAAATGGAAGCCCCGGCAAAAAAACAGTGCATTTGAAATTGGATATTTAACATGCAATTTTTTTTTTCGTTTTCATTTACAACACTTCGTAATTGGAAATGTGTGCCATAAGTAGCAAAAAGGAAAAGAAGTCTGCCTGATTTTTTTCCACAAATGAAGGACAGACAAATGCAAAAAATCACTAATTCCCAAGTGGGTCACTGGGCCAAATCCTATTCCAGGTGATAAGTAACTTTCAAATGTGAGCTTCTTTTCATCTTGCCATCACACAAGGATTACCGGCAAACAGTGGTGCTCATCTGAATTCCGGATATCCGGGTAACCCGGATATCCAAACATTTTTATGCTATACGGATCGGATTCCGGATCTCTTTAGAAATCCGGATAGCTATCTGCAGATATTTGGCCGCATAACCCGGATATCCGTGGATATTGCGCATATACGGATCCGAAATACTGTAACTAAGGAGATGACTTCCTGGAGCCAATCAGAGGTCTCCCAGCAGAAGCCCTAGCAACCAATCACAGAGGGGAACCCTTGCCAGCCCGGCCTCACCTCATTGAGCCAATCAGATGGCTCCCAGCCTAAACCCTGGCACCCAATCACAGAAAGGAACACTGGCCAGCCCCCCTGTATAATAAAGATGGCTGCCATGATGAGACATATCATCTTAGCTTGCTGAATGCTCACCGAGAGACATGCTCCAGTGCTGGTGGCCTAGCAAGGGGGCTGTACACGGTTATAAACCTAAAGCTGTTCAGTGATTAACCCCTTCACTACTATCACTACACTATTGTTAAATCATTAATTAGCTTGATTGATGTCATAGTGTGACAGTTAGCTTGTGTGCTCCAGTGCTGCTGGGCCAAGGGCTGTACACAGTGATAAGCTGTTCAGTGATTAACCCCTTCACTATCACTACACTATAGTTAAATCGTTAATTAGCTTGAGTGATGTCATTGTATGACAGTCAGTGTGTGCTGCAGGCAGCTGCTCTGTGTCTGTGTTTGTCCTGTGCACAGACCAGGCCAGCTGCTGCCTGCTGGCCAGCTATTAGCCTTAGGTATAGGTTAGGTTAGGGATTAGGGGATAGGAGTATTGCTGTGTTATTGTGTAGTTAGTACTGTAGTACTGCAGTCAGTGTGCTAGTAGTTGTTAGAGTAGTAGTACTACTGTGTTAGCTTTCTACAGCTGTGCTGTGAGCAGTGCCAGCGTGACAGTCAGTGTACACTAGTGTCTTCTCCTCTGCTGTCTGACTGTCACTCGGCACTTCACAAGTGTCACATGGCACTTGGCACGTGTCACGTAGCACTTGCCACGTGTCACTTGCCACGTGTCACATGCAACGTGTCACGTAGCACTTGCCACGTGTCACATGGCACTTGCCACGTGTTACGTGTCACTTGCCACGTGTCACGTGGCACTTGCCAAGTGACACTTGGCAAGTGCCACGTGACACTTGGCAAATTCCATGTGACACTTGGCAAGTGCCACGTGCCAAGTGCCACGTGAGACGTGCCAAGTGCCACGTGCTAAGTACCAACTGCCACGTGCGACGTCCGGCATGCTCCTGGCACACGTTACACCTGCTGCTGCTGCATTGCCCTGCTCCTGCTACCTGTGCAGCTCCCACCACCAGGCCAGGATGCTACAGGCCACTGATACCACCTATATTTAACCCAAAACACAATTGCTGTGTAATTTTTTGGAGGTGTCTTGGCTGAAAACTGTCATGTCCCAGTTGTGCGGTTGGACTTTGGACACAATTTGGGCTGCACGACCGCTGTCTGGAACCTAGGCCTAATGTTAATTGACAGACATTTTTTTTTGAGGGGGAGATTTTAAGTCCCCACCTCATCAATTAGTGTTCCCCTTTAAAAAAAAATAATGATGCTACGTGCCTCATTTATCCTTAAAAAACTTTTTAACGCAATTTAAAGGGCACTTCCGTTTTTTTTCTATCCGCATATTCGAATCCGCCGGATAATGCGTTCGGATATCCGCATGAATGCGGATATCTGAATCCGGATATCCGATCCGGATTCGGATATCTGGGTATCCGGATCCGGATCAATTCGGATTTTAAAAAGTGGTATCCGAGCACCCCTGCCGGCAAATTCTGCTGCTGGTTTCACTAGTGCAATGGCCGTTCGCTAGGGAGCAAAAGTATAAGCGATGATCCCATATCCTGGGTGATAGGGAATGAGGTTGTGGCCTGTGGTGCTGTCCCCCGGGAGGTGTTAAATTTAATTGCATTAGGCGATGCTCCTATTGTCTAATTTAAGAACTTGCCAGCGCTTATTGCTGGCAAGTTTGGTAGTTGGATATGGCCCATTGACTTTAAACATTACTGCAGCAGTACGTGTTTTGCGGGTGATTCCAAAATGCTGCTGAAACAGCTCTAGTTGGCCCCAAGCTTTAGGTTTCTTTATAAACTTTCTTACTGTTTTTTGTAAACATCAGTTGCAATTTTAATTTATCACAGTTATTTTCTGTTTAATGATTTTTCTGCAGAACAGAAATACATCTATAGGTTTACAATATGCTTCATATAGACAATATATAGATGATCTGTTTGTTTTCTGAAGTGGCCTCTCACAACAAGCTTTGTTTGAATCCTCTAATTACTTAAATAGCAATAGCTAGAATGTATTCTTCACTGTGACTTCTGATTTTTGCTCTATTAACTTTTTAGGTCTTACGTTACTTGGAGACCATTAATAACATGTTAATATCAGAAATTACTTTTAGCAACCAGTCATTGCCTAAGCAATACTTTTAAAGAGAATTCCTGAGGGGTGAAGCAGGTGGTTTCAGTGCACGACGCTCAGCCAGGCGCCCATACCAGCAATGTAATGCTACATGTGGAGCGAAAGGGTAATTTGGAGCTCCGGCTGCTGCTGGACCCTGAATTACATCTCCCTCCAACGGAATAGAAAAAGACAACATTTATTAAAAGGGAATAGTATTTAATGCTGCCATGTAGTTTGGCGGTAGCAGGGAGAGCCGTCATTTGGTTTGCCCTGCGCCCAACTCACCGGTGACGCACACATACGTACGTCCCGATGGGGGTTTATCACAATTGCTTAGATCCAATATTATTGGGAAATAACTTCATGATCCTTACAGATTAGCCAAGACTATTGCACCTAACAAGAATTGGTGCTGCTCACTACTACATGACTGAATATCTTTCAGTTGTGAGATGGACCCCTTTTGTGTTCAAATTAGTCACATCCACTAATAGTCTTTTCAATCAGTTAGTCCAAACTGTTGAGCTCATTCTTTCTGTTCTCTATTGGTGGTCTTTGGGAGGGTGGCTATAAATATGTCATCAACATTCTCCAATTGTGGATAATGTCTCTCCCTGTGGTTTGCTGGAACCCTAAACCTTTAGAAATGTCTTTGTAACCTCTTCAAGACTGCCAGATACCACAGTATCTCAATTGTATTTCAGTTCAGACTTTGACTCAGTGAATCCAATAGTCTTCATTTTTAAGTCATTTAGAGGTTGGCTTGCCGGTTTATTATTGTCATTATTATCATTATTGTCTTCCTGCAGAGCCCAAGTATACTTTAGTTTGAGGTCACAAACCAATTGCTTTTCAGGATTTTTTGGTAGAGAGCAGAATTCATGGCTCCATCAATCACAGCAAATTGTTCAGGCCCTGAAGCAGCAAAGCAAAACTAGTAGGTCAGACACTCTGGGGAAGGTTCACCACTATATTTTATGTTTTCTCCAATTGGGCATAATAGCTCTCAGCATGGTTTGCTGTAATCCCAACGCTTTAAAAATGGCCCTGTAACCTTTTCTAGACTAATAGATGTCCGTTACTTCTGTGCTCTTCTAGAATCTCCTCCTTCCATTCATGTATTACAAGATTTCTCATGTACATCACTCCTCCTCTGGAATTCCTTTCCAAAACAACATCTCCGTCTCCAACTTTTCACATCTTACAGCGTTCCCTCAAAACTCACTTTTTCAGACAAGCATATGCTCTAACTTAGGCCATTCCCCTTCAGCCTTTGACCAAGCTGTGCTCATAAATATAACTTAAAAACACACTGCTCCTAATTATACATATTGTATATTAACCTCATTTCTTGTATCCTCCCTATTACTTTAGATTGTAAGCTCGCAAGTGCAGGGCTCTTTCAGACTTTTGTGTCTTGGAATTTGCTATATACTTTGATCATCAGTTACATTTGTCACTGTAATTACTATATCTATCAATTCTGTATTACATTATTAATATTATTATTAATTTATAAAGCGCGAACATATTCCGTGGCGCTGTACAAAGTAAGAAACAAACATGGGGTACATAATAATACAGAAAATGGTGTACACCAATATACAAGATACATAATTAGTGAAAATACAAAAATGATACAGAATACAAAATACAGAATTGGTAATGACAGTGGTAAAAGTAAAATGATAAATAAAATGTATAATGATTTCCAAGACACAAAAGAGGGAGAGAGCCCTGCCCTTGCGAGCTTACAATCTAAAGGGAATGGGGGGGAAACAAGAGGAGGGGTAGTATACAACAAATATATAGAGGAAGTGTGTTTCAGATACATACCAATTTTACCAATGTCTATATATTATATATGCCATTGCCTGTGTTATTATGTACCCCTTTGCCCATATGCAAGACACTTTTCCTCTTGAGTTTCCTCCTAGGCGATATATTCAAAACTATTTTTTCTCCTACTCTTTGGTACTTTTTAAATTACAAATTGCTGAAAAGTTATTTTAAAATTAAGTTGAAAAATTAGCTCCTAGGAGAAAACGAAGGAGAAAAAGTTGATCACATATAGACGCATGTTTGTTTCTTATTCCGTACTGCACCACAGAATATGTTGGTGCCTTGTAAATCAATAATAACAATACTTTGTTTTTCATCTGTTGCATTCACAGCGGGATTTTGCGTTGTAATGCGATGTTAAAGTCGCAGCGCAGCACAAAAAAAAAGGTAGTAACGTACATTAACGCTGCGTTACCATCGCATACAGTAGGTACAGGAAAGCATACAGCCAATGAAAATTATGCTTTCCTGTACCTGGTAATGTGTGCATTTAGAGGTAATGCACTACATAACGCTACATGTTACAATGCAACGCTAACATCGCACTGTGAACAACCCATAGGATTAGCATTGCAGTGCAATAAGCTGCGTTAAGCTGTGAATGCGACCTCAATGGGATCTTTTGGCCTATATCACTTTGTCTGAGAGCCAGCGATCCCTGCCTTCTAAATGCCCTAGTACTCTGTGGCCTGTGCACAAATCTGGCCATGATAACACTTTGAAACACAGTTCTAAACAAAACAAAATTGCACATGATCTGGATGACAACTTCCAGCTTGGCTGATTTAACTAAGCAATCATCAGTTATTCTGGGAAACACCATAGAGCAAAAAGCAATTATGGAGCATCCTTTGAGGTGCATTTATAAATCAGATACTTGTTTGAAGTGCTTAATGAATCAACAGCCTAGCACATTTTGAACAATAACAATCAATGTTATTCAAGAGTAAACACAAAGATATTGTCAATATCTTCACAAATGCAAGGTAAAAGAAAACAAGAACTTTAAACATCCAACCTAGCAATCTTCTTTATTTTTTTTATTGTTTTATTTTTATTTTATATCTTTTAACTGCTTGTAGACCACGCGGATCTGGCCCCTTAAGGACCAGAGCCTTAGAATCTATATTTGTGTAACGATCGGTGTAACACAGAGAGGGTCTGATTATAGGTGATCTGCAGTCTCACCAAGAATACAGATATATACCTGATTATTGATGATCTGCAGTATCACCGATAATTAGATATATTACTAACCTCTGGACACCTGAGTAATATGAGTGTTTGGTGCAACAAGTATACTTTGAGAACAATACCAGGAGAACAGGTACAAGGCATGAGTACCTTTGAGCAGCCTGAGACCCTCTGCAAGGAGGAGTCAGACTGGGAGAGGGAAGGACCAGAGCGAGAGTGACACCAAGGAGGATATCACTGACTGATCTGTGAACTATCTCTTAACTGGGGAGATAGCTCTCAAGGTCGGACAAGCCAGGTCGGCAACACACGGACATACAAAGTATAAAGACAGGAGGCTAATTTGGTAATCCTAAGGCAAGCAGGGTTTGGCAACAGAGTATCAGAAATAGCGAAGTACCAAATCAGTGAACAGAAGAGTGGTCAGGAAAGCAGAAAGTCATAACAGATAATAAACAATGCCTAGTCTTGGGTGTGAGCTCCGTGATCATCAACACCCTGGAACTATTCTGAAGTATAACAGAATGATAACACAGATTCCTAATCTTGGGTGTGAGGTCCTTGATCATCAACACCCTGGAACTAGTCTGACATATAACAGAATGATAACACAGATTCCTAATCTTGGGTGTGAGGTCCTTGATCATCAACACCCTGGAACTAGTCTGAAGTATAACAGAATGATAACACAGATTCCTAATCTTGGGTGTGAGGTCCTTGATCATCAACACCCTGGAACTAGTCTGAAGTATAACAGAATGATAACACAGATTCCTAATCTTGGGTGTGAGGTCCTTGATCATCAACACCCTGGAACTAGTCTGAAGTATAATCGAATGATAACACAGATTCCTAATCTTGGGTGTGAGGTCCTTGATCATCAACACCCTGGAACTAGTCTGAAGTATAACAGAATGATAACACAGATTCTGACAATAAGGTCTGAGTGCTTCCACGTAGTGATCGCAACGGCAGACAACCAGCGAATGACCAGTACCCAGTATATATAGCCCAGCGCTCTCCAGTGCCTCCCCTAAGTGCTGGACCAATAGGAACTGATACAATCGTCAGCTGACCGGCTTGGTCAGCTGACTCCCTTCTGGCTGTCATAAAAGTTCTGCCTCTCAGCGCGCGCGCGTCCTTCTAAACCTGTGTGGACTATCAGTCCCAGCCACACCAGACATGTGTTGCGTACCACCCGCCGCGCTGGACGTGGAGCCAGCTGCACCGCTATCAAGGCATGCGGCGGTTTCTCCGCGTTCAGCCATACTGGCAGATGTAGGCCTACGCGTGCAAACCGCCGCATTGGATGCGGAATCAGCAGCCTTGTTCTGAGCGCACGCGGCGGCTTTTCCGCGTTTTCTCACAATTTGTATTTTAAATGTCAGCATAAATAAATATGTATCTAGGTTGCCACACAAAGCCAAGTCCATATACATTAATAATGAATAATTCCTATATCAAGTGTAGGACTGCAGAATAATATACGCTTGAGGGAGAATCTCACCAACTGTTGGCAAAGCTGAGAACCAAATGATAGAATTTTATATAGACTGAAGACATCTGCTTCCATCTAAAGGGCATTACAATTTAGTTGAGATGTATAGCAGCTTCCATATATAAAAGTTAGTCTAAGTCAGGGATGTTGGTCTCAAGTCTTTAAAGGGGCACTATGGTGAAAAATGTTAAAATTTCAAATATGTGCAAACATAAACAAATAAAAATTACATTCTTTTCCAGAGTAAAATGAGCCATACATTAATTTTCTTCTATGTTGCTGACACTTACAGTAGGTAGTAAAAATCTGACAGAAGCGACAGGTTTTGGACTAGTCAATCTCCTCATAGGGGGTTCTCAGGGATTTATTTATTAGATTTAGTGAATATTTATAGATTTAGTGAATATTTTTAAATTCACGGTGGCATAGTGGGCAGCACGGTGGCATAGTTGTTAGCGCTCTCGCCTTGCAGCGCTGGGTCCCTGGTTCGAATCCAAGCCAGGTCAACATCTGCAAGCAGATTGTATGTTCTCCCTGTGTCTGTATGGATTTCCTCCGGGCACTCCGGTTTCCTCCCACATCCTCAAAACATACAGATAAGTTAATTGGCTTCCCCCAAAATTGTCCCTAAACTACAATACATACATAGACATATGACCATGGTAGGGACTGGATTGTGAGCTCCTCCAAGGGACAGTTAGTGACAAGACTATATATACTCTGTACAGCTGCGGAAGATGTCGGCGCTATATAAATACTAAATTAATAAAAATAATAATAATAAAGAATAAAAGCCTTGCTGAGAATCCCCTATGAAGAGATGGACTAGTCCAAAACCTGTGGCTTCTGTAAGATTTCTACTACCTACTGTAAGTAACAGCAACATAGGAGAAAAGTCATTTATGGCTCATTTTACTCTGGAAAAACATACTTCTTATTTGTCTATGTTTACACATATTTTACATTTTACAATTTTTCACCATAGTGCCATTTAACCACTTGAGGACCCACCCTTTACCCCCCCTTAAGGACCAGCGCTGTTTGTTTGGATCTGTGCTGGGTGGGCTCTGCAGCCCCCAGCACAGATCCGCGGCCACACAGAGCGATCAGATCGCCCCCCTTTTTTCCCCACTAGGGGGATGATGTGCAGGGGGGGTCTGATCGCTCCTCCTGTCTGGCATGTTGCGGGGGGGGCACCTCAAAGCCCCCCCCGCGGCGACATTCTCCCCCCTCCCTCTCCTACCTGCTCCCCCCGGAGATCTGGGCTGCACAGGACGCTATCCGTCCTGTGCAGCCAGTGACAGGCTGTCTTCTGTCACATGGCGGCGATCCCCGGCCGCTGATTGGCCGGGGATCGCCGATCTGCCTTACGGCGCTGCTGCGCAGCAGCGCCGTACAAATGTAAACAAAGCGGATTATTTCCGCTTGTGTTTACATCTAGCCTGCGAGCCGCCATCGGCGGCCCGCAGGCTATTCACGGAGCCCCCCGCCGTGATTTGACAAGAAGCAGCCGCTCGCGCGAGCGGCTGCTTCTTGATTAATTAAGCTGCAGCTGGCGACGCAGTACTGCGTCGCTGGTCCTGCAGCTGCCACTTTGCCGACGCACGGTATAAGCGTGCGGTCGGCAAGTGGTTAAGGGCCATATCAATGAGGCCTGGAGCTCGCCACTCCTGGTCTAAGTGCATATGTAGATAATGCTGAAATTACCCTGCTCTATACACAACTACACATAGTACGCTAAAGGGCTTGAGGGCACACACCCTCATCAGTGGGGCAGTCACCAAGCAAACCCGCCAGAACCGTGTTTCTCCTACATGTTTCACCTTGTTCTTTGGCTTTCTCAAGAAATATGGAACAAATAGGGTTGATGCACTAACCACCGGTAATATTGCTGTGAGCAGGCATCGCATGAAAATATTACCATTACTACCCCCACGAGTAGTGTACCATGCATTACATTATTAACGCATTAGTCCAGACAAGGCTGGTGAAAGCCCTCTTGCTCGCAAACAATGTTTTATCTGCCTGAAAGTAAATGTCCTGCATCAGGGATGTTTCTAGCCATTTTGTCACTCCAGGCAAGAAAACCTTTTTGCCCCCCCCCCCCACACACACACACACATAGCGTCAAACCTTATTCCACAACACAATAAACACACTGGTTCGATGGCTGGCTGTGGGTCTGTGATACACAAACAACAAACTGGCTGCACAGCCTCAAGCCAGTCATCCATCCTCCATTCCTCCAGTCAGGACAGCAGCGCCACCTCCTCCTTTCTGCTGTGCAAGTAGTAGAGATCAGCACACACTGCAGCTAGTTTACTATCAATACAGGCACAGAGTAACAACTTATACTGTACATACTGAGGGTAGCAGAGATCAGCACACGCTGCAGCTAGTTTACTATCAGCACAGGCAAAGAGTAACAGCTTATACTGGAGGAAGCAGAGATCAGCACACACTGCAGCTAGTTTACTATCAGTAGGGGCAGCACGATGGCATAGTGGTTAGCTCTCTCGCCTTGCAGCGCTGGGCCCCTGGTTCGAATCCCAGCCAGGGCACTATCCGCAAAGAGTTTGTATGTTCTCTCCGTGTCTGCGTGGGTTTCCTCCGGGCACTCTGGTTTCCTCTCACATTCCAAAAACATACGGATAAGTTAATTGGCTCCCCCTAAAAAATTGGCCCTAGACTACAGTACTTACACTAAAATAATATAGACATATGGCAATGGTAGGGATTAGACTGTGAGCTCCTTTGAGGGACAGTTAGTGACAAGATATATATATACTGTACAGCGCTGCGTAATATGTCAGCGCTATATAAATACTAGATAATAATAATAATAATAATAGGGGCATGGAGTAACAGATTATACTGTACATACTGGAGGTAACAGAGATCAGCACACATTGCAGCTGGTAATAGATGCCTCAGAGGAATTCCACTACTCCCTGTCTGATCCTACAGTGCTCAGCCACTTTCCCAGCTGTGTCCTTACAAACGAACTGTCTTCTAGCATGTTAAGGTCTGCAGTCCAGTCCCTGAAAAAATGACACGTTCAAGAATTCCTAATTGTCAGCCTGGAGATGAGCAGTGGGCTTTGGAGATAGGCTGCTAATTCCTTGTTGTAAGCAAGTTGGGAGCTGGAGGAGTTGAGATGTCAGTTATCACAAATCAGAGGTGGGATGTCTCTGGTGGGCAGGCGACTTGCAGGGGTCAGGCAGCAGCGGATATCTGAAACCCTGGAATACAAAGGGAATCCCAGGGGAGGAAGGGTGGGAGAGAATTCCTTTGCAAAAAAGCTCAGCTCTGAGGATCTCTGATCCATTGCACTGATTCTGCTGTCTCACACAGCCTCAGCCAATCCCCACCAGGGAGCCCTCTGCTTGGTTTTTTTGGCAGCAAAGTGCTACCGCCTCCACCTTGTTGATTGTTGTTGACTTATTTTCCTCCCCGACCCCTTCTATTATACAAATGTTGTGGACAGCCAGCTAGAGCTGACAGTATAGGCTGGCTTAAAAAAAAAAAAAAAAAGCACCAAACAGACACACTAGGGGACAATATAGGCTTCCTCGGACCAGGCCTGGATGCTGTCACTCCTGCTGCCTGGATTACTGTGAGGGCTGATGATGATTCCAGGCTCCCACAAGGACACCAACAACCTAACTCTGATTCCCCCAGGCCCCACACAAACACAGGCTACTGTCCTGACTGCTCAGTTCTCCCTTTGATCGATGGTGAACAAGAGACAGAGTCAGGACTTTCTTGCTTACCCCTTGTCTAGACTCCTGACGGGCAGCGGCTGGCCAGCTGGGGATCGTCATCTCTGCAGGGCAGTCATCTCTGCAGGGCTGCTTGACACACTGACAATTCCATCCCGTGGTGATAGCAGAGGGGGCGGCAGGCAGTGCTCTTCTTCCTTCCAAATTAGTTTCTGCCTCCGGCCCGCCGCCATCCTCCTCATGTGCAACAGGGTGGGTGGGCCCAAAATCAAAATGCCAGCGGTGGAGCCCAAAATCAAAATGCCTGGTCACAGTTAAACATGCTGCCTGTGTGCCTGTGTGCACTTAAGACAGGCGGGGGCGGAGTTAGAGGCGGCACTGCACGTAGTAAACAAACTACTCCTGTGGCTGCTCGCTCTGAGGAGGGGGCGGTCCGGTAGGTGGCACAGCAGTGCCTATCATACAGGCACAGCAGCTGCGGCCAGCAGCATGATTAAATAAATAAAAAAAAAAACACCACTGGCCCCCCTGCGTTGCGCCCTCCCCCTCCCACGGCGCTCCAGGCAAACCTTTGGAGTTGCCTGGTGGTCGAGACAGCAGTGTCCTGCATGCTGCATTTCTACAAATTTGTAAAACAACCCTGAGGTCAAAGCATTGTGGTGGCCACATGGTTCACACTGCACAAAAAACGGAGCATTAAGCGGAGCGTAGAAGCATATCTGTAGACCAGAGTTTCTCAAGATGCGGTGTAATGATCCGCTCAGCTGCCTGCGCAGGCAGGCAGCTTTTTGACCACTGTTCAGGTCTGCATTCTGCAGGTCTCTGGAAGAGAGACCTTTTGTCACTTTTGCAGCTTGCTGCTGCTGGGGAATTTGCATATGTTTGTCATGCAAATTTCCTAGCCACATCCTCTGGAGGTTTGTACTATAAATACCATGTGATATCACAGACTTGGGCTGGTCATAAGGGTTAGTCCTGTGAAACACTCCTGGAGTGTCAGCCTTGCTCATTGTGTGAAGATTAGCTTAGAGTAATTCCTGGGACTGCACTAGGCAGGTTCCCTAGTGCAGTTAGGATTGCATATCTGTTTTGTTTGTCTGCTGCGATTGTTCTGTCCCAGCGGTGGTCGACAGGAAGTCGTTCTGACCTTTGTTCTTGGAGTATAGCTGGAGCAGCGGTTGCTACCAGCTATCTCATCTAATCTGTCTTGCCTGGATCGCACTCGCCTTGCGCTAGTGCTGTGCATCCGTCTCTCTCTCTTATTCCTATTTTCATGTATCTGTCTTGTCTGCTACGAACGCTTGCTGGAGGCTCGGTGAGGTAACCGTTAAGCAAGCGCTCGCGTCCTCTGTTTCATGTTTGTCTGTCGGTGGTTAGTTAGGCGTGCTTGTCTCTGTTGTGCTTAACACGCGGAGACCGCGTGCACTGTTGCAAATGAGTGCGGTGTTCACGTTTAGTTAGCGTTTGTTATTTTCCTTATCTTCTCATTGTATGATTTGCTGTGCCTTTGCTACTCTCGTGCTCTGCCTTGCTGTAGCCTTGTGTCACCTCTGGCAATCGCCTCTCCCGCGATTGCGTTCCTACTTCATATCTGCTGTTGTGTATGCATCGTCGCGGGTTGGTGACTAGTTTGGTGCACACACATACAATCTGTCCCTTTGCTCAATCTCATTCGCAATCGCTTCTCAGGCGATTGCGTCCTCACTCGGTTTCCTTTGTTGTGTGTCCGCCATCGCAGGGTGGCGGCTAGATTGGTGGACATACATACATTCCTCATCTGTGCTTATTCAGTCTTGTGTCGCTGTTAGCAATCGCCATCTCTTGCGATTGCCTTCTCACCTGTTCTTCATTGTTGTGGGTTCATCGTCGCAGGGTGGCGACTAGATTGGTGGACACACATACCCTCTGTCACTTTGATCTCTCCCTTTCAGGGCTATCTTGCCCTGCGTTTCTTCCCTTCGTGCAATTCCTGTCTAGCGTGTGTGGCAGGGCAGAGGAGCTGTTCCTCTGCACTCCACATCTCCACCTGCCGACAGGAATTTCCCTCTACAGGTGCATTGCACCTTTTGCTGGGTTCCCTCAAATTATACGCCTGTGGAGGATTTCCGCAGTGTCAGAGCACGTCTTGTGCGCTGATCACGGAGAGAATTCCACAAACGTTACATGCGGTACACGTACCCCTGGGGGTACGCGAGACTACTGCCGGGGGTACGCCTGCCATCCCCGCAGCCACAGACCTCCGATCATCGCTGCCTGCTGTCTCCGCTGCCTCCGTGCTACAGTAGCAATGATCACTACACTTCAGATCAATGGGACAGTGAAGGCGCATGGTCCCTGCGCACAGTACTGCAAATGCCGAAGTGACGTCATTAGTCACTTCCGCATTTGAAGTACAGCCATCAGCCGCGTGGGGACCATGCACCTTCACTGTCCCGTTGATCTGAAGTGTAATGATTATTGCTACTGTAACACGGAGGCAGCTGGAACAGCAGGCAGGGCTGATCGGAGATCTGAGGCTGCGATGGGAAGGCAGCGGGGATGATCGGCACTGGACAGGTCTGTAACAGGGACGGGTGAGAGGCCGCTCATACTGCGGGGACCACTTGGGGGACCACTTATTGGTAAACTGGGGGGGCTGCTTATAATGAGGGCACTACTGACTACTTAAACTGGTGGGGCTGCCTATACCGAGGACACCACTCACTACCTAAACTGGGCGGGGGGGCTGTCTGTACTCGGGGGACCTCGCAACCAGCGCACAAGAGGCGACACAGGGGAACAAGAGGAGGTCCCTCACCACCCATCACCCTGTACCAGCCTCAGCCAGCACCCTCACCACCCATCACCCTGTGCCAGCCTCAGCCAGCACCCTCACCAGTCCCTCACCACCCATCACCCTCTGCCAGCACCCTCACCTGTCTCTCCCACCATTCACCCTCTACCAGCTTCAGCCAGCACCCTCACCTGTCTCTCCCACCTTTCACCCTCTGCCAGCCACTGAAAGCACCCTCTCCAGTCCATCCTCACCAATCACCCTCTGCCAGCCACTGAAAGCACCCTCTCCAGTCCCTCATCACCACCCATCACTCTCTGCCAGCGTCAGGCAGCACCCTTACCTGTCCCTCAACGTGTGTGTGTGTGTGTGTGTGTGTGTGTGTGTGTGTGTGTGTGTGTGTGTGTGTCCGCTCACTCGCCAGGGGGTACTTTGTAGAGATGGAGTAGCAATAAGGGGTACTTGGCTTAAAAAAGTTGAGAAACACTGCTGTAGACGGATGCATTACATTTCAATGGGAAAGTTCACATTGGTATTATAAAACGGATCTGCTTCCTACGTTCTGCTAAACTGATCGGACGTTCCCGACCTGTACCATTTTCACGAAACTGACACGGACCTGAACGCTGAACGTATGCAATGTATCTCTATGGAAAATGGACAATACTGATCCCATTGGCTAGAAAACGTACCTGAATCGTACCACAAGATCACTTGCTGTTTTGATTTTCTCTACTTCCGGGGCACTGATCGATGCACACCACGCCAGACACAGCAGGTTGCAGGCTGTCTGTCTGCTGCATAGGCACACTGCAACATAGGGCCATTGCAAACCATCCCCCTCTCCAAACCCCACTCTAGCCAACCCCTTTTCTCTTCCCCATTGTCCATTTTCCATACGTTTTCATTCACACTGTACCGGAACAGAACGTATGCTAAATGGTTGTAAAATGTGAACAAAACGTATGAAAATGTATCGAACGGAACAGAGAATGGATCCGTTTTGACGGACCGTCCCAGATCAGTTGCAGCGTGACCCCGGCCAAATTCCTTGACCTTTTTTTTTTTTTTTTTTTTTACTTTAAAATGTATTAGCTACACGTTAAAACAAATTATAATAATAATGTGTAGCCTGGTTTGTATTCTAATTAAATGTTCTCTGTTTGAGAGAGCTGCTGAGTGCATAATATGGTTCTGCTTGAAAAGTTTTCATTATTGCCCATTGTTTTTTTTAGCACTGTGTAGTATTGTGGTCTTTCCTAAGTGCCTGTACCAGGATATCTAAAGTTCATTTCCTGTATTTTAATAGCAAATGGATTATACATTTAATCAGTTTAAACAGGAAAAATGTGTTTTGGAAAGTCCACTGTTTAACTACAGAAAGACTGATTTACAAAATAGAAGTAAATGCATGATGTCCTAACATTGGTGAGCCTGGATTTAATAAATGTTATAAGTAAAAAAAAAAGGTGCAGAACAGGAAAGTAAGACTATTTTGAGCTCCGGGTACAGAGAAAGTTGAAAAAATTACCTTAACCAGCTCTCCTCCCTGAGTCAATAGGCCTCTTGCCACCTCACATTGTTCCGTTCGTCTTCTGGGTCACAAGGAAGATTTTTTCCCCTAAAATGGCCATGGCACATCTATGAGAATAGTGCAGTGCACAAGAGGACCTAAGCTCTGAGCATGCTCAGTAGGTCCTCTTGTGCAGTTTTTTTCTGTGAGAGGCAGGGAAGGGGCGTTTATAATGTGGGCAGTATGCCTTTCCTTTAACCACTTGAGGACCGTGGGCTTTACCCCCCTTAAGGACTGGCCACTTTTTTTCCATTCAGACCACTGCAGCTTTCACGGTTTATTGCTCGCTCATACAACCTACCACCTAAATGAATTTTGGCTCCTTTTCTTGTTGGTGCTATTTGATTGCTCCTGTGATTTTTACTTTTTATTATATTCATCAAAAAAAGACATGAATTTTGGCAAAAAAATGATTTTTTTTAACTTTCTGTGCTGACATTTTTCAAATAAAGTAAAATTTCGGTATACATGGTGCGCGAAAAATGTGGACAAACATGTTTTTGATGAAAAAAAAACCCATTCAGTGTATATTTATTGGTTTGGGTAAAAGTTATAGCGTTTACAAACTATGGTGCAAAAAGTGAATTTTCCCATTTTCAAGCATCTATGACTTTTCTGACCACCTGACATGTTTCATGAGGGGCTAGAATTCCAGGATAGTATAAATACCCCCCAAATGACCCCATTTTGAGAAATTTCGTTTCACGACTACTCCTCACGGTTTAGGGCCCCTAAAATGCCAGGGCAGTATAGGAACCCCACAAATGACCCCATTTTAGAAAGAAGACACCCCAAGGTATTCCGTTAGTAGTACGGTGAGTTCATAGAAGACATTTGTGGGGTTCCTATACTGCCCTGGCATTTTAGGGGCCCTAAACCGTGAGGAGTAGTCTTGAAACCAAATGTCGCAAAATGACCTGTGAAATCCTAAAGGTACTCATTGGACTTTGGGCCCCTTAGCGCAGTTAGGGTGCAAAAAAGTGCCACACATGTGGTATCGCCGTACTCGGGAGAAGTAGTATAATGTGTTTTGGGGTGTATTTTTACACATACCCATGCTGGGTGGGAGAAATACCTCTGTAAATGACAATCTTTTGATTTTTTTACACACAATTGTCCATTTACAGAGTTATTTCTCCCACCCAGCATGGGTATGTGTAAAAATACACCCCAAAACACATTATACTACTTTTCCTGAGTATGGCGGTACCACATGTGTGACACTTTTTTGCAGCCTAGGTGCGCTAAGGGGCCCAACGTCCTATTCACAGGTCATTTTGAGGCAATTGTTTTCTAGACTACTCCTCGCGGTTTAGGGCCCCTAAAATGCCAGGGCAGTATAGGAACCCCACAAGTGACCCCATTTTAGAAAGAAGACACCCCAAGGTATTCCGTTAGGTGTATGGCGCGTTCATAGAAGATTTTATTTTTTGTCACAAGTTAGTGAAAAATGACACTTTGTGAAAAAAAAACAATAAAAATCAATTTCCGCTAACTTTTGACAAAAAATAAAATCTTCTATGAACTCGTCATACACCTAACAGAATACCTTGGGGTGTCTTTTTTTCTAAAATGGGGTCACTTGTGGGGTTCCTATACCGCCCTGGCATTTTACGGGCCCAAAACCGTGAGTAGTCTGGAAACCAAATGTCTCAAAATGACTGTTCAGGGGTATAAGCATCTGCAAATTTTGATGACAGGTGGTCTATGAGGGGGCGAATTTTGTGGAACCGGTCATAAGCAGGGTGGCCTTTTAGATGACAGGTTGTATTGGGCCTGATCTGATGGATAGGAGTGCTAGGGGGGTGACAGGAGGTGATTGATGGGTGTCTCAGGGGTTGGTTAGAGGGGAAAATAGATGCAATCAATGCACTGGGGAGGTGATTGGAAGGGGGTCTGAGGGGGATCTGAGGGTTTGGCCGAGTGATCAGGAGCCCACACGGGGCAAATTAGGGCCTGATCTGATGGGTAGGTGTGCTAGGGGGTGACAGGAGGTGATTGATGGGTGTCTCAAGGTGTGATTAGAGGGGGAATAGATGCAAGCAATGCACTGGCGAGGTGATCAGGGCTGGGGTCTGAGGGCATTCTGAGGGTGTGGGCGGGTGATTGAGTGCCCTAGGGGCAGATAGGGGTCTAATCTGATAGGTAGCAGTGACAGGGGGTGATTGATGGGTAATTAGTGGGTGTTTAGGGTAGAGAATAGATGTAAACACTGCACTTGGGAGGTGATCGGACGTCGGATCTGCGGGCGATCTATTGGTGTGGGTGGGTGATCAGATTGCCCGCAAGGGGCAGGTTAGGGGCTGATTGATGGGTGGTGTAAGATTCTTAGAGGGTCTTGCAAGGTATGGCCCTTATTAGAGCCAAAGTGAACCTGTGTTTCAGTCAAAGATTATGTGCAGAGTTCTCTTGCTATACAGATTCTAGAAGGCCAGGCAGAGAGTGGAATAGAAGAGAGAACATTACAGGGAATAGTAAAAGGTCAGAACGCAGCATTATCTATGGGATGTGCAGACTAGCTGTCTGAGCCTGGGATGCCCAGGGCCATACAATGCCAAACAATGCCTGGTGTTTCTAAACACCAGTTTCTGAGTATTTAGGGTACAGGGCATCGGCTTCGCGCTTGCGCACTAGACGGATGTCAATCACAGAGTTCTGGATGTCAATCACAGAGTTCTATAGGCCAATAGCAAGCGTTTAATAGGGGTGACATCTGGAACTCGCCCATATCCCACCTTCGGGGGCGTGTGGTTAGTTAACACTTGTGGGTCTGGAGGTTTTTCCATTTATAAGGTATATGCGTCCAGGTCTGGAGCTAGCGCGCTCATATTAATCAGCTTTGCTCAATATCCGTATTATTACTTGCTGATGTTTGCTTTGCTTCATATGTTTTTCAATATAAGTTTGTAACCAAGATTATACCGAGTATCCCGGTTGGATACAATAAAGATTCTCTTAACTGCTCTGGCGACCAATTCTGTGAAAGTCTGCTAACGGCTGTATATTTTCCGAAGGTGATAAGGACCAGCACTAAGGCTGTCAGGTAGTCACACACAGGGACTAAATATTTGATTATTACAGTGGTGCCAAACTCCACAAAGTTTAACAGGATACTTTAGTGGTGATGAGTCTGCAATTAATTTCCAAACACCCGCGGTCCTCATAGCACCAGATAGACCTCGATCTGCCCAAAGTTTACCACCACCTGGGCAGCCATCCGGGATCCCTAGAGCTCCTAATAAGCCTCCAAAACCGAGAGCTCCTCCAGTGCAGAATCCAGAGTTTCCAGTGCGACCTCCGGCACCCTGGGGGCACCCAATGGCACCCCTGTATTCCCCCATCAATGCAGAACGTTTGGGGAAGATGGTTAAAACCATAACACCATATAACCCCAATTTGAGTGCATTTCAAAATTCTCAGATTTTTGAAGTGTGGGCTAAACGCTACAAATGGGGGGATGAGCAGGCATGCCTGGCAATGTCTCTCTGGGTTCCATACAACGTAGGGACTCAGCTGGAATACAGTGGTCTGAACAGAGCACGGTATCCAAGTGGTTTGTATCCCAATGAAAGTGAGCGAACAAAGCTGCTTGTGGAAGCAGTCACAGGGGCTCCACTCGTAGGTCCAAGTGCTCTGGAATCCTTCAGGTTCTCAAAAGATGACAGCCTGGAGGAGGCCTCAGCAGTTTTTGAAAAAGCCTGGCGGATGGTTACCCGCCAGGAGAACAAGCAGATGTCTCCAGGAGAGGAAGAGTTAATGGTTATAGAATTTTTGCGATGTTTGAAACATTTGGATCGTACTTTGGTGAGCTTAGCCGCACAATCTGGTACAATGGCAGGGGCAGTGAAAGTTCTCAGAACAGCCCAATTGTACGATGGAGGCCCAAGCATGGAAAAGAAGAAGATCCATGCAATGGCCACCAGGGGGGGTCCAGCTACCAATGACAAACAGAAAGTGAAAGCTCAGCAACCTTCCTCCTCTCGGAGAGGAGGAGGGGGGGCTGAGGGGGATCTGTCTTCATTCCAGGCACGCAGGGCTGGTATACAATGCTACAGGTGCCATAATAAAGGACACCTAGCTAGGGAGTGCCCGAGCAAAGCAGAGAAAGGAGACGCAGATGATTTAGCTGCATCAAAGGAAAATGGTTTTGTACAGCAGATTAAACCAAAACGTAACTTTGTCAAAGGACAGAAAGTGGAGAATTCTCCTGAATTCTCTAGCTCTTATCAGACAAGAGAGCAAGGAAAAGAGCCTCTGGTTTTAGAGGTAGGACAGAGAAGGAAGTCTCCATACACTGAGGCCATGAAGCTGATAGCTGCAATGTACCTTAACGAGCAAAGCAGTGAGGATGCAGACACAGCCTCTGATTGACGGTGTACGCCCCCCACTGCTTTGTCCTTCGTTGCACCCATTGTAATAGGGCGGGATGGACGGCCTTATCTTAAAGGGGCAGTGGAGGGGTTTGAGGAAAAAATTTTGTTAGACACAGGTGCATCAGTATCAACCACCGGTCTGCCACTAAAAGAGAAGGGTTCCACAGAAACTACTAATCTGATTAGTTTCAATGGATACCAAAGCAAAGCCAGATTGATTCCGCAAGCACGGGTAAATCTGGGCGGATTCACTATGGTTGTTCCACTGTGGAAAACGGACATCAAGGGGACACTTCTGGGGTCGGATGAAATCCGAAAACAGGGGTGGCTGATTGATATGCCAAATCAGGTCGTGTGGAGTACTGGGGTACCTGATCAGAGCATCAAATGTGTCAATCAAGAGGGTTGGCAAGATGTTTTCAAGGTGTCAAGAGAGGATCTGGAGGAAGGCTGGTCTGAACAATTTGATCCAAACCTTCGCCCGTATCTGGAAAAATATCCAAAGTTATGGGCAAAGAGCAAAACAGACATTGGGAGGATGAATGTGGTGGTCAGGATTTCGGGTCCAGACCCCCCATCCATTCGGCAGTACCGCCTTCCCCCAGAATCTGAGGAACCAGTGAGTAAAATCATTCAAGAGTTCCTAGACAAGCAGATTATCAGGCCATGTAATTCGGTATCCAATAGCCCGATTTGGCCAATCTTGAAACGAGAAACAAATCAATGGAGACTATGTGTGGATTTGAGGGCGGTGAACAAGGTAACGCCGCCTGTGACCACAATTGTGGCTTCAATGCCAGACATTTTAGCCAGAGTTGATGCAAAATGCTGTGTGTTCAGTTGCTTGGATATATGTCAAGGTTTTTTCAGCATACCATTGCATAAAGATTCCCAGTACAGGTTTGCCTTCTCCTTCCGGGGTCAGCAATATACCTTCATGGTCTTGCCTATGGGATTGCACAGCAGTCCCTCTCTTTTTCATCAGGCGCTGGCACATGTTTTAGAACCCCGGAACCTGGGAGATGCATTGCTTTTTTATGTTGATGATCTTTTTGTCCAAAGTGTTACTGTAGATCAGCATAAAGAGATACTGGACATGGTGTTTCAAGCTCTCCAGGATTCAGGCCTAAAGCTGAATCCAGGGAAAGCACAGATCCTGAAGGATGAGGTAACGTATCTGGGAGTTCAAATCTCTGGGACGGGCAAGAAACCGATACAAAAAAGGGTAGCAGCAGTTCTGGCACTCCCAAGACCCACAACAGTGACAGGGCTCAGGAAATTCCTGGGATTGGTCAATTTCAGCAGAGAATTCATAGAAGGGTTTGCAGAAAAAGCAAAAACCTTATATGAACTGCTGAGAGATCAGGAAGAAGCATCCAAAAGCCTCCCATGGACTGACGAGTGTCAGACAGCATGGGAAGGGCTGAAACAAGGTTTGGCACAAGCACCAGCTCTGTGCACAGTGCACCGAGACTTGCCATTTGCCATACAGGTGTTTGCTTCAGAACAGGCCATCTCGGCCGTGCTGTTGCAAAAACATCCAGATGGGCCTAGAATCCTAGGTTATTTCTCCAGAGTCTTGTCACCTGTGGAAAAGGGGATGCCAGAATGTGTAAAACAAGTGGTAGCTCTACATTGGGCAATAATTGCTACAGAATGAAAACATTGCGAGAACGTGGGACCGCCTTTGTTCACAGCTGTCGGAAGAATGGGAGACTTTAGAGGGCAGAGAAAGCTGTACCACGCTCGGGGCTCGGTATGTGGAAAAAGTTAGATTGCTGGCTAACGCAGTCCAAACTTTTGATGCATTTGTGAGAGAAGCTGTGTACAACTGCAGGGAAATTCCGGACATAAGGGGAGCAGAGGGGTGTGATAGATGTCTGGATTTCAAACGGCAGATTCAGCAGTTTAGAAATGCACTGGGAGGTACAGTGACAGGAGGGGTCCCCATTAAGCAAGAAGAGGAGGGGTCCCTTATGGGAATACAGGAAGAGCAGGAGGAACAGCTCTGGGGGGCAGACGGAGGGGAGGAAGACGAGTTCTCATACAGTGAGGAGGCAGAAATGGGCCCGCAGCCAAACAGTCCCACCGCGATCCCAAGAGATAGCAGAGGGGGGAGGCAGCAAGGTACGGGAGCAGAGGAGGAAGATGCGGGAATGCATGCCCCAAGGGAAGGGGGAATCCCACTCCCGGACCTCACTCCACAAAGTTTAACAGGATACTTTAGTGGTGATGAGTCTGCAATTAATTTCCAAACACCCGGGGTCCCCATAGCACCAGATAGACCTCGATCTGCCCAAAGTTTACCACCACCTGGGCAGCCATCCGGGATCCCTAGAGCTCCTAATAAGCCTCCAAAACCGAGAGCTCCTCCAGTGCAGAATCCAGAGTTTCCAGTGCGACCTCCGGCACCCTGGGGGCACCCAATGGCACCCCTGTATTCCCCCATCAATGCAGAACGTTTGGGGAAGATGGTTAAAACCATAACACCATATAACCCCAATTTGAGTGCATTTCAAAATTCTCAGATTTTTGAAGTGTGGGCTAAACGCTACAAATGGGGGGATGAGCAGGCATGCCTGGCAATGTCTCTTTGGGTTCCATACAACGTAGGGACTCAGCTGGAATACAGTGGTCTGAACAGAGCACGGTATCCAAGTGGTTTGTATCCCAATGAAAGTGAGCGAACAAAGCTGCTTGTGGAAGCAGTCACAGGGGCTCCACTCGTAGGTCCAAGTGCTCTGGAATCCTTCAGGTTCTCAAAAGATGACAGCCTGGAGGAGGCCTCAGCAGTTTTTGAAAAAGCCTGGCGGATGGTTACCCGCCAGGAGAACAAGCAGATGTCTCCAGGAGAGGAAGAGTTAATGGTTATAGAATTTTTGCGATGTTTGAAACATTTGGATCGTACTTTGGTGAGCTTAGCCGCACAATCTGGTACAATGGCAGGGGCAGTGAAAGTTCTCAGAACAGCCCAATTGTACGATGGAGGCCCAAGCATGGAAAAGAAGAAGATCCATGCAATGGCCACCAGGGGGGGTCCAGCTACCAATGACAAACAGAAAGTGAAAGCCCAGCAACCTTCCTCCACTCGGAGAGGAGGAGGGGGGGCTGAGGGGGATCTGTCTTCATTCCAGGCACGCAGGGCTGGTATACAATGCTACAAGTGCCATAATAAAGGACACCTAGCTAGGGAGTGCCCGAGCAAAGCAGAGAAAGGAGACGCAGATGATTTAGCTGCAGCAAAGGAAAATGGTTTTGTACAGCAGATTAAACCAAAACGTAACTTTGTCAAAGGACAGAAAGTGGAGAATTCTCCTGAATCCTCTAGCTCTTATCAGACAAGAGAGCAAGGAAAAGAGCCTCTGGTTTTAGAGGTAGGACAGAGAAGGAAGTCTCCATACACTGAGGCCATGAAGCTGATAGCTGCAATGTACCTTAACGAGCAAAGCAGTGAGGATGCAGACACAGCCTCTGATTGACGGTGTACGCCCCCCACTGCTTTGTCCTTCGTTGCACCCATTGTAATAGGGCGGGATGGACGGCCTTATCTTAAAGGGGCAGTGGAGGGGTTTGAGGAAAAAATTTTGTTAGACACAGGTGCATCAGTATCAACCACCGGTCTGCCACTAAAAGAGAAGGGTTCCACTGAAACTACTAATCTGATTAGTTTCAATGGATACCAAAGCAAAGCCAGATTGATTCCGCAAGCACGGGTAAAACTGGGCGGATTCACTATGGTTGTTCCACTGTGGAAAACGGACATCAAGGGGACACTTCTGGGGTCGGATGAAATCCGGAAACAGGGGTGGCTGATTGATATGCCAAATCAGGTCGTGTGGAGTACTGGGGTACCTGATCAGAGCATCAAATGTGTCAATCAAGAGGGTTGGCAAGATGTTTTCAAGGTGTCAAGAGAGGATCTGGAGGAAGGCTGGTCTGAACAATTTGATCCAAACCTTCGCCCGTATCTGGAAAAATATCCAAAGTTATGGGCAAAGAGCAAAACAGACATTGGGAGGATGAATGTGGTGGTCAGGATTTCGGGTCCAGACCCCCCATCCATTCGGCAGTACCGCCTTCCCCCAGAATCTGAGGAACCAGTGAGTAAAATCATTCAAGAGTTCCTAGACAAGCAGATTATCAGGCCATGTAATTCGGTATCCAATAGCCCGATTTGGCCAATCTTGAAACGAGAAACAAATCAATGGAGACTATGTGTGGATTTGAGGGCGGTGAACAAGGTAACGCCGCCTGTGACCACAATTGTGGCTTCAATGCCAGACATTTTAGCCAGAGTTGATGCAAAATGCTGTGTGTTCAGTTGCTTGGATATATGTCAAGGTTTTTTCAGCATACCATTGCATAAAGATTCCCAGTACAGGTTTGCCTTCTCCTTCCGGGGTCAGCAATATACCTTCATGGTCTTGCCTATGGGATTGCACAGCAGTCCCTCTCTTTTTCATCAGGCGCTGGCACATGTTTTAGAACCCCGGAACCTGGGAGATGCATTGCTTTTTTATGTTGATGATCTTTTTGTCCAAAGTGTTACTGTAGATCAGCATAAAGAGATACTGGACATGGTGTTTCAAGCTCTCCAGGATTCAGGCCTAAAGCTGAATCCAGGGAAAGCACAGATCCTGAAGGATGAGGTAACGTATCTGGGAGTTCAAATCTCTGGGACGGGCAAGAAACCGATACAAAAAAGGGTAGCAGCAGTTCTGGCACTCCCAAGACCCACAACAGTGACAGGGCTCAGGAAATTCCTGGGATTGGTCAATTTTAGCAGAGAATTCATAGAAGGGTTTGCAGAAAAAGCAAAAACCTTATATGAACTGCTGAGAGATCAGGAAGAAGCATCCAAAAGCCTCCCATGGACTGACGAGTGTCAGACAGCATGGGAAGGGCTGAAACAAGGTTTGGCACAAGCGCCAGCTCTGTGCACAGTGCACCGAGACTTGCCATTTGCCATACAGGTGTTTGCTTCAGAACAGGCCATCTCGGCCGTGCTGTTGCAAAAACATCCAGATGGGCCTAGAATCCTAGGTTATTTCTCCAGAGTCTTGTCACCTGTGGAAAAGGGGATGCCAGAATGTGTAAAACAAGTGGTAGCTCTACATTGGGCAATAATTGCTACAGAGCACATTGTAGGCTTTTCTCCAATCGAGGTGCAAACACCACATACACCCCTGAGAATGATTTTGCAAGGGCAGGTCAGGGGGGTATCAGCACAGAGGTTGACACAGTGGATTGTCCCTCTTAGTGAGAAGAACATTACCATAGTACACAGTGCAAAATATGTACTTCCTCAACTGATGCAGTATGAGGGAACAGAACATGATTGTGTCCAGGAGGTGGAAAAGGAATTGACCAGTCCATACGGCCGTCTCCACGTTGAAGGAGCGGTAAAAATTTTTGTGGATGGAGCCAGGTATTGGCAAGAAGGTCAATACTGGACAGGTTTTGCAGTTTTTATCCCACAGACTGATCAAACATACCTTTTCCAGCTCCCACCAGGGTTTTCGGCACAGAGAGCCGAATTGGAAGCCATCCAATGGGTAATCCAAAACACAGAGGTGAGAATTACCATTTACAGTGACAGTGCATATGTGGTACGTTCCCTGTGTGACTACCTTCCCATTTGGGCTAAAAGAGGAATGGTGGATGCGACAGGCAAACCCATTCAGCATTCAGAGATCCTCATGCAACTCTTTCAGACTGGCATGCGGAGCCCTGAACGGGTGTCTTTAGTTAAAGTGAAAGCACACCTTCCTCCAGGGAATGATGACATTCTCTTGGAAAATGCAAAGGTAGACACACTGGCAAAAAAGGCAGCGGTGGAGGGAGATTTTCTCTATTCAGAGGAAATGCCTTCGATCAGCAAACTTTCCAAGGTGAAGCAGCAGGTTCCGGAACCGGCACCCTGTTTCCTCCAAGAACAAAGGAAAGATCAAAACATTGTTCAGATTGTGGAACAGACCAAACTTCCGGCAGAGCTGGTTGTGATCAATGGTGTTCTGTGTAAACAAAGGCCAGAAGGGATAGTGCCATATATGCCACAACATTTAGAGAAGGAATTAGTGAGATTCAACCACGATCTTTTGGGACACATAGGGATAGCACGGCTAGTAGAAGTGATGAAAAACAAATACTACAGCCCTACCCTTAAACAGACATGTGAGGAGTGTGTACAAGGATGTCTCATATGTGCCCAGATCAATCCCAAGCCAAAAGGGGAAAAACCGGCTTTACAGAGGGTTCCTGTGGCGGGAGGTCCCTATCAGACCCTACAGATTGATTTCATAGGCCCACTCCCTGTAGCCAGGGGGGGATTGCGATTTGCATTGGTAATAGTCGACATTTTCACAAAATACGTGGAGGTCATACCTCTCAAGTCTGCCACAGCCCTGTGTACAGCTAAAGCCTTATGGGAACATGTTTTCAGTAGGTGGGGGTTGCCCAAATGTATTGAGTCAGATCAAGGCCCAAGTTTCGTTGGTCAGGTGATGAAAACACTTTGTGCCCTTTTGGGGATAGACCAAAAGTTCCACATACCGTACAGACCCCAGTCCTCTGGGATAGTGGAACGTATGAACCGTACTCTTAAGACAGGCTTAAAAAGGATGATCCTGACCTATGGCAAAGACTGGGTTACCCACCTTCCAGCTGTAATGATGGCGTATCGAGCCACACCTGCAGCGGCCACAAAAGTGTCACCACATGAACTGATGACAGGGAGGAAAATGCATCTTGTCTTCCCGAACGAACCTTTTCTTTCAGAGATGCAAAAACAGGCCATTAGTCATGAAAAATGGTTAAGAGCTTGGCAAGCACAACTGCAAAGGACGTTGCAGTTTGCAGCCACAAACATGTGTCGCCCAGAGCCTGTACATACTGCAGATAGCGCATCTGAAAAGTATGTCCAAGGGGGGTGGGTGATGGTGAAAACTTTCAGAAAGACAGGTCCGTGGGAAGCAAATTTTGAAGGTCCTTACAAAATCATAAAGAAAGTAAGTGACACCACTTTGGTCGTGGAGAGGGATTTGTCATTCAATCCACCAAAAAGCAAGAAAAAGTTCAAACGAACTCCACAGAAACCAATCATTGTGCATATTGATCAATGTAAAGTGTATAAAGGGAAAGGCCCGACTCCAGAAGGGTCAGGCACAACCAATAATAAGGAATGATATGTTCCTATGTCGATTTCAGGTGATCGGACAACATGTATGCAAGGAAGATGAATAGATGGCAACTGAGATGGCTAGCGAGATTTCATCCGTACAAACGAAAGTTTCCAGATGTCAATCCGGACATGGAGAGGAGCAGGATTTCCGAGACCGAGAAAAAGACTGAAAGACTGATGGGGCAAAACGTAACCCAAAGTGCTAATGCTTTCTCTTTTCCAGGATGTACCATCTGGGACTATTATCATTCCTATTCTGATTATTATTACTCCTATTCTGACTATGATCATTACTATGAGGACTATTATCGTTACTATGATGACTATTATCGTTACTATTATGATTATTATTATATTTACTACTATTCTCATTACTATTACTGGTATTATGATACAAGAAGAGTGACAACTGTTACCGGAGGGCAGACCAAGATTCCTGGGGGCCGCAAGAAAAAGTTTATTTTTGCTTTTTAACATGAAGTCTACAGATACATTTATGGATATAAGTGGTCAGACCAAGTGAATCTCACAAGGGGGGAACTTACTGTGTGAGCAAAAATCCCAGATGGATCTAGTGTCGAGGTTTAACTATGTTGTTCCTCAAAGTGTTAATAGCAAAGCTCCACAGGGGGTGCCCATCTTGAGAGATAATACTCCATGGGAGTCCAGGTCATAAAATCAGCCCACATTTTTGTTTTAATTTGTTAAGATAAGCACCCACTAATCATTAGGAGGGGTATTATAATTATGCTTGATTACACAAGTGATTTTGTGTTTGAGATTAGGCAATATGGGTAAGTTAGTGTTAGACATATCTTATAAGTCAATATTTTAGAGATAAGTTATAGTATGTTATAATATGAAAAGTTTTAGGCTCAGACATGCCATATGAGAAGTCCATTAGAAGGTATCTGTTTCCAGCATTCCCTTTAACGGCGAGTTTCATTTTTCCATGAACATGCAAGTATGGAAGTGATACGTTTGTGACATGGATGCGTCTGAGTGGAGGTGCTACATATTAGGGCCTCCCCAGTAGAGCTCAGAGGTGTAGCTCTCTCCCAGGGTGTGGCCACCTAGACAAGGGACTGTGTGTGATCATGGAGAGGTGGAACCTAAAAAGGGAAAAGTCGTGGAGACCAATATGGATTGGCTGAGCGAGGGATTACAACAGAGGATGATGTAGGAAATCTGATAGGAGAATTCTGCATATAAGTCTTTAGGGGGGACTGTAAGATTCTTAGAGGGTCTTGCAAGGTATGGCCCTTATTAGAGCCAAAGTGAACCTGTGTTTCAGTCAAAGATTATGTGCAGAGTTCTCTTGCTATACAGATTCTAGAAGGCCAGGCAGAGAGTGGAATAGAAGAGAGAACATTACAGGGAATAGTAAAAGGTCAGAACGCAGCATTATCTATGGGATGTGCAGACTAGCTGTCTGAGCCTGGGATGCCCAGGGCCATACAATGCCAAACAATGCCTGGTGTTTCTAAACACCAGTTTCTGAGTATTTAGGGTACAGGGCATCGGCTTCGCGCTTGCGCACTAGACGGATGTCAATCACAGAGTTCTGGATGTCAATCACAGAGTTCTATAGGCCAATAGCAAGCGTTTAATAGGGGTGACATCTGGAACTCGCCCATATCCCACCTTCGGGGGCGTGTGGTTAGTTAACACTTGTGGGTCTGGAGGTTTTTCCATTTATAAGGTATATGCGTCCAGGTCTGGAGCTAGCGCGCTCATATTAATCAGCTTTGCTCAATATCCGTATTATTACTTGCTGATGTTTGCTTTGCTTCATATGTTTTTCAATATAAGTTTGTAACCAAGATTATACCGAGTATCCCGGTTGGATACAATAAAGATTCTCTTAACTGCTCTGGCGACCAATTCTGTGAAAGTCTGCTAACGGCTGTATATTTTCCGAAGGTGATAAGGACCAGCACTAAGGCTGTCAGGTAGTCACACACAGGGACTAAATATTTGATTATTACAGGTGGCAGTGACAGCGGGTGATTGATGGGTGGCAGTGACAGGGGGTGATTGATGGGTGGCAGTGACAGGGGGTGATTGATGGGTGATTGATAGGTGATTGACAGGTGATTGACAGGTAATCAGTGGGTTATTACAAGGGAGAACAGATGTAAATATTGCACTGGCGAATTGATAAGGGGGGGTCTGAGGGCAATCTGAGCATGTAGGCGGGTGATTGGGTGCCCGCAAGGGGCAGATTAGGGTCTGATCTGATGGGTAACAGTGACAGGTCGTGATAGGGGGTGATTGATGGGTGATTGATGGGTAATTAGTTGGTGTTTAGAGGAGAGAATAGATGTAAACACTGCGCTTGGGTGGTGATCTGATGTCGGATCTGCGGGCGATCTATTGGTGTGGGTGGGTGATCAGTTTGCCCGCAAGGGGCAGGTTAGGGGCTGATTTATGGGTGGCAGTGACAGGGGGTGATTGATGGGTGGCAGTGACAGGGGGTGATTGATGGGTGATTGACAGGTGATCAGTGGGTTATTACAGGGAAGTACAGATGTAAATAATGCCCTGGCGAATTGATAAGGGGGGGTCTGAGGGCAATCTGTGCGTGTAGGCGGGTGATTGGGTGCCCGCAAGGGGCAGATTAGGGTCTGATCTGATGGGTAACAGTGACAGGTGGTGATAGGGGGTGATTGATGGGTGATTGATGGGTAATTAGTGGGTGTTTAGAGGAGAGAATAGATGTAAACACTGCGCTTGGGTGGTGATCTGATGTCGGATTTGCAGGCGATCTATTGTTGTGGGTGGGTGATCAGTTTGCCCGCAAGGGGCAGGTTAGGGGCTGATTGATGGGTGGCAGTGACAGGGGGTGATTGATGGGTGGCAGTGACAGGGGGTGATTGATGGGTGATTGACAGGTGATTGACAGGTGATCAGTGGGTTATTACAGGGAAGGACAGATGTAAATATTGCCATGGCGAATTGATAATGGGGGGTTTGAGGGCAATCAGAGCGTGTAGGCAGGTGATTGGGTGCCCGCAAGGGGCATATTAGGGTCTGATCTGATGGGTAATAGTGACAGGTGGTGATAGGGGGTGATTGATGGGTGATTGATGGGTAATTAGTGGGTGTTTAGAGGAGAGAATAGATGTAAACACTGCGCTTGGGTGGTGATCTGATGTCGGATCTGCGGGCGATCTATTGGTGTGGGTGGGTGATCAGTTTGCCCGCAAGGGGCAGGTTAGGGGCTGATTGATGGGTGGCAGTGACAGGGGGTGATTGATGGGTGATTGACAGGTGATTGACAGGTGATCAGGGGGGATAGATGCATACAGTACATGGGGGGGGTCTGGGGGGGGGGTCTGGGGAGAATCTGAGGGGTGGGGGGATGATCAGGAGGGCGCAGGGGGCAGGGGGGGATAAAAAAAAATAGCGTTGACAGATAGTGACAGGGAGTGATTGATGGGTGATTAGGGGGGTGATTGGGTGCAAACAGGGGTCTGGGGGGTGGGCAGGGGGGGGTCTGATGGGTGCTGTGGGCGATCTGTGGCAGGGGGGGGGGAAATCAGTGTGCAGACTAGGGTGGCTGCAGCCTGCCCTGGTGGTCCCTCGGACACTGGGACCACCAGGGCAGGAGGCAGCCTGTATAATACACTTTGTAAACATTACAAAGTGTATTATACACTTTGTGTGCGGCGATCGTCGGGTTAACATCCCGCCGGCGCTTCCGTATGGCCGGCTGGATTTTGGGGCGGGTGAGCGGAGCCAGGCGGCGGCGGAGGATCGCGTCACGGATGACGCGATCGCTCCGCCCATGCCCCTACAAGGACCGCCGCCATTTGACAATACGGCGGTCCTTGCGGGGTCCACTTCCCGGGCGCCAATTGGCAATACGGCGGTCGGGAAGTGGTTAAAGGATGCCCCTTCTTATCTCAAGCTACTGACTAGCTGCTTGTCATCAATTTTGAGGGGGCTATAGAGGCTAGGTGGGACAGAGAGCAGCTCAGAAAGGACACAGAGGTATGTCATTGCCTATGTAACTTGCCTCGGTGTCCCATTTATTAGGTTAAGGTTAATTGCACCTCTGGTACCTTTTAGTCTTTGAGCTGCAGAGGGAGGTGGGCAGAGGCAGTTCTGTGCTGTTAGGGGAAGACAGGCAGGTTCCCACTCCCAGTTTCTCCATAACTGCCCCATGAGGGTGATGACTGGAAAGCGGGAGGAGTATATAAAGCTCAGACTTGCTCTTGTGTGAGGCAAGAAGCACCTGATATTGGCAATTTGGCAGCATTGGAAGCATTGCAAACCCGATGAGCCAGGCAAAAAAAAAAATGCAAACATGGTTTGCGTGCAACGGATATTAAAACATTGAGCATTGCAATTTGTAATATATTTCCCTAAATTAGGCCCAGATTCGCAGTTAGGCCCTGATCAGGTTTTTCTTGAGTTTTCTCTTACAAAATATTTTCTTATGTTCTTATATACAAAATACCTTCCCGTCAAGGAGCAGGTGGAATACTAATAAGTAGATAAGTACCACCAATATCCAATTTAAGTTAGTTATATTATAACTTTTTTTTTTTAACTCTTCTTCCAGTGGCGTATAAATAGGGGGTGCAGAGGTTGTGACCGTACCAGGACCCTTGAGCTAGAGTCCATGCCTCTGTCCAGCGATCACAGCATCCCCATTGCACAGCTCGCTAGTCTCTATGCGGAAGATCAGGACTCAGCGTCATGACGTCATCAATGTCATGATGTTGATAACATCATAACGTCTTGTCCCGATTCTCCACAAAGAGACTAGTGGAGCTGTGCGGCAGGGATGACGCAATCGCTCGGAAGAGGCAAGGTAAGTAAAAGCGCTGGTGATCAGGGGGATTGGGGTTGATCAGAGAGTGGGGACACCTATACTAAGTCGCCCATTGCAAAATTAAAATGACCTTGTAGTAGAATAGGAAATATGATTTTTAGATGTAGTTAAATGACAGACTTCAGTGACATACTTATTAATAATAACATGTTTTATACAACAAACTACAATTTTAGAAAATGGACAATGTGTGGTCACCCGCTCCCAAGCCTCTTCAACCCTTTGCCATCTGGCATGGCTTACATAGCCAGAAGTTGAAGGCTGGAGTGCACGATGAGTGTCTGCAGCCTATGCACATATTTGGGCAGGCAGTGATGTCATTTAGAGATGGCCCGAAGGGTTCGCCGCCGAACTGGTTTCCGCAAATCTCAGTGGTTCGCGTTCGCCGCGAAACGCAATTTTTTTTTCAAAAAAGTTTGTGTTCGCATTTTTCCCATAGACTTTAATGGCGCCAATTTTAACGGTTAATAGCTAAGCCCCATTACATGCTATAAACACCTCATTTTCTGGGTATGTAAATAGGGACAGTGGGTATGACAGGAATTTTTTTTAAAAAAGACCTTATACTTTTTGAGAAAATCGATTTTAAAATTCTCCTTCTGACCATGGGAAAATTAAACACCTGCCGACTTTAGCGGTTAATAGCAAAGTCCCCTTACATAGTAGAAACACCAAATTTTCAGGGTATGTAGAGGGGGGCAGTGACTACAAGAGGAAACAATTTTTTTCAAAATGACTTTATGCTTTTTGAGAAAAACGATTTTAAAATTTCAAAGAAAAATACTATACATTTAAATGTTTAAATGACAGTTCTTAGGGAAACAATTCCTGACAACTTTAGCAGTTAATAGCAAAGGCCCCTTACATCTTAGCAATACCAAATTTGCAGGGGTCCCCCCTCCCAAGCTCTCTGTAACCCCTCGTGCCCTATGCAGGCTGGGATAGCCAGAATGCGGACCCCTGGCCGTGTGAAGCTTTGCACCCTGAGCTATACCAGCCCGCATGGTCCATGGTATGTGGGGGCTCTGAGGGAGAGGGGCAGCCAAGCCTTCCCCTCTCCCCCCCAAGCCCTTGTCCAATCCATGGACAAGAGGCTCTTCCCCACCTCTGGTGCCCCAGGAGGAGGTGGGGTTGACAACTCCCTGGGGGGGTTCATGGTGGCATCTGGGAGTCCCCTTTAAGAAGGGGACCCCAGATGCCCACCCCCCTCCCAGGAGAAATGAGTATGGGGGTAAAACGTACCCCTTACCCATTTCCACAAAGGGTTAAATGAAATAAAAACACAACAACAACAAAAAGTCCTTTAATGTTCTTAATTAACCAGAAATACTTACCTGTACCTTTAAAAAAAAGTTCCCACGCCAATATCCTCGGAAATGTCCCATGCCAATATCCTCTCATCTTGCGATCTTCAATTAAGTTAATTGAAGATCTCAGATGAGCTATACTAATTAGCATAGCAGAGAATACGTCTGCAAAGGACGTATAGCACCAGCTCTCGCTGTCCTCCCCGCCTCCTTACCTGTCACCCTCACTTAGCCTGGCACCTGGTGCACCCATGGGTGCACCAGGTGCTAGGCTAGGTGAGGGTGACAGGTGAAGGCAGGTGGGGAGAGACAGCGGGAGCTGGCAGCTATGCATTCTCACAGGACGCATTCTCAGCTATACTAACCGCTAATACTAATTGCCTTGCTGGATCGCTAAATGAAGGGTTGGATGACCCAAGAACATATCAATTTAGTGCATAAGCGATCTACAGTCATTACACATAGAATGCATATAATTACTCAGTCCCAATCATTAATTAATTCTCATAGGGAAGGAAACAAAAACAAAAATGACATATAGTGAAGTCCTATTTAGCACTTTTCCATTTATACACAATAAGTCCTGCAAACTTCCATGTTGGTGTCACTCGGTGCATAACACACAATTCCTCCACCAGCATCTGAAAACAGTTGCGCTCACCAGAAAGTATTGCTAACCGATCACAGACAACAATAATCGCTCATTTGTGCCCCCATCAACGATCATTCAGCTCTCCTCTTCATTATCTCTTATTCCTCGAAGTCCCAAAATGATGTATGCGGGGGAATAAATACAAACAGTATATAGTGTAACACCTTCAAGATTTAACATATAAAACACCACTGTGAAGCGTGTTCTAGATGCAAAACACCACCACTGTGTAGATACCCCCTTTGGCCCCAGCAACAACATACATACAGGAGCACTCACCAGATTTCCTTGCTGACCCCTCTCAGACCAGCTTATACAGCTTGTGTGCTCTGTTGGGCTTGGGCTGCCTTACTCGACTGATACACCTTTAATAAACTCAGAACAGCACCCACATAGCGTAAAAATGTTTAATAACTCTTATAAATAAAAAGTATTGCACTTACAAACATCCTTAAAAATGCACATATCTTATAAAACCATCTCGTTCACAGCTCCTGGCGTCTCATCCCTCTCTGGCCGTAGCTCCACCCTACTGGTTTCGTCACTAATGACTCATCAGGGGCTGTGGCTACAGAGTTAGGGAGATGCCTTAAATAGTAATTGTCAAACACCTTTCACAAATACATAATGTTCTTATTTTAAATATATTCATCCCGATATCATTACCTATCATAAGCATACCCCATAAGCCCAAAAATACCTATAATATAAACATTCAGGATAAGATCGCTGCAGTTTTCCATAAACTACATTACCCATAATTCTTAAACGTCAGCGTTACGTATATACTGTTTACCAATCAGGAGCGGCGTGCGGTGGTAATCTTAGCATGTAATTACACCTGCATGTTATATGGATTATACCTTATATTCCTGTAGAACAAATTCAATTCAAATCACCATCCTTTCTCCCATGAATCTGCTGACAGCATTCATTTCTATATACTACAATCCCCACAATGCTTAGGCGTCCACGTGACGCATAACCTAGTATTTCATAGGCCGGGCTGCCCTTGGACTAAATGAACTAAATCCCCCATAAAACCTAAGTGTCCACGTGATAATTGCTAGCCAATCGTGGGCAGTATCCACCGGCTTGACTCCTCCCATACAGTGCTGCCTTCCACCGCCGGTCTAACCCTTAGTGCATAGATGTCACATGACCCTATTACTAGCGCCACTCCGTGGTTTCTGTAATTATATATGCCCAGACTAGGTCGACTGCAGAAATCCCAGCCCACTTCACCGGGTGCCGACATATTGCATACATTGCCATGGTAACTGTAAATAGTCCTGCGTATACTATAATAACACGAAGAAGTAAAACACTAAAACTCCTAAATATATTTATATATACCTTTCCCTCAGTATGACAGTGACTAATAAATAGGAAGGACTCAATTATCTAAGTAATTGCCCTTACGTATCGACTTAAGCTGGAAATCTGCAACGATTTTGTTTTCCCATACACATACAATCCAGCTTGGTGCATCAAATTCATCTTCCATAACCTATAACAATCACAAATAATAGTGCCAGTGATCCAATCAATCATCTGAAATAAAACAATTTATATCTAAATCCATATTCAACCCCCCTGCCTGGTTGTGAAGTTTTCAATTGATATATCCATTTGGTTTCTAAACGTGAAATCTCCCTAATCTTATGGCATTCTCACCATTTTTGAGTGAGTTTCTGTATACCACAAAAGTGCATCTGGGCAGGGTCACAATTATGTTTCTCTGCAAAGTGTCGTGATACACTATGCCCACCATATCCTTTGAGTATATTATTAATATGCTCGGCAATCCGAGCCTTCAATTGTCTTTTTGTTCTCCCCACATACTGCAACCCACACGGGCACCATCAGGTATACCACATGTGTGCTGCAGCAGTGAATGAACTCCTTAATACCAAAACTTCTACCTGTGACATGTGAAATAACATTTTTGGTTCTGGTCCCTACCGCTCTCTCACACGTGGAGCATTGTCTACAGAGAAAAAAAAACAATTTGCCCCCTCATATCAGTGATGTCTCTAGTTTTGGGGCCTTCTATGTAAGGTTTCACCAAACTCTTTGGTAAGTTGTCCAATCCTCTGTATATAAAGCGTGGCAATGGCGGCAGCTCTTTACCCAGCACAGGGTCATTTTTTAGGACATGCCAGTTTCTTTTGAAAATCCTTTCAATTTCTTTGTATTGAGAATTGAAATCTAGTAATATGGACTAATCATAGTTCCCATTATCTTTCTTATCCCGATCTTTTAACAATTCCTTCCTTTCTTTTTGTTGGACTTCCTTAGCTATACTTTACAGATGTCTCTTATACCCCTTGTCTACAAAATGATCAATAAGGGTATGAACTTGTATAGCATAGTCATCCTCATCTGTACAATTTCTTTTTATTCAGCAGAATTGGCCTTTTGGAATGTTGCCACGCCACTTGGGGTGGTGGCAACTATTTGTGGGAATGTATGCATTCTTATCAGTCTTTTTGAAAAAGGTTTTGGCACCCATAATCACATCCCTACTGATTAAAACAACATCTAGAAAGTGGATTTCCCGTGTGCCCCACTCTGCTGTCAACTTGATACCCAGTAGGTTATCATTTAACCAGTTCAAATATCCTATAAGAGAGGGTTCATCCCCTTCCCAAATCCATAACAAGTCATCAATATAACGTGCGCATTTTTAAGGATGTTTGTAAGTGCAATACTTTTTATCTATAAGAGTTATTAAACATTTTTTACGTTATGTGGGCCCTGTTCTGAGTTTATTGAAGGTGTATCAGTCGAGTAAGGCAGCCCAAGCCCAATGGAGCGCACAAGCTGTATTAGCTGGTCTGTGAGGGGTCAGCAAGGAAATCTGGTGAGCGCTCCTGTATGTTGTTGCTGGGGCCAAAGGGCAGTGGCGTAGCTAAGAAGCTGTGGGCCCCGATGCAAGGTTTACAATGGGGCCCCCCAGGCACTCTATACATAACAATTGATACGGCGCACCAAAACCTGACAATGGCAACTACAGTGTCAGAGGTGCAAGAAGGGGATGGGGAAGAGCTTGTTAATAATTACCACTACTCAATGTATATATATAAGTGATTATTATGAGCACAGGACCAATAGAGAGCGAATACTGTAGTTGAGGGAGGGCCCTTCGGGGCCCCTCTGGCCCAAGGGCCCCGATGCGGTCGCTACCGCTGCACCCCCTATTGCCCCTGCCAAAGGGGGTATCTACACAGTGGTAGTGTTTTGCATCTAGAACACGCTTCACAGTGGTGTTTTATATGTTGAATCTTGAAGGTGTTACACTATATACTTTTTGCATTTATACCCCCGCATACATCATTTTGGGACTTCGAGGAATAAGAGATAATGAAGAGGAGAGCTGAATGATCGTTGATGTGGGCACAAATGAGCGATTATTGTTGTCTGTGATTGGTCAGCAATACTTTCTGGTGAGCGCAACTGTTTTCCTATGCAGGTGGAGGAATTGTGTGTTATGCACCGAGTGACACCAACATGGAAGTTTGCAGGACTTATCGTGTATAAATGGAAAAGTGCTAATAGGACTTCACTATATGTCCTTTTTGTTTTTGTTTCCTTCCCTATGAGAATTATCGATGGCCTTTGCTATTAACTGCTAAAGTCGACTGGAATTGTTTCCCTAAGAACTGTTATTTACACATTTAAATGTATAGTATTTTTCTTTGAAATTTTAAAATCGATTTTCTCAAAAAGTATAAGGTATTTTTGAAAAAAAAAATTCTCCTCTTGTAGTCACTGTCCCCCTCTACATAACCTGCAAATTTGGTGTTTCTACTATGTAAGGGCACTTTGCTATTAACCGCTAAAGTTGGCAGGCGTTTAATTTTCCCACGGTCAGAAAGAGGATTTTTTAAAAAATGTATTTCCTCAAAAATTATAAGGTCTTTTTGAAAAACATTTTTTTCCTCTTATAGTCACTGACCCCCTCCAGGTGTTAGACCCCTTGAAACATCTTTTCCATCACTTTTGTGGCCAGAAAGAGTGTTTGTATTTTTCAAAGTTCGCCTGCCCATTGAAGTCTATTGCAGTTCGCATGGTTCGTGTGAACACAAACTTTTGCGGCAGGTTCACGAAACCAAAATCGGAGATTTGAGCCATCTCTAATGTCATTAAGATGGCCCTAGAGGCACAGACCTTGCCACCTGTCTCTTCCAGTGCGCCCAATATCACGAATCATGTGGGCGTATATAGGTCAACGTGTCAAAGCACCCAATTCTGGCATTACCAGTCATCAAGTGTATACTATGACTATAAAGGGGAGGAGGGGGATACATCATTTTTTGAGTCAGTAAATAGGATGTATATTTGCCATGGATTCCTATAACGCAGCAATCTGTCATTTTAAGGATAGCAGAGCTGAAAATGTTTGGAGAAGTGGGGGGAGCAGGCATACACTACCATCTGTCCTGATGCCCCCCGTTCTCCTGTCTGCCCCCCCGTAGCTCACCTAAAAGCCCCCAGTGATCCTCTTCCAGTTGCCAGGGACGGGTTTACATCACAGTCTCTGGCGGTGCCTGTGCAGCAGACCGATCTTGGCAAATGGAAAGGATCCCTGGGGACTTTTAGGTGAGCTACAGGGGGCAGAGAGGAGCATGGGGAGCAGTGTTCATCAAGACAGGTGGTAGAATATGCCTGATCCCCCGATTCTCCAAACGTCTTCAGCTCTGGTATCCTTTAAGTGCATTTAAAATCAGTTGTTTTCCTTTTGTAATGTTCCTCAAAAACTACAAGGTCTTTTTGAAAAAAAAAATTGTACTTTTACCATCGACTTGCAAATCAGTGGTAATGACACTTAGCTGCAGCGGGGGACCGAAGGATTGTTCCAGGATGGCGCAGGCACAGGGTAGCTGCAGGGGGCTGGCAGAAGTCCCAGGTAAGTGAAACTCTTTTTTTTTTTTTTAATGATTACAGGTTTCCATTAACCACAGAAGTCAGCAGTCTAGTGCCATTAATTTCAATATAAGTTTGTAAAACTGCCAAAATTTTGAACGCTTGGAAGTTCAATGAATATACAATTTACTAAATTTAATAAAAAGTTTTCATAATTTAAAGCAGCAAACTAAATTCATAAAAAAATAAATAAATGAAAACATGTTTGCACCATTATAGTCTGCAGTTTTATAAAGGTAGGAAAAACAACATATTATACAACCAATCCCTTGTTTTTCCTACAAACTAAATTTGAAGGAAAGCAGCGGAATACATATAAGATATTGATTTTCCCTTTACAGAGTGATGCTTGTTTAGCTATTAAGCGGATCCTCAGACTTTAAAGGGAGCTCAAAGTTATTTTCTATTAAACAATACCAGATTCATGTAGTCATGCTGCAGTAGTGTCTGAATCACACCTAAGGCTACGTACAGACATGCGATAACAATCGTTCGTGTCAAACAACGAACGATCTTAAAGTAAAGATCGGCCGACGGTCGTTGGAGAAAAGGAGTTTAAACGTACGTTCCTGACCGAACGATCAACGACCGATCGTTGCGCACGCAGCAGGAAATGACTGAACACCGCTCGGTCGTTTAAAAAGTTTATAAACCAATGGCGTGTTTTCTAATGACTGACGTATAAAGTGAGAGTCAATAGAAAAAAGGAAATGACTTCTATCAAAGGCCGACATCAGTGGTAGATTTTAGGAAGTTGCGTAATTATGAAACGATCTTTATGTAACGAACGGTCGTTAACGGGAAATGACGTGGTAACACTATAAAAGCGTGCAGAACTATTGGTCTACCGTGCAGTAATACTCCAAAACGTCCGTTTCGGAGATAGCATAACGTTCGTTCGTTGTTTCAAATTCTATATTTGTTGGCCATGCCTAGCCATCTCTCTAGGCGCAAGAGAGCAGCAGTTGCTTTTTTCACTTTATTGCAAGTGCATAGAAATATTATGTTGTTTTTTCAAAAGAAGAAAGGTCGTCCTTGGATGAAGAGTTGGCTCCAGAAAAGGGATTTCTTGAGTCATGATAACTTGGTTCGTGAATTGCGGCTTTCATGCCCCGAGGACTTTAAAAATTATTTAAGGATGCCAGACAGTGCCTATGATTTTTTACTTTCGGTAGTGACTGCTGACATTAAAAAATGTGATACCTGGATGCGAAAAAGCATCAGCCCCGATCAGCGCTTGTGTGCCACTCTGCGCTATTTAGCAACGGGAAGATCGTTACAGGATCTCAAGTTTACTGTTGGCATTTCCGCACAATCTCTAGGAATTATTATACCAGAAACTTGCCAGGCGTTAATAGATGGCTTAAGAGAGGAATATCTTAAGGTCAGTATCAAACTTTTTAATGTTTAGTTACATGTAATATGTATTGTTATAGTAATTTGTATCCATGCCATCATATTTAGTGGCATCATCATTTCAGTGCATATGCTAACATGTGTACTAATGTAACTGTTTCCTCTGCTCCTAGTTTCCACAATCATCAGAAGAGTGGATGGCAATTGCCGAAGATTTCTTTACCTTATGGGATTTTCCCAACTGTGGGGGAGCAATCGATGGCAAGCATATTCGGATTCAGCCACCAGCAAAATCAGGATCGTACTATTATAACTATAAAGGTTTTTTTAGTATAATTTTAATGGCAATTGTTAATGCCAGATATGAATTCATTTATGTAGATATTAGTAAAAATGGCCGAATGTCAGATGGTGGAGTGGTGGACCAAACATCATTTAGGAAAAGGTTAAAGAACAACAACCTTCATTTGCCTACTAAAGATGACACCAAATTTGGTTTAAATTTTGTATTTGTTGCCGATAAGGCATTCCATTTACACCAACACATTTTGAAGCCATACCCTCAGAAAACTCTAAATAGACAACGTGAAGTCTACAACCACCGTCTATCTCGTGCCCGGCGATTGGTGGAAAATACATTTGGAATCCTGGCTAACCGGTTTAGAATTCTCCACACTGCCATACACCTGAGAATTGACAAAATCGACCAAGTGGTTTTTTCATGCTGTATTCTCCATATTTTTTTGCGTAAGCAATATGGTGTGAACTACTTACCTCAGCAGGCAGTGGATCGAGAGGACAGTGATGCAGGACGTATAGTACCAGGGGAGTGGAGGGACAATGCCAATGTCCTGACTGCCCTACAAATAGCAGCACCCCGCAATGCAACAGCTGAGGCCAAAATCGGCAGGGATATGTATTGCGAATATTTTAATACAGTTGGTTCTGTTTAGTGCCTTTTTCCTAATGTTTTGACATTTGATTACCTGTATCTGGAGTAAAGATATCGTGTTATAATTTACTCAAGTTTCCTGTTATGGTTCTTTCCCATTAGTTAAGTATAGTGTATGTGTGTTTCTGTGTTATGTGTGTCAACTTTTAGAATATTATACTGCATATCAGAGGTTCACCGGTCTGTACATGCATACAATTTGTTGTTGGCAGCATATTACATCCTTACATTTACCTCTGCAGGGCTGTTCCCCCCCCCCCCCCCTTTTCTCACCACCAACAGATCTCTCTGTTGGTGGTGTTGGATTGCTCCCAACATTTAATGTGACCTTTATTTCAAATGTTATTTTTTAAATGTTGTGACAAAAATTTCCTCTATTTCTTCAAATCCCTCCCTCCATACATCCAGCCAATTATTGGGATCGCCTGTCATCGGCTTCTGTCTATGAGAGTCAATCGCTCTCTTGTCCCCCAGGGGGACAGCCGTGGCAGAGGGCTGTATCCAGTGCATCGCTGCTGCTGATTGCAGTGCTACAGCATCTAACTAGATGGCGATATTGTCGTCTAACAGTCTCCAGTTCAAAAATAGCTGCTTGCAAACTTATTGCGAGACGGAGCTCACCCCCCCCCCCCCCCCCAAGCAGGAGATGCCTGCGCAGCATGCACGCAATCTTCTGCAAAACAGAGAGCCACGACTTTAGGCCAATTGGCGTTAGACGGTCGTGGGTCTGCCGCAGCGGCCACACCCATCGGCGTGAGTTGTCCGTCACATCAAAAGGTTAATATGTAGTACTATAATGTGGTACTTCTAGGCCACACATCCCAAGATGGAGCTGTATTGTGTCTATCATAACCCTTATACAAGCATGCAGCTCACATAAAACAGTGGAATATCATTACAAAACCATGATCAGCATGTTTGTAGCAGGTCTGTGACAGAACTTATTATTGACTCATGTTCCTCTTCAAACGTATGCAACTGGAACATCAAACAAAGGTACACAGTTAGCACTGTGTGTACATGTTCAACACCAGATAGAGTTTAGCTAATATGTTTGATTGAAAAACATACATACTATATTTGCTGCAACACATTTCCTTTATTTTTCAGTACATAACGCTACCACAAAATTTACATGGAATAGCCATTACATATCACGTTCAACACTTGCATTTTAAACTAGGTTTCTCATACAAGATATTGATTATACAAATGATGTCAGATATTGGTAAAGTTTTTTTCAATGGGCCAAAAGTGCTCAGCTTGCTCTGGATAGTACTGGTTATGTTTGTTATGTGCATGGTCACTATGTGTAGTATGTGCATAATGATGATTACCGTGATATTGTTCGACAGGGTAGTTTGGAGGGTATTGTTGTGTTTGGAAGTGTGGTTGCATTGTGTGGGTTGGTATAGTTGGTAATTGTGGGCCATGGCTGATGTTTGGGTATGATGGCTCCCCAATATTGAGTTGTGCTTTATTTAGCAAATCTAGAATTGAGGATTGTAACATACAACTTTTATCATTTGTGAGTGCACGCAATTTACTTGCCACAATATTTCCAAATGCATCAAACTCATCGTCTTTTTGGTTCATTATAGTTTTAGCTTGTTCCATTGCATCTTGACAATCTTCAAGAATCCCAATCATCCTCTTGCGGGGTTTTTTGAGTGGCAATTTGGATACCTTTTTCCCTACTTTTCCTGGTGCTTTCTGTGTGCTCTGTGTAGATTCCTGTGATGTTGATGGTTCTGTGTTCTGGGTGTGAAGAGAGTACACATACAGTAGCAGAATATAAAGGCAATACAAATTTACGTACAAAAAAGGTTATACCGTGTTTTTACTACAGGCCCATTACCAATCTAGTTCAAATAGATGATATTAATGGACATGTTAAAGGCTCATACACATATCACAACATATTGCTTGAGATTTGAACAATCACAGACCAATTTAACCCCCTTCCATGTAGTATGATAGCCATACCTATACAGTCTCTTCTATGTAGCTGAACTCCCCATCATATCAAAATCCGAGCAAGCTGCTGCTCACAAAAATGCAGTAGTCCTTGTAACGAGACGTATCTGCTAAAGATCTGTTACTGGAAACGATCCGTGCAAGCAAAATGCATTCAGATTGTATGATATCTGCAGATCCTAGTACATACCTTGTTGAACAGACATTCTTCTGCAGATCAGATACACCGGTATGGATTATCAGATCTGCTGATGATTGTGTGATGTGCAGATGAATGTCGTTTCTATTATTTTTGCATGAGCATCTGCTAATATCATACACTAGGAATGCAATGAGCAGAAATTGATCTTTGTCCGGAGCAGATATTTAGTGTATGTACAGCATGTTTGTGTGCAGCATCAATCCAAAATGTGATTCTGATGTGGACTTCAGCTCCATAGGCCAAACTGTGAAGGTATGCCTATCATACTACTTTAAGGGTGTTAATATTGGTCTGTGATGTCACATTTTATAAACACTATGTTGTGATGTGTGTATGAGCCTTAACACTGCATTTAAAAAAGCGGCAAGCATACATCCATTAATAGGTCACATACAGTTTGTAATGTTTTCGTGCAGGTAACACTCATCCACTCAAGGAGCTAACGTGTTGGTCTCACACTTCATGACTCATGCTACAACTTCTTGTTGAACATTGAAAGTGATCATGTCTAAATCAAATTATTGCTACATTTTAGTGTGCATGTAGAGTTGACAATCCTCCTTTTCTGCTGCATATGTGTGTGAAGTTGCCTATACCCAGCACTGTCCTGATGTGTACGGTATAGCGTCATGTAACAATTTTCTAATACAGGCTAATGTTTTTGGATGAGCTTAATGTATTGTATTGTAAAGTAGGCACACTCATGTGTGTTGTGTATTGTAATTCCACACTTATTGAGTATGCAACTGTAATTTTCTTATGTCATAGCTGGTAGTAGTTTGACATTTAATTCTGCCATATAGGACACCAGGGATAGATTGTTTACGACTTCACAGTCCTTACAACATTACATCACCAGACCTTTGTAATCCTCTTGCAAATGCTATTCTATGGGTGTGTAATCAAAAATGACATACCTCCAGTGTGAACATTGACATAGGATATATTGTGCACAATGTTAGTAATGCACATGACCATTGAAACGGTCTGGTAGTGTGACGAGAGCAAAAAGTTAAGTCCTCACTGCTGCAGTTATATGTTAATGATGTAATTTCTTATGCAGACACCTGAAATCAACCATGCACATACCCCAATATAATTTGACTCCACACACATGATCACCATGCTTGTTAATGGCCTGTGCATTGCTGTTTTTTGTATTACAAAAATGGTTAGCAAAACACTTTCATATCCCCTAATACATATGCTGGACATGTTTCAACATATTAACTGTCTGATATTTGTTAACACAGTGTGTTTAACAATCACACCATATGGGCCATAATGATGATGTGTGAGTAATAGGGCCTTACTTTAATTGACGACTGTCAGTGTTTGTTATTTTGAGACTTGTGCACACAGCCCTTAAAGGGTAAATGAAGTAAGATTGATGTTCAGCCAGACCTTGTTTGATTTTTCTTCTTACTAACCTAATGTGATTTCCGGTCTGCTGGTGTATTTCCCAAATGTTTGTATCTCAATCACACCGCATCCAATCATGGCGGTTATGTTGTCATAGGTGACATTGTTACTACAACACGTGCCGTGCATTGTCACATGGCTGCTTTCCATGTTTGCCTTTAAAAATGACACACATAGCTTCACAAGGATAGTCAGGTAGTTTGTAAGTGTACAAATCTGGTAGCCTACACATGTGTCTCACTTCAGTTGTCCTGGTACACAGTTGATGCTATAGCATTTTTAGTGTATTAATAAATTGCCATTCATACAGTATTACCTCTTCGGATAGCCCGGGGTCATGTGGTTGTTGTCCATCGGATTCAGTTTCTGCATTGTCGTTTTCAAGGCTATTAACCGATTGCCTGGGTTCCTCTTGGTCTGCAGTGAAGAGGAGTAGATCATAGTACCATAAACGGGGAGTATAAATGTCATCTGCAGATGCTCCGGATCTCTGTGAATCGCGTACTTTATTTAGTTCTTTTTTGAACACAGTTCTTAAATTCTGAATCTTGTTCTTTACTAATTCAACATTAACACTTGGAAGTAGTGGTTTGCACAATTGGACAAGTTCTTTGTGTGCTTTTGCCTTCATATGTCAGTTTGAGTAATCTTTTGACTTTATTTGCCAAAGGCATGGATGTGCCCTGTACAGCTCCAGAAATTCCTTTAGAAACTCGGGGTTAGTAAATATATCAGCAGTCACATTACTGTGGGTATGAAAGGGGAGAAAACTCACATTAGATAATTCTAGATAATGTAGACATTCAATTACTATCACACACAAACTTGCACTATCAATTATATGTTCACAACTATGTATTGTGAGCAATATAGGTCATTACCTATGTCACCTAAAGCAATGCGGACATGTGGAACTACATTGCAATATTCACATAACACTAGGTAAGTGTCTAAACTAAATTAACAATACAGACCCATTAATAAGATGAAGCTACGTTTCACCTTAGTTCAATGTGTAGTAATTACCAAACAAAATATAAATATGTATGTAATAACAACATACTATCAAAACATACATGGCTGTGATGAAAAAACAAAATGCATCATAACTAATTATAGTATGTAATGCAGAACGTACGTTTGTGTAATGTACGTTTGAAAGCGGCATTTTGAACGTACGTAAGCATAGTAACGTGCGTTCTAAGTAACCCGCGTACACTGGACAGCTTCATATCCTCCTTAACAAAAATGTCTACAAATGCTGGTACATGAACGATCATAAACATACCTAGTAGGCTGAGCCATGCTGGATTGCACACAAACTCTGTTGGTAGGACATCACAGTTGAATCTTCACAAATGCTGCATTTAAATAGTCATAGTGGATTGATGTACGTGCGTGCGTACGTACGTACGTACGTACGCACATGCGTACGAGCGTCGTAAGGGTGTAGTCTATTTCCTGTGATGTCATTTCCTTCCTTCATAGCGTAGACTGCATTATGATTTCAGAAATGACTACACACAGCAGCAGTATGCGTGCCACAGCGATGAGCAAGCCAGAAATTATGGAGATGGTTAGGATATTGGACAAACACGATTATGATGGGAGGAAGAAGGTCTATAAACAGCCCTTGGACAGAAAAAATCGCATCCTTGACAAAGTCATAGCTTCACTGGAAAGAAAATGCAATGTTGTGCGCAGTAAAAACCATCTGCAGTGCAGATGGTCTGACCTCAAACTGCGGGAAGAAGATGTTTTACAGGACCTGCGAGCCAAAATCGAGAAACAAAGTAAGTTTATATATCAAGTAGTGTTTCATGTTATCATAACCATTTTGCCACTCTGTGACATTATGTGGGTGTACAGTCAGTGCTGTCCATGTTTCAAAATATGACAACAAAACGTACTTAAGGATTACATTACGACGGTGATATCACAGTATAGTAAAGATGTTTTTAACACACATTTTTATATGATATGTAATATCTGTTGCAGTGTGCAGCAACAAAAGAGGTGCACATATATAGGGATTTTGTGGGAAATCTCCACATCTAGTAATAACCAAAAGCAATATCCAAGTCATAATACACGGAAAGTGAATCATTGTGCATTGTATCCTGATAGTGGTGATGAAATATATATGTCAAATAGATTATTTATGTCCTCTACAATATTGTTTACTATTCACATATAACAGAACGAAAAGAACGTCGAAGGAGGATGCGAGCCAGACAACAACAGCAACAGGAGGAGGATGATGATGCTGCTATGGTGTCAGGGGAACATCACGACGACACTGTTGAGGAACCTCAAGGCACGGAGGAAGTAGAAGAGAGTCAGGATCCTGAGCAAATTGAACATACAGAAGAAGGTTAGTATACATACCATAGAATTAGTAGTTGCTTTACATAAGGTGTTGCTAATACAAACAGATGAGGAGGCAGAAGTCAGGCAAGAAGATCCGGAGGACACTGCAGATACACATGATTCTGGTGAGCATATGCATTTGTTTAGTGGTCATCCAAGTAATCTGTATAGACACATGTCATCATAATGGCTATAATAGTTTTATGTGAAAGAACACACCTTGAAGGAGTCTTCATGCTGATTGTGTGCACATACATCCAAAGTGCCACGCCATTCCGGCAGGCCAAACCTCCCAGCATGTCCCTTGTTGCACCTCTGCCATCAGCTGTTTGAAGAATCTCCATCCTAGCAATGAGGTCACAGCAACCTCACAGTTTGTCTGTAGTGTGCCAACATAAGCAGTGTTGTCAATCACCGCCAGGTGGGCATGAGTGGCATGAGTGGCCTGCGCTGGTGCAGTATTGAGCGACCAGGAGGTTGTTGAGACCTAATCGCCAGAGGACCAGGCCAGAGATGCCTCGAAAGTCTGACAGCAGAGGACCAGCAAGGGACATGCTGACTAGAGTTGGGCCGAACCTCCGATTTTAGGTTCGCGAACCGGGTTCGCGAACTTTCGCGGAACGTTCGGTTCGCGTTAAAGTTCGCGAACCGCAATAGACTTCAATGGGGATGCGAACTTTGAAAAGAAAAAATAATTATGCTGGCCACAAAAGTGATGGAAAAGATGTTTCAAGGGGTCTAACACCTGGAGGGGGACATGGCGGAGTGGGATACACGCCAAAAGTCCCCGGGAAAAATCTGGATTTGACGCATAGCAGCGTTTTAAGGGCAGAAATCACATTGAATGCTAAATGACAGGCCTAAAGTGCTTTAAAACATCTTGCATGTGTATACATCAATCAGGTAGTGTAATTAAGGTACTGCTTCACACTGACACACCAAACTCACCGTGTAACGCACCGCAAACAGCTGTTTGTACTAGTGACGGCCGTGCTGGACTGGTGCGCACCATGGCGAGAGTGCAGGTTTTTGTGGCTTTACAGCCCATATGGTCGGCCTGGCTGATGTAGCTGAATGACAGAACAGTGACTGTCCAGCTGATCAAATTTGGTCTGACCACAATGAAGCAACGACCTTATTATCTTTTGTGTGCCCCCCGAGACACTCATCTAGGCGCCGGTCATTGCTTCATTGTGATACGCAAGCCCCTTCACCACGGCAAGGTAATGATCACGAAGGGGAATGGGCGCATGTACATGCCTTTTCTTTTGTTGTTGCAGCTGCCCTCAGTGCAGCCAGAAAAATTAGGCAGTCATGTACACGCACCATAAAAATTATTACAGCGGCCGCTGCTAGCAGCGGCCTAAAAAATTCATTAATCCGCCTGGAGTCCCGGACCCTGTTGGTGGTGGCGGAGAAGGTAGTGAAGCGGCCTGCAGGCAGACATGCTGTGTGGAGGGACTGGGAGCGACTTAGTCTTTTTGGGGCAGGCCAGGCAGCCAGTCACACGGCGTGCAGGCAGAGATGCTGTGTGTGCGGGGACTGACTTAGTCTTGGGGCGGGCAGCAGCCCTCCGGGATCCATGCCTCATTCATTTTGATAAAGGTGAGGTACTTAACACTTTTGTGACTTAGGCGACTTCTCTTCTCTGTGACAATGCCTCCAGCTGCGCTGAAGGTCCTTTCTGAGAGGACGCTTGCGGCAGGGCAGGAGAGAAGTTGGATGGCAAATTGGGACAGCTCTGGCCACAGGTCAAGCCTGCGCACCCAGTAGTTCAAGGGTTCCTCATCGCTGTTCACAGCAGTGTCTACATCCACACTTAAGGCCAGGTAGTCGGCTACCTGCCGGTCGAGGCGTTGGTGGAGGGTGGATCCGGAAGGGCTACGGCGAGGCGTTGGACTAAAGAACGTCCGCATGTCCGACATCACCATGAGATCGCTGGAGCGTCCTGTCTTTGACTGCGTGGACACGGGAGGAGGATTAGTGGCAGTGGTACCTTGCTGGCGTTGTGCCGTCACATCACCCTTAAAGGCATTGTAAAGCATAGTTGACAGCTGGTTCTGCATATGCTGCATCCTTTCCACCTTCCGGTGAGTTGGTAACAGGTCCGCCACTTTGTGCCTGTACCGAGGGTCTAGTAGTGTGGCCACCCAGTACAGCTCATTCCCCTTGAGGTTTTTTATACGGGGGTCCCTCAACAGGCAGGACAGCATAAAAGACGACATCTGCACAAAGTCGGATCCAGTACCCTCCATCTCCTCTTGCTCTTCCTCAGTGACGTCAGGTAAGTCAACCTCCTCCCCCCAGCCGCGAACAATACCACGGGAAGGTTGAGCAGCACAAGCCCCCTGCGACGCCTGCTGCGGTTGTTCTCCTGCCGCTGTCCCCTCCTCCTCCTCCTCCTCCTCCCCCAAAGAAACACCTTGCTCATCATCCTCTGAGTCTGACTCGTCTTCTGCACACGACCTCTCTTCTTCCTCCTCCTCCTCCCCCCTCTGTGCTGCCGCAGGTGTTGAGGAAACAGCTGGGTCTGATGAAAATTGGTCCCATGCCTGTTCCTGCCGTAACGGTTCCTGGTCACGCTCATTCGCAGCTTCATCCGCCACTCTACGCACAGCACGCTCCAAGAAGTACGCGTAGGGAATTAAGTCTCTGATGGTGCCCTCACTGCGGCTCACCAGGTTGGTCACCTCCTCAAACGGCCGCATGAGCCTGCATGCATTTTTCATCAGTGTCCAGTTGTCGGGCCAGAACATCCCCATCTTCCCAGACTGTTTCGTTCTACTCCAGTTGTAGAGGTACTGGGTGACGGCTTTCTTCTGTTCTAGCAGGCGGGAGAACATGAGCAGGGTCGAGTTCCAGCGAGTGGGGCTATCGCAAATGAGGCGTCTCACCGGCATGTTGTTTTTACGCTGAATTTCTGCAAATCGTGCCATGGCTGTGTAAGAGCGCCTCAAATGCCCACAGAATTTCCTGGCCTGCTTCAGGACATCCGCTAAGCCAGGGTACTTTGCCACAAATCTTTGAACCACTAGATTCATGACATGTGCCATGCAGGGTATGTGTGTCAGCTTCCCCATATGCAAAGCGGCAAGCAGATTGCTGCCGTTGTCGCACACCACGTTGCCTATCTCCAGGTGGTGCGGGGTCAGCCACTCATCCACCTGTTTCTTAAGAGCAGCCAGGAGAGCTGCTCCAGTGCGACTCTCCGCTTTGAGACAAGCCATGTCTAAGATGGCGTGACACCGTCGTACCTGGCATGCAGCATAGGCCCTGCGGAGCTGGGGCTGTGTAGCTGGAGAGGAGAACTGCCACTCAGCCAAGGAGGAGGAGGAGGACAGCGAAGAGCATGTAGCAGGAGGAGAGGAGGTGGCAGGAGGCCTGCCTGCAAGCCGTGGAGGTGTCACAATTTGGTCCGCCGCTTTCTGCTTGCCATCGTTCACCACCAGGTTCACCCAATGGGCTGTGTAGGTAATGTAGCGGCCCTGCCCGTGCTTGGCAGACCAGCCATCCGTGGTCAGGTGTACCCTTGACCCAACGCTCTTCGCAAGAGATGACACCACTTGCCTCTCAACTTCACGGTGCAGTTGGGGTATGGCCTTTCTCGAAAAATAAGTGCGGCCTGGCATCTTCCACTGCGGTGTTCCGATGGCCACAAATTTACGGAAGGCCTCAGAGTCCACCAGCCGGTATGGTAACAGCTGGCGAGCTAACAGTTCCGCCACGCCAGCTGTCAGACGCCGGGCAAGGGGGTGACTGGCCAAAAGTGGCTTCTTCCGCTCAAACATTTCCTTCACGGACACCTGACTGCTGCTGTGGGCAGAGGAGCAGGAACCGCTCAAGGGCAGAGGCGGAGTGGAGGAGGGTGCCTGTGAAGGTGCAAAGGAGAAAGCGGCAGAAGCAGATGATGCACCTGAAGGAGGAAGAGGAGAAGGAGGGTGACTTTTCTTTTGTGTGCTGCTGCTGCTTTTGCTCAGGTGGCCATCCCATTGCTGTTTGTGCCTTTTCTCCAGGTGCCTTCGTAAGGCACTTGTCCCTACGTGAGTGTTGGCCTTTCCACGGCTCAATTTTTGTTGGCAGAGCGAACAGATGGCTTTGGTCCGATCTGAGGCACACACATTAAAAAATTTCCACACCGCTGAGCCACCCTGGGATGTGGGCACTATGGGGACCTCAGCAGCTGATGCTGAAGGGCAAGTTGGCTGGCTGTACATAGGTGGCGATACATGGTGCCGGACTCTGCCACCAGCTGTTTCTGACGAAGAGCTGCCCCAGCTTCTTTCAGCAACTTCTCTCCTCCTACTACTCTCTGACTCCCCCTCTGAACTGTCCCCCTCTTCATCTCCTCTATTGGGAACATACAGAGGATCCCTATTACCGTCATCATCGTAGTCATCCTGCCCAGCTTCGCTTGCCTCAGACAAATCCAAACTTGCACCATCAGTAGGTCCTTCATCCTCCTGACACGTTACATCCATAGTGTTGCCGCGTAACTCAGACATATTAGCTGGTGAAAATTCATCTGGCTGTAACAACAATGGCTGTGCATCAGTGATTTCAACACTAAATAATTCTTGCGAAGTGTCAAATGCAGCGGAAGTGGTGCTAGTAGTAGCGCTGGTGGCTGAGCAAGATGAGGTGTTCTGTGTCGCTAAATACTCAACCACGTCCTGACAATCTTGGGAGGTGATGGGACGTGCCTTCTTCCGAGCACTGTACTGTGGGCCAGGTCCACACGAAATTACATTTACACGACCTCGCGCAGACCTGCCGGGTGGCCTTCCTCTGCCTCTGCCACTACCTCTTCCTCTTCCTCTACCTGTTTTGTCCATATTGGGTATGCACGGAGTGGTATATCACACTGCGTGCACTCACGTAGGTAGGTGGGTTCACTTAACTGCACAGGTATGCGCACTGATGCGGTGGGTTCACTGAACAGAACAGGTATACAGTGGCGGGTTCACAGAACAGGTATGCAGTGGCAGGATCACTGAACACAATAGGTATGCACTGGCGTGTTCACTAAACAGGTATACAGTGGCGGGTCCACTGAACAGAACAGGTATACAGTGGCGGGTTCACAGAACAGGTATGCAGTGGCGGGTCCACTGAACAGAACAGGTATACAGTGGCGGGTCCACTGAACAGAACAGGTATACAGTGGTGGGTCCACTGAACAGAACAGGTATACAGTGGCGGGTCCACTGAACAGGACAGGTATACAGTGGCGGGTCCACTGAACAGAACAGGTATACAGTGGCGGGTTCACAGAACAGGTATACAGTGGTGGGTCCACTGAACAGAACAGGTATACAGTGGCGGGTCCACTGAACAGAACAGGTATACAGTGGCGGGTCCACTGAACAGAACAGGTATACAGTGGCGGGTCCACTGAACAGAACAGGTATACAGTGGCGGGTTCACAGAACAGGTATACAGTGGCGGGTCCACTGAACAGAACAGGTATACAGTGGCGGGTCCACTGAACAGAACAGGTATACAGTGGCGGGTCCACTGAACAGAACAGGTATACAGTGGCGGGTCCACTGAACAGAACAGGTATACAGTGGCGGGTTCACAGAACAGGTATACAGTGGCGGGTCCACTGAACAGAACAGGTATACAGTGGCGGGTTCACAGAACAGGTATGCAGTGGCAGGATCACTGAACACAATAGGTATGCAGTGGCGTGTTCACTAAACAGGTATACAGTGGCGGGTCCACTGAACAGAACAGGTATACAGTGGCGGGTCCACTGAACAGAACAGGTATACAGTGGCGGGTCCACTGAACAGAACAGGTATACAGTGGCGGGTTCACAGAACAGGTATACAGTGGCGGGTCCACTGAACAGAACAGGTATACAGTGGCGGGTTCACAGAACAGGTATGCAGTGGCAGGATCACTGAACACAATAGGTATGCAGTGGCGTGTTCACTAAACAGGTATACAGTGGCGGGTCCACTGAACAGAACAGGTATACAGTGGCGGGTTCACTGAACAGGTATACAGTGGCGGGTCGACTGAACAGAACAGGTATACAGTGGCGGGTTCACAGAACAGGTATGCAGTGGCAGGTTCACTGAACACAACAGGTATGCAGTGGCAGGTTCACTGAACACAACAGGTATGCAGTGGCGGGTTCACTGAACAGGTATACAGTGGCGGGTCCACTGAACAGAACAGGTATACAGTGGCGGGTCCACTGAACAGAACAGGTATACAGTGGCGGGTCCACTGAACAGAACAGGTATACAGTGGCGGGTTCACAGAACAGGTATACAGTGGCGGGTCCACTGAACAGAACAGGTATACAGTGGCGGGTTCACAGAACAGGTATGCAGTGGCAGGATCACTGAACAGGTATGCAGTGGCAGGATCACTGAACAGGTATGGAGTGGCAGGATCACAGTACAGGTATGCAGTGGGCTGAGGGCTCACTGAACAGAACAGGTATGCAGTGGCAGGATCACTGAACAGGTATGGAGTGGCAGGATCACAGTACAGGTATGCAGTGGGCTGAGGGCTCACTGAACAGAACAGGTATGCAGTGGCAGGATCACTGAACAGGTATGCAGTGGCAGGATCACTGAACAGGTATGCAGTGGCAGGATCACAGTACAGGTATGCAGTGGGCTGAGGGCTCACTGAACAGAACAGGTATGCAGTGGCAGGATCACTGAACAGGTATGGAGTGGCAGGATCACAGTACAGGTATGCAGTGGGCTGAGGGCTCACTGAACAGAATAGGTATGCAGTGGCAGGATCACTGAACAGGTATGCAGTGGCAGGATCACAGTACAGGTATGCAGTGGCAGGATCACAGTACAGGTATGCAGTGGGCTGAGGGCTCACTGAACAGAACAGGTATGCAGCCAGGAAGAAGTTAAGCCTAACTAATCTTTCCCTATATGAGAGACTGCAGCAGCTCGCCCTACTCTCACTAATGCAGGCACACGAGTGGCCGTAATGGCCGCCGCTGCCTGCCTTATATAAGGGGGGGTGGGGCTCCAGGGGCTAGTGTAGCCTAATTGGCTACACTGGGCCTGCTGACTGTGATGTAGAGGGTCAAAGTTGACCCTCAGTGCATTATGGGGCGAACCGAACTTCTTCCGCAAAAGGTTCACGTGCGGTACCCGCACGCGAACCACCTACGTTCGCGCGAACCACGTTCGCCGGCGAACCGTTCGGCCCAACTCTAATGCTGACAGGTTTGTGCTGGCAGAGGCCACTGGTAAGTAACATTTGTTTGTTAGCAATCTGCATGTTGACTCCATTCATAACAATGTCAAACCTGTTCATACTTACATTGGTTATGTCACAACCTTCTAAAGGGCCACATACAGGTCACTATTTTTAGACACATATACAGGTCTTTATCTGTTGTTTGTTTGTCTGTCAAATCGTTGTGCATATGCTGATGAAACCACCGTTTGTTTTTATTGTTATATATTATAAAAAAGTTTTCTAGTACGTACATACATACATACATACATACATACATACATACATACATACATGTATGTATAAGAATCTACACAATGGCTGGCAGCTCATGATTGCCTTGATAGTGGTCCGATAATGCACAAACAGCTCCACTACTGGCAAATAAATTCCTCAAGTGTATGCCACAAGTCAATGGTTTATCCGCTGCCTCTTCTCACCTTCTTTCTTCCACCTACACATACATTATTGTCCCAACATGAAGCATAAACATTAGTCTGCCCTGTACTGTTTAGAGCTCAACGGCTCTGTGTGTGAAGACAGGCTGCAGCCAAGATGAGTCCCAAGGCACCATGATCCTTGCTATGGCTGGAGCATGTAATGTAAGTGTGTGGCCGTGGCCCACCCACAGTGATAGAACAACACATTGTTTTCTGTAGAAAAGCTAACAATATGTCACTATCTATGAGCAATTAAGTCACCTATAATATCAATCTATTGTCAGAGTCAATCTGACAGGGAACAATGTTTGTATGACATGTGGTGTTATTAACATATTGAGATACACGTGGCCTTGGGGCTTGGCGGTATGTTACACTAGCAATGCGACTGTCATAAGTAATGTATTATTTGTATAGTGCGACATTAATGTTATTGTTTTTAAATGTTAGGACACCATTTGTTTATCAACATGTGTCACTGTGAATATGAACAGAGGCAAAACAAATCTGTTAATGTTGTTTTGTAAAATGGTGTTGTACAAACCCAGTAAGTATTCAAATAAATAGATAGTAGGCTACGCATGTAGCACATTGTCCACAAACCTAACAATTCCAAAGCAATGCCAATAAGCATTGCATAACTTTAACACACACACACAGTATTTACTCACAAGAACTAATGTGTTCTGGGACATGTACACATAGAACAAGGGTAACTCAAATTGTCCACATGTCTGTAGTACTTCTCCAAATGTTTTACAAAGGATACAATTAAGAGGAAGTGGTGAGAAATCCACAAATCATACTTTTTCACACTATCCTACACACAAAGATAAATCATCACCCATTAAGTAAGCTTTATTTCTTCTACTAGATTATGTAGTTTTGACCGAAGTCCCACCAGAGGATGTAGGACAACCAGCCACACTGTCAACTTATGGTGAGTATAACAAATGCTCACGCACGACACCATCACACTATAGTTGTATATGTAAGCAAATGCGGACATGTAATTAATGCATATTGTCTGTCCTTTTTAATGTCATGATCACACATCTGTCAGCAGAGCTGACAAGGACACAGATAAGTTGAACGTAAGTAGTAGTCCACAAATACAATATCAATAACACTAACATATGTTTCTGTGATTTACGTCACCTTGGTGTGTGGTCATAGGTGCATGGTCAAAGCATATTTGTGGTCTACCTCACTTTTCTGGGTGTTCTTACATGTTTTGGGACCAATGTTAAGTGAATCCAAGATGACAATGGCCTAATTATACTTTTAAACAACTTGACCGTTATGAAAACCCCATTGGTGAAGACTATTAATAGTATAATTTGTACTATTGCTCACCATTTCACCAACGGTGTTGGGAGTATCAAAATGATAATGGGAGATGGATCTTGAGAAGAGGTGCTTGAGCCATTAATTGACACATAGAAAAATTTTCAAGGGGCACATTGAGTTTTGGTATTGGTTACAGAAGATGACCATGACGTGACCTTTTTTAGAAGATCACGAACTACATGAATGGTGTCATTGTGTACCCTGATGATGAAAAGATGTAATATTTTGCATATTACCGCTTCCAGCTGCTGTTGTAAGTATAGAAATGTGAACGAACATATGTATTAAAGTTACTTGCTTTTGTTCATTCTTGGATCCACTTGACCAGGTTTTTGTTACACTAACAATAACCACTTTTAACTTGATTATTTAACATTACTATTCACATTCTTTGACAGAAATCCATACCGAACAACAGCAAGGTGAACAAGATGAAGTTCCTGGAGCAAGCCATTTGTCACGAATGCACAAGTACATCAAACTAAGTAAGTAGACATTACAGTATACACAGTAGTACGTTTGTGTAACATTAGGTACACAGTCACACATGTGTGGCATGTATCTACAAACACACTTTTATAAGGTAAACATTCATAATCACAAAACACAGTGTGTATTATGTGAAATATAACTTCACTTCACACCACCTACACATACTGACAGCGTGATCACAAAACATTCGGGACATTCTATACAAATACACACACCTGTTTTACAGATAATGGAGTCGAAACATACATGTGGACCTAATGTGTGTGAAGTGTATTCAGGTTATTGGTGAAGTATCCTTTATGTGACAAATGGCTTAATTAAGCTACACATGTGTTATGCATGGGCTTTGTATACAGCACAGACGATTGCTGGCAAAGATGTGTCTTGAACATCATTTGTCAAAACATTTAGCATGCAGCACATGTATAGTAAGATAAATTTATTTTAAGCAACTCCGAGCAGTACGATATCTATTGAAAGATGCTGTCCATTTTGAAGCTCTCTTTCTCCTCTTTCCCACTACACAACAACTGCCAAGGTACGCCTTTTAGTTAGTGCAATTTTCACATTACAAATAGCGTCAGACGCACTTTATGTACAAAATGAACTAATTAAAAAATGTCATATGTTGGCAAAATTGATATATTTTCCCAGAGGAGAAAGATAACTTCCAAATGTTATGCATCTTTCACTAGTTTAAGCACTGTTCGGAGCAAGTTTAAACACCAGAGGGAACACTGTATAGCACTTGACATGTCCTTATGTCCAAGGACTTATTGAATAAAGGCTATAAGAGCATGAAGACGAGTATTCTGACATAATGATATATGTCATCTATTTTCACAGGCAAAGAACAAATACTCAGCATCAAAGAGCAGGCAGTGGATGAATATAATAATTTAGAAATTATAAAAACAAACATGTGGGCTTCGATAAGTAAAGTCCAGCAGGAGGTGCTGCAGCGTCAAGAAGACATGGATCTACTTTTGTCCGGTTTCCAGGAGTAAGCAAAATGGGATCATCATTTTTTGGACTTATTGAAAAACATGTATATAGGTTTGATAATCTGTTTTACTATTTGTAAATTGCCATATTGCTTTATGTCATACAATCAGGCCTGTGTATTTTTAAGACAATTCAAACGACTCTGACTCCTCCATTTAATTATATGTGTTCAATGTGTCAACCTCTGACTTCAATGTGCACAACATTATCAGTGTATTAGCTGCAGCTCTGTGTGGAGTGTATATGTACAGTGTATTATACTGTGTGACCCAAAAAACATGAGGCAGGTTAAATTAAATTTTTACACATACCGGCACCTTCGTCAAGACCCCTTCACCATAATCAGTTACTTGCTGTCGTCGTCTGCCACCTGGATCTTCTGCTATGAGTACAGGTACTTGAGGGAGCCTTGCTTAGTTTGCATGCACAGACTACACTCCCGGCAACCTACTACACCGGCCTAGCACTATTGTACACGTGCAGAATGCGCATGCCTGTAAGGTTGGCACATGGCCTGACTGTGCTGCGTTGCCGAATTAGAGGGCCTCAGAACAGAAAATCCATATGGTGGTGGACGACAACTAGGGACTGATTGATCAGAGGGGGACTGGAGGAAAGGCCAGATATGTATAAAACATTGTTGACACGAGGTGACAAAGCAGGAGACACAGCTCAAACTGTCCTGTGTGTGGATCACAACTCTCTTTTGCTAGGCAACGTCAATAACCACTTCCACAATATCAGTATGCTTTGGCTATTATAATTGTACCTAATTTGTTTAAGTGTTTGGATGGGGTGTATCTTAAAATTTACCTCCACACTACTATTCGAAACAGCTTAAATGAAAAAGGTAGGTGTTTCTGTAACAATCTCTCAACAGATGCACTTTGCTATTATCACCTAAGCATCATTTGTAGCTGCATTTGTAGCTAAGCGCAACACATCAAATAAAAGTGGGTGGCCTTCTTATCACTGTAATGGTGTGCAAAGCATGATGTGATTCAGTATGTTATTGTCCACGTTGTGTAACAACTGGGAGAGCTGCTCAGGACACAGGACAGTTTGAACTGTGTCTCATGCTCCTTGTCACGTCCTTTTTACTAAAAAGATGGCTGCCCTCATGAAAGAAAGCATTTGCCTGTCCTTGTAAAACAGGGTGGGTAAGACAATATAATATGTCTGGGAGAGAATTCACATACCTAATGTCACTTCATGACAGTATGTTTGTTTATGCAGAAGTTGCTCTTTACAATTTAATGCACCAGCACACAATTATTATGTTCAAAACCATAAGTTCTGATGCTGTGAAAGTGTGAAGGAACTATCAAGCCTTTTCTCTACAGCTAGCTGCCTAGTTTTTGAGTCTGTAGCTTCACTTTAATTATAGCACACTACTAGCTCTTAATGACCGTGCACTATTTTAATTCACATTGGGTGCGCCTGTAGATTAAAGCAGAATTCACCAAACCATGTCCTCAATGGCCACCAATATAACATGGTTTGCAAAAAACAACTAACATGCACAGGTGAGTTAATTCTTGACTCAGCAGAGCTGAATAACTACCTCTGTGGATTAGCACAAAACATGCTCTGTTGGTGGCCCTTGAGGACAGGGTTGGGGAACCCTGGATTAAAGGGAACATGCCTAAAGGACAATAATTTGACACAAAAAAACATGATCTACATGCAAATGAATCCAACATAATAACCTCAACATCTATTCCTCCCATAAGATAACCATGTTTGCTACACAATTAACAATTCAAGGTCATAAACAAGTTTGGAAAAAAACAAAAACATCAGTTGCTGTCACTTATATATCAACCGCTGTCAGTTACAACTGACCCTGCTAGATATTGTCACCATTTCCCTATGGCTCCAGTGACTGCGATTACATTTGAAACAGGAAGCGGTTATGGTGTTCGGGCCACTTTCAACATGGAGGACAGAGCTTTCTAATTATAACAGTGGACACACAGGATGCAGGTCAGAAGATAAAATAATAAGAAGTAGACTCCACAGGAGTCATGAATGACCTATGTATGGTTATGATGGATATTTATGTTCAATGAAGGTTTTAATGGCTGCTGTCATTGTATCCAGGGCTGTGGATTTGGAGTCAGAGTCGGCCTTTGCCTACTGCATGAGCAAGCCACTGTGGGAGGGGAATATACACCCTTTTAAAAATTATACTTATAATTATAATTATATGTATAATATAGTATATTATAATTAGATAATTATAATATTATATTATATATTATAATTATATATAATTACAATTATTATATATTATATTATAATATATATTATAATTATATATATATAATTATATATATAATATTATATATTATAATATTATATTATATTATATTATAATTATATCATTATAATTATAATTATATACACCCTTTTACAAATTATAAATATAATTATAAGTATAACAATTAAAATATGTTGTTAGATTTTTTTAAGAGTTATATTACATGTTCTAAAGCTTTCATGTTATGTACAATGTATTTTGTACCATTCGTGACTCAAAATATATTGAGATAAAAGCTTGAATCAACCCAAGACTATTGTTTTTCATTGTGTTATTGGTGTGTGGGGTCACAAATATGAGAAAAAATGTAATTGCGCATGTGCTGTAGGCAACGAACGAACGATCAACGACCGATCGTTGTACAGACATACGACTATGTAATGACCGTCGGTTAAAATTATCGGGCGGGATGGATCGTTCGTTAACGACTACATCTGTCGTTCGTCGGAACGATCGTTTGTTATACTTTTATGAACGATCGTCGGCCGATGACGTCGGGAACGATCGTTTCAAACGACTATAGTCGCATGTCTGTACGCACCTTAACACAAGCAGGCGGCTTGCATACTTGTATTGATGAAGTCTCTATAAAAGACAGATTAGCAAAAAAAAAATGTATACCATTCATTTGTATAAGAAAGTAATATTTCCTGTTAAGAAACTCTAGGGCATATTAGTTTTTCATCTATAATAAATTATGTTGTAAATTTTTTATATGAATCATCTATATAAAATAAAATGATGTTCATCCACCTCTAGAGCATAAATAATGAAACCGCTTAAGGGACAGTAATAATAAAAACTTGTAATATTAGTAGTGATGAAAATGATGGAGCATACCTGGCTACAGGCTATGATAAATGAAGGGGGAAATTGGTTAATTAATGTTATGCAAACATCTGAGTGTTAAGTAGGAACAAAGGAATGTGCAATAAACAGGTGGAATTTGTATAAGCAACTGGAAAACAAATAAGAAGATAATAACATGTTATAACATTTCATTAACCTTCAAACACGTATTTATGGCTTGTTATCAGGCCAGACTAAGTACTTGCTAGCTGGCAACAAATGGATAAAAATTATACAGAGACGGTTAAAGCAGTACAATACAATAGCCATAAGTAGACTCTGGCAGAAGGGCAAGATATATAAAGTAAACTAAGTGATAAACAAATATAATGGTGGTCAGAAAAAAGTCACTACTTTCTAGAATCACCTTTTGCTACTAGGGATGGTCGGAAATGGCGATTCCAATTCCGCAGAAACTCCGATTTCCGCCAATGCTGATTACCAGTTCCTCAGATTTCCGATCGGTTTCCGATTTCCGAGTTCGGATTTCCGAGTAGTGTTTTCTTCGGTCATTTTTTGCATTCTCTGATTGGCCAAATACTTTAGAATCGACTCTGATTTCCTTTTTTCTTCTCTGTTCAGGGTACCTTTAAATGTTTGCACGTGTGAAACCATTGTTGGCTATGACTAAGGACAGGATTGAAGGAGCTATTTTATCCTAACCCTGTGTCTGTATACATTAGCAATAAAGATATCTCTGTGTAATAAAGATTGCTCTTCCCATGTTTTTATACGATTATATATATATATATATATATATATATATATATATATATATATTATACTTCAAACCCTGTAAGGTGCTGCATGTGTAACTGATTTAATTTGCTGTTGCTTTGTTGTCTTTCTGCAATAAAAAACATTTTGAAAACTAAAACATAATATCCAGTTTGAACTGATTTTTCCCCAGTACAAGTCTACCACTGACTAGGCTAAGCTCCTGGATTATTGAGTACAGTGTGGTGAGTGGGGTTTATCTGATTTTTTTTTCAGAAAGCTTTACTAGTCTGTAGGCTAGCAACATATCTGTATAGAGCTTGGCCCCAAACTGTCACCCGAGGGATCAAGTCCTGATTCCTGGGGGCAGCAGTAATTGTGCATGTTTATGCAACTGAACTCGGGGTAGCACTGTCAATGAGATGCCTTTGCAGGGATTTTATTGTAAAAAGCAAGCTTAAATGGCATTGGCAGCATGAAAAATAAAAAAAAATTAAAGAAAGGCATTGCGCCACCTGCATGTTGGCATTTCAATCGGAGTTTGAAACTTGTGAGTCTGGAGATCTGTGTGATCATAACACTGGAGGGGTAATCTGCTAATGTGGGACAACAAGACCTTCCTCACTTTTTGAGAACACTCTTTTTGAATGTTATACACAAGGGTCCCATTCCCATTTACACCACCTGGGAGGAGATAGGAGCAACTGGGCCCTGTGAGTGACTTCTGGAGGAATCTAAAAAGAAGGAACTAGTATAGGAATACTGTATCCCTTACCCATTCCATCAAATTATTATTAAATGATAAAAAAAACACAATGGAGCAAATATTTTTTTAACCTCCTTAGCGGTAACCCCGTGTGTGACACGGGGTAAGCCGCCGGAGGGTGCCGCTCAGGCCCTGCTGGGCCGATTTAAATAATTTTTTTTTTTGCTGGACGCAGCTAGCACTTTGCTAGCTGCACCAGCACCCCGATCGCCGCCGCCGCGCGCCCGATCGCCGCTATCCGGTGCGGCGCGTGGCCCCCCCCCCAGACCCCTGCGCTGCCTGGCCAATCAGTGCCAGGCAGCGCCAAGGGGTGGATCGGGTCTCCCAATGACGTCCCGACGTCGCTGACGTCGGTGACGTCATCCCGCCCCGTCGCCATGGCGACAGGGGAAGCCCTCCAGGAAATCCTGTTCTTTGAACGGGATTTCCTGATCGCCTATCGCCGGAGGCGATCGGCGGGGCTGGGGGGATGCCGCTGAGCAGCGGCTATCATGTAGCGAGCCCTGGGCTCGCTACATGATTTAAAAAATGTTTAAAAAAAAAAAACTACTGCGCTGCCCCCTGGTGGTATTTTTCATACCGCCAAGGGAGTTAAACAATAAAACAAAAAAAAAAATAATAATTAATTATTCCATGCTATTACACTCCACAATAAGTGTGCCATTCTATATCTTAATAGATAAGCCATTGCTACTCACATTACAGTCACAACACTGCTTGAAAGGTTAGTACATAAATCAATGTATACATTTTTTTCAATTTAGTGCCAGTCTGACTGAAACTGCATGCTGCTTTCACATCAAGGGTCTTTTTAAAAAAAGAATCGAGGCTGGCCTATGGATATGTGTGGTCTACTACCGTTTCAACATTCAACAAAATACAGCACTTAGTTGAGGTTATGATGCATAAGATTTAACCCATTGTGCCGAGTGCTGGCTTTTGTTAAACTTTATCTATGGATTGCTGAATTTGGCTCAGCACCTGTAATGCCGGGCATACACGGCTCGTTTTATGCGCCAGATCGAGCCAGCGGCTCGATGCTGGCGCATCCCCGCTCGTCCGCGCGTATCGATTGCCGCTCGTCCCCACCGGCGCTTCCTTATCACCGCTCGATTCCCTGCCATTGTCCGCCGGCGGGAATCGACCGAGCGCAGGTCGAGCGGTATGATCGGGCCTGCTGAATATTATCAGCTGGCCAGATCAGCTGGTCGATACACGGTACAGAAACGTACCGTGTATCCCCAGCATTAGAGTTCCCATTGATGAGTGTAGAGCTATGAAGGATCTTTATATATTAGCAACAAGTGACTAATTAAGTGAACACAAGTTGCACTACTTGCACAATATTGCACACTACGTAACTGCAATAATCCTGGTAACATGGTGCTGCCTTGGTAGGATGTCAGTCATGGCCCTGAACACTTTGCAAGAAATGACACACTTCTATGGCTATCTTTTGTATTAATGCTATCAGGGGCGTAACTGGAAATCACTGGTCTTCCTGCGGAACTTTGGATGTGGTCCCCTCCCTCCCTCTTCCTCGCTTTCTGCACAGGTAAACTGAGAACTGAGAAAATTGAATGTTATTCAATTTGCTGGTGCACACTTGTGCTTTCCTCATGCAGGTAAAAATAGACAGCAGTGAAGCACTGTACACATTTTCTCTATCAATTACATTCGCTTCTGTGATAAAACATGCATGTTTTCACACATACAGACACACATGGTGTACGGAAAACGCATAAAGAAAAACGCACACAGAAAACTGACAAATGAGTGTGCTCCCAGCCTCAGCTTATTAAAATCACTCTGTCCTCCCCTGATGGAGCCGAACTCCAGCTCTGCAGACTCCTCCAGCACCACTACAGTACACAGCACTTGGGAAGGGGTAGAGAGGTTGGGGGCTGGGGGCTGTACACAAGAGCCTGATGCACACTGAATAGGGTTGTCTACAAATCTTTGTCTGCAAAACTTTGTATGATTCCTTATCAGAGGTTGAGCAGATGCAGTCATCAGAACAATTGTGGAGAGAACAAAAAGCTTTTTCTCTCTGTGCCCTTAGTCGTCAGTCTCTCAGGACAGGGAAAAAAACTTCTCCTCCCACTTATGGGCCCCCCTGCGGCTGCATACCTTGCAGGGTCTATTGTTACACCCATGAATGCTATAATAAAGAGAGATCATAGAATGCATCCCTTATGAGAGGAGGACAAAGCAAGAGAAATGCAAGTGGAGCACTCCCCTTCTGCAACAATGAAAAACATTAACCATCTTAAATAGGGATGGTCAGTAATGTCAGTTACTGATACCGCGCCATAGCGATGGTAATCTGATTTCCAAATTTCCGAAAATTGTGAATAGTTACTCTAATTGGCTGAATACTTCCAACTTGGAAGCATTGGACCAATCAGGGAATGCAGAATTTTTCAGCGAAAATCGCATTGCTACAGTCATTATAGACTCGGATACTACTGAGTATTTTTCCAGTCTTCTGATTGGCGTACAGTTTCTGTGGTTTTCCAATTTTCGTGGTAAATCAGTCACCACATCCTTTGTTTGGTCCAATACTACTGAGTATTTCCAATTTTCTGAAATACGGAAATTTGGACATACACATGATAGGTGGTGACACTGTACCTGTAATTGAATCGGTCGCTGCAGTGGGAAGAATCAGGGCACCCTCAGCATAGAATGAGGGCACAAGCCCCTAATCTATTACCCTAGCGACAGACCTGTCCCTGAATAGGTTTAGATAAATGTATTGATGGGCTAGTTAGTTAGTTAGAGTATCCATTGTTAAAGAATTTGTACATTACATCTATCTTTGAATACATTTTTCTGCTAAACAACAACTTTGTTTTGAGTCTCAAGGCCAGCATGCAAAGGTCCCTTTCGTTGTACCAATTATATATTTATCTGTGAAATCTATTATAAAGCTCCATCTGTACATGCTAGCAACTGGGAATGTATGAGCGGACCACACATAGCTGTAGACTGATGTTCTGTAACTAATGTTATGTTACGAAAATGGAATACATATTATGGAAAAGAGAGGGAATAGCTCATCATTACCATAAACTCTAAAGCTAGGGATTTGCATTAAACTAAAAACTCATTTAATATTCCAGCATTGCAGAAAAAGCATATTGGAATTAAGCTTGCGTCTTGATTGTTTTCTATATTTAATTGGAACTTTGAACAGCTATTTTCCAGATAAGTGTATACATTAAATCTATCCTGGCAATAAAAGAGGCAACAGTGACTAGGTCTTCTTTTTACGAGATTTAGTAATTATGTGCGAAGTATAATTGTGGTTGCTCAAATTAAGACTTCTTGTGTTTAAAATAAAAAACAAAGTTCCTACTCTATACATTACAATCCTTTAGCAAAGAAGGTTTACAAAAGGTCCCCTAACTACTTTACCCCGGATCTTGTTAATCCCTTATTTAATGAATAATTAAATGTTGTTTTGTGTGAAACACTTTCAAAACAGCATTTAAGCTGTACAGTAGCACACATGGAACAGATTAAGAAAATGCTGGGGCAATTAGGGAATAAACAATGCAATCTTAAAAGGATCTTTATCTAACTCTCAGGTGTGCAAAATAACTAATTTCTAACGGCAATTAAAATATAGCCATCAGTTTAAAATAGGTTCTGCAGATGTATAAATAGTAATAGTTCTTCTCAGATTTAGGAGCTGTCAGATACAGATACATGAAAATCAATTGATCTTGGATCACACATAACAGAATTCCCATGCAAGTTAATGGTTTCACATTTGACTTGCATTGTTATACACATTTTTTGCAGAAAAAAATGGACTACATGTATGTTTTTGTTCAGCACTAAAACATACATATGATTTGCATACAATGCAAGTTAATGGGAATTGCAAAAATGTTGCCTTTGGAATGCAAAAATTTGCATGCCAAAATGGGCCTTCGAGACGCATGCTGGCACTTGTTTCATTACAAGTTGTTTTATGTCATGCAGGGCTATGGGGAACTGCATGCATGATGTGAAGTTATGCTGTCAAAGGTCAATTTTTACCCTGCATGTGAATTCAGACGCAACATATTGATTTCATGTAATTGGTTTCAGCTCTTTCTATTTCTGGCACTGCAGATGCAATTGCACATCCCATGCTTTTAAATTTGCTCAGAGCCTTTTCGTGCAGCCATTTATAGGCCAGGTGCTGCTCCAGTGATGATTATGGAAATTGTGTATGCACATTTATGCATTTTGAAAATTGATTCAACCAAAACAAGGTGAAAACTAAGGCCTTCTTTCCACTGACTGTTTGTAGGCAGTGAAATGCCTCTTAAACTCTCCCAACAGCTCACTGCTGCCTGGTAACTGCTTGCTGCTGCCTGGTAACTGCTCACTGCAGTCTGGCAACTGCTTGCTGAGCACACAGCTCAACAGTCCGTGGAAAGGAGGCCTAACTGGTCCATTTTAGAACTGCATTAAACACAATTTGCATAATTCTGCTGTGAATTAAGCAAAATGGGAGCAAACATGGTGCAAAAATTGAGCAGATATGCAGATCAGGTGTTCTGTTTAGTCGCTCTGATGCTACGTACACACATGCGACAACGATCGTTCGTTAAGAACGACGAACGAACTTTTAATTGATGAAAGAACAACCTAAGTAAAGGTAGTTTTAAAATGTGTGTAACGATCTGATCGTTAGAACGAACGTTACATCACAGAAAGCAACTATTGCGCCTGCGCATAAAAATGAGAAGTTCCATGGAGAAATAGTGAAATGCGCATGTCAAGCCTAGTACGAACGATCGTTTCCAACGATGTACTACTTTTGCAAACGATCGTCGTTGGTTAAAATCCGCCGAGACAGAACTTTCTTTTGTAGCAATTTGGCTCGTTCGTCGTTTGCCTTAATAGTCGGTGGTTCGTTTTTTGTAACGATCGTCGTTGGTAAAGATCGGGGAACGATCGTTACAAACGACTATAGTCGTATGTGTGTACGCACCTTGAGTAGCTACTCCAATTCTGCACCAGATTTGCTCCAATTATCTCTGCAATGGCTTTGATAAATCTGCCCCATTTTAAATTCACCTGAGCCCCTATGCTTAGTTTTGTTAATCAGGAATTGCCTGCCTGAGTGATGAATAATCAGCTTTGAGGGAAAAAGGGGCCACAATGGGCTCTATTCACAATCAGGAATGAGGTAAAGGATGTTTTACCGCTAAATTACCGCCAGCGGTTATGGCTGCATTTTTTCCACATTTACTAAAATGTTCTGCATGTTTTCGGCATGCGGGTATATTTCGGAATAAAGTGCGGTAATACCCGTAAACAGGCATTACACTTGCGGTAAACATGCAGAAAAAAAGTAGCATTCAAAAATTGTCCCCCTAAAAATTTTCTAAGTCCAGCAAACACAGCACTTAAGCCTCCAGAATCCATTTAAAGTCAATGGGAAGCAAAATATATCACCTGCTATTTGTAGGTGATAAAAAAATCGGTACTTAAAGGGAACCTTAACTGTGGGCCAAAAAAAAAAATTCACTTACCTGGGGCTTTCCCAAGCCTCCTGAAGCCGTCTTGTGCCCGCGCCGGTCCTTCGGTGCCCTCCGGTCTCCCTTCACGGCTAAGTTTTTTTTCGGCCGACTGCCAGTCGTCCTCTGGCAAAGCATCCTCTTCTTCCGCATTCCCCGACGTAAAGAGCCGTCTTACGTCATGCGGACGCGCTTTATGGCTCTTTACGACGGGGAATGCGGAAGAGGACGCTTTGCCGGAGGACGACTGGCAGTCGGCCGAAAACTAAACTTAGCCCCGGAGGGAGACCGGAGGGCACCGAAGGACCGGCGCGGGCACAGGACGGCTGCAGGAGGCTTGCAAAAGCCCCAGGTAAGTGAATTTTTTTGGGGGCTCACAGTTAAGGTTCCCTTTAAGGCAGAAATAATGCGCCCCGTTTTTATTGTGAATTTAGATCTTTTGTGGAAATTACCGACTTTTGCTGTAATTTTCTGCATCATTTGTGCACTTTTACCATATGCGGAAATTTAAGGAAAAAAATCTTTGCGAATTACACAATGGCAAACCTTCAGCCGAAATTTTTCGCATACTATTTTACCTCATGCAGTAAGGCATTGTGAATAGAGCCCAATGTGAGGACAGTACTTGCTTCTTTTCCAACAGAAACAGGATCTAATGAGCGAAAAATAAGCCCTCAAGCATAGAAGTTCCTCCAGCTCTTGTCATGAACGATGCTGTTACCTACCTGTTATTAGTGGGAAGGTGCCATTATTGGGATGATCAAATAGCACCAAAATTCGTTGCCCTTCCTTGGGACTTCAGGAAGTGACCAAATGCTCCTATACAAATCAGCACTGAACAATGTGTTTTGACAAGAGTGAGGTGGTTTTACATCCACTTTTTCTGCAAGGCACTCACTAGCTGCTTACAGGCATAACAAGTGAGTCACAGGAGCTTTCTAAGGCCTCTTTTCCATGGACTGTTGAGCTGTGTGCTCAGACAGCAAGCAGTTACCAGGCAGCAGTGAGCAGTTATCAGGTAGAAACAAACAATTACCAGGCAGCAGTGAGCAGTTGTGAGCATTTGAGGGGCATTTCACTGCCTATCAATAGTCCGTTAAAAAGAGGCCTAAATCTGATAATTCCAGGATCAGGCATCAGGCAGGATCAGGATCAGGCATCAGGCAGGATCAGGCATCAGGCAGGATCAGGATCAGGCATCAGGCAGGATCAGGATCAGGCATCAGAATCAACCAAACACACACAAACAGAAGCTCCAGGAGGTCTCTATCTGACTGGAACAATCCCTGCCTCTAATTGTCCTTAAAAGCACACGTATTAGTTACATGGGACTGGCTTCCATTCTAGGTTTGATTTGGCATCTACTGCTATTTTCTGGCATTCACGTCTGTAATATATATCTTGCCATTAAAGGACACCTGAAATGAGATGGATATGGAGGCTGCCATATTTCTTTTCAACTTCCTTAGCAGAAATCCCCAGCACAATTACTCACCAAGCCTCTCACTTGTGGCGATAGCAGCAGCTCCTATCGCTGCATCCCTTCCGCGCACAGCCCCGGTCTTCTCTGTATGGAGCATCAGGAGTCGCCGTCATCAATGCCATGTCAGATGCCCAGTACAGAGAAGAAGGGACTGTGTTTGGCGGGGATGCAGAGATAGGAGCTGCTGCTATCGCCACGGGTAAAAGGCTTTGTGAGTAATTGCGCTCGGGATTTCGGCAGGCTGAGGGGGGGGGGGGGGGTCAGGGGCTGGGGTGCACCTACAATATAGTATCTATAGCTACATACCTTTCGTGAGGACCCATGTAGCATGCTAACTTAGTCTGGGGGGAGAAAAATGTGTAAAAACCCTCCTTAACGGCATGGCCACTTCTAGCTTTTTTTCTTGCCTGACATAATGTTGAGCATACTGCTTAGGAAGTTGAAAAGAAATATGGCAGCCTCCATATCCATCTCATTTCAGGAGTCCTTTAATGGCAAGATCTATAGAGAGGCTTTGTGAGTAATTACGCTGGGGATTTCTGTGGGGGGGGGGGGGAGTATGGTGGGGTCAGGGGCTTTGGCGGAACTTATAATATAGTACAAATTAGATTTAAAAACAACCGCCACTCTTCAGAACTTTATGTCAAAAAACATTTTTATTGGTAGAAAAATATCAAACACCCTCTAAATCACCCAAACCCCTAAAAAAAAAAGGACACGGGCACCTATGAACAGGAGTACTCCTGGTGCACACACACTGACACTCAATCCACATTCACTACAGGTCTAGATCAGCCGATCTGTATACTGCATGTGCCTGTGTTTAGCTGTAATGGAATGGCTTTCCACATCAGACTTAGGACAATCCTGATTTTAAATGACAGATCTGTTTCTGCTTCAAAGCATATCAACAGTTCTAGATGGATTTAAATGCATAGACAGTCCTTGCTCCATAAACACCCTCCGGCAACAAGTAGCTCCACAGACCACACTCAATTATGCATCAACCAGTCCAGTATAGCAAGACTCTCCGGGCTAATTGCCCCCTCAAACATAGAGTGGGTTACCTTCTCTGCTTGGAAAGAGCTCCTCTCCAGCTATCAACTCACCGCGGCGTCCCACGGGTCCCAGGTTCCTGTGGAGGGATGGATGCATCTGCAGCGCTCTTTCCGGGCTGTCAGCTTACAACTTGCTGCTCAGTGCTCAGGGCCTTCAGCGTGTCAGAAACTTGCTGCCTCCAGACGTCCCTCCAGCTCGGCGTCCCTCCAGCTCGGCGTCCTTACGCCCACATACGCACTCCGCCCACTATGATGTGGGCTTCATCAGTGTGATTATGCGCTCTCATTTTTTTTACATAAAGTTCTGAAGAGTGGCGGTTGTTTTTAAATCTAATTTGTCCTGAATCATTTAACCAGCCTTCCCTCGGGTTGTCCCTGAGGTTAACTGAGTCTTTTTAGGGACTTGTGTACCAGATCAACCAATTTATTGAACCTATAATATAGTATGTATAGCGACATACCTTTAGTGCGAATCCCTATACCCTGATAATTAATCTGGGGGCACCTAAACTAGCTATTTTTACTGGGGGCACCTACCTGCTAACTACCAGTAACATTTTGTTGCAATTTAGTGACTATGCTCCCATGTGACTAATGCTTGTGAGTTTAATGACAATTAGAGCCAGGGATTTTGTAGCAAGATATATAGGTATAGTTCACGTTTCACCGTGAACGCGAATCAGCGAAGTTTGCATGAATTGGTTTGCCGGCGAACCGGTCGGGCCATCTCTACTAGGGAATATGGTTCTGTACAGTGTGTGTGTGTGTGTGTGTGTGTGTGTGTGTATGTGTGTGTGTGTGTATATGTGTGTGTATGTGTGTGTGTGTGTGTGTGTGTGTGTGTGTGTGTGTGTGTATATATATGTGTGTGTGTGTGTGTGTGTGTGTGTGTGTGTGTGTGTGTGTGTGTGTGTGTGTGTGTGTGTGTGTGTGTGTGTGTGTGTGTGTGTGTGTGTGTGTGTGTGTGTGTGTGTGTGTGTGTTACACATGAGTGAGCAGAAGCTGGTATAGTTTTGACGTCAACCCTGTGCACATTTTTTTTTTATTGAAATGCAATTGAGAAACTACAAGCTAATCTTAAAGGACAATTGTAGTCATTTAATTGTAATTATAGTCCTGTATTGTAGTCCTGTAATTGTTTTTAAGGGTTTTTTTATACTTTGAGCGCCTTTACCATATAGTAGTTACAAATTTACAAAGTTACAAATTTGGTTTGTGTTGTGATGATGACATATATTATATAGAATATTTTACTTAGAGTGAATAACCTTTTATACACACTTTCATGGCATAGTGCATTGCATTCACAAACTGTTTTGCAATTTACTTTAATTAATACTCCCATTCCAGTTTAGTCTGAAGCCAGCTATGATTTCTGAGAAACACTTCCTTCTAGCCATGGCAATAGTTCACATTTTATGTTTTTGCATCATCATTTCCCACTGCTAGTAAATCTTCGTATTAGCAGATCAGCATCCACACACCTGCAGGGAATTTATTAAACCACATTTCTGTACACAGCTCATTTGAAGTCACATCCAAATTTAGATTCAGCTTGTCTAGCAAAGGAGAGACACAGCACTGCCAAATAAAAGAGAGGTTTAGAAATGCTTGATCAAATCTTTATTTTGCTGATACATGGCCTGAAATAAATTATTTTGGTATTTTCCACAAACGTGGACTGGTGGTTTAACGTTTTAGTCCTTTTATATTGCCCTATTAAAGTGAACCTGAGACAAAAGAATAAGATTGTTTTATGCATATCTGGCTGGGGTTTCCTCCAGCCCCTTCATGCTTATTAGTCCCTCACCATCCTCCTCCGCTGCCTGCAGCCTCTGCAATCCGGTTCGGCAATTCGGCAAGTCAGGGGAATGCTCCCGGCTGCGGGATCGTGACGGGAGAGCGCACGTGGCCTGACTGCACCGGCACCAACTGGCCACAACTTGCCAAATTGCCGGGCTTGATTGCGGAGGCTGCAGACTACTCAGCGTGGAGGGGGCTGGAGGAAGCCCCAGGTATATATAAAACTTTTTTTTTTTCCTTCGTCTCAGGTACACTTAAAAAAATTACATACCATATGGCACCTACTGTTAAAGGGTTCTTGAGGCAAAACAATCTTTAAAAATGTTCTGTGTCTAAAAATAAAAAAAGATACTTACCTAAGAAGAGGGAAGACTCTGGATGCAGTAGAGGCTTTCCACATCCTCCTGGTCCTCACTGTACTGTGCCTGCATGAGTATGGCTGTGCCTGCACAGTAAGCCTGAGCCACTCATCCATGAGAGGCTCCATGCTACTGTGCACGGTATGGCTATGCTTGCACAGGTACTCGCACTGGTGAATTGCACGGGTGATGAGGAGCATGGTTGTGATCATCAAAAGAGTCCCATGCAGTGGCCTGCAGGAGGACACAGGAAGCTTCTGGAGGATCCAGACACTTTCTTTTTCTTAGGTGAGTATCTTTTTTTTTTTTTTTTTTTTTTGCTTTAGGATTACCTCGGGTTTTCTTTAAGAGTTTCAATTTGTGGTTATGATTAAAAATAGCTTTCTCATTACATCCAATAAATCTGAGCTCTGCTTGAGAATTCTGTTCTGGTAAAATCCCAAATGAATATGCTTAAGTCGAAGGTCTCTCTTTATTAATTAAGCTACCATACTTTGCTATAAATTACCATTATATTCTATAGACATTTGAATCCATTTTTATCAAGTTATGTATTAATAATACCATCTGTATTGTTTGGAAAATCCCTCAAACAGGTTCTGTATTCCCCTTGCACATGTTGTATACTTATTGACCTCTGTCTAGAAATTAATCTTCAGTCTGTCTTGGGATATCTTATTAAGTAAAGAAACCATCTGCAGCTTTGGATGCAGCATGCTTCTTAATCATGCTTTTTAGCATGCTTCCTATATAATAGACCTGTCAAATAAAACTCCCTTGAGGCATTGATACATTGCTTGAGCAGAAAGATCAGTTTTTATAACCGAAGGTAATCTTTATTATTATTATTGTCTACCTGATATCGCTAACCTGCGTTAGGGGCCGTTCACATTACAAACGTGGCTGGCCACGCATGCAGAACGCAGCGCATGCGAACGCACGCCATCCACGTTTGTATGTGTTGCGTGGCTGATCCCATCACTGAAAAGTGATAGGGACAACTGCGTGTTTTTGCAAAATACGCGTGCAGTATGCGTTCCCGGACCGCACAGGTCCGGAACGCATGCAATGTGAACATCAGACAGTGCACTCTATGCACTGTCTGATGTCGTGCGTGTCGGCCTCCCGCACGCGTTTCCAAAACGCGGCTGGAAACGCATGCAGTGTGAACGGGGCCGTAATGTCTGCTGCCTGTGTTGATAAATCTAAAAGCTCCACATGCAATTTAGGTCACCTGAAATGATAACCTAATTCTTTTAACTAGGGATGGGATGAATCCACAATTTCTTTGAATCCAAATCTAAAAAGGTTCTCAAATATCTCAAACCTTTCAAATCACAAATCTAACTAATCCTGCACATAAGAATTGTGCGATCTGTGGTATAATTGCCCGCAGTATAGGTACCCAGGCATAGGTACCCACAGTACAGGTAGCGAGGTAAAGGTGCCTTCAGTATAGCTAGCTAGGTATGGGTGCCTTCAATATTGGTAGCTTTCAGTATAGGTAGCAAGGTATATGGGCCTTCAGTATAGGTAGCAGGGTATATATGCCTTCAGTATAGGTAGCAAGGTATATGTGCCTTCAGTATAGGTAGAAAGGTATATAGGCCTTCAGTATAGGTAGAAAGGTATATGGGCCTTCAGTATAGGTAGCAGGGTATAGGGGCCTTCAGTATTGGTTGCAAGGTACGTGTGCATTCAGTATAGGTAGCAGGGTATAGGGGCCTTCAGTATAGGTAGAAAGGTACATGTGCCTTCAGTATAGGTAGGTAGCTAGGTATAGGAGCCTTCGGTATAGGTAGCAAGGTATGTGTGCCTTCGGTATAGGTAGGTAGGTATAGGAGCCTTCTGTATAGATAACAAGGTACATGTGCCTTCAGTATAGGTAGGTAGGTAAAGGAGCCTCCAGTATAGGTAGCAGAGTATAGAGCCTTCAGTATAGGTAGGTATGTAGGTAGGTATATGGGGCCTTCACATAGGTAGGTAGGTAGGTATATGGGGCCTTCACATAGGTAGGTAGGTATATGGGGCCTTCACAGAGGTAGGTAGGTAGGTATATGTGGCCTTCACATAGGTAGGTAGGTATAAGGGCCTTCACGTAGGTAGGTAGATAGGTATAGGGGACTTCAGTTAGGTAGCCCTGTGCTCCCCAACCCCCCTACGGCCTCCTCTGTCCCCCTGTGCCTCCTCCGCTGGCCCCCCTGCATAAATAAGTACCCACTCACCTTCCCCGTGGAGCGCAGAGCGGCAGACCTCTTCCTTACGTCCCTGTTCCCTCTAGTGGCTGGACCGGCTTTTACTGATGACGTAATAGTGAAAGCCGGTCACTAGGGGGAACAAGGAAGTCGGCAAGAGGTCTGCCGCTCTGCACTCCGCTCTGGATAGGTGAGCGGATACTTGTTAACTATGCGCATGCGAACGCGGATACTTGTTAACTATGCTAACAAATGGTAAGTGGCATCGGGATTTGAGTCCACGAATCTCGAATCTCGTTGTCCTATCCCTACCGTTAACTATCCTTTCCTAATGTATACAATTGGCCCCGATGTTCACTGACAAGTAACTGGACATGTTTAACCACTTAATGTTTTTGCTACATTATATCTACGCCCCTAAAAACCTCATCTAAGCCATGGACATAGATATAAGCACTCCACCACGATTGCTGCTGTGTGTACTCCCACTCGCTTGTTCTCACAACAGACCATTGGCCCAGAGATAAATGAACGGGATCGAAATTACACTTACACGTTTCGCATAATTAAAGCACGTGCAGGAAGCTAGTCAGTGAGGACATCTTGTGGTCAAATAGTAAAATTACACCTACATCCATTACATCCATTTATTTCAATAAAGAGATATACACATTCCCACACACTCCCATAAATGACCAAATACAATTTTTGCATAAAAAAATACAATAAAAAAACCACAAAACATAAATCGTTACATTGAACTTTTTTTTAATATGTATGTCAAGAGATTATATTACTGTTGTTTTTTTTAAATTATGGGCTTGTAAATAGTGATGGATGCAAAACGGAAAAAAATGCACTTTTATTTACAAATAAAATATTGGTGCCATACATTGGGATAGAGACATAATTTAAACAGTGTAATAACTGGGACAAATGGGCAAATAAAATAAGTGAGTTTTACTTATGGTAGCATGTATTACTTTAAAACTATAATGGCCAAAAACTGAGCAATAATCATTTGATTTTCTTAATAATCCCGTTAAAATGCATTTAAAAAAAATATTCTTAGCAAAATGTACCACCCAAAGAAAGGCTAACTGATGGTGGAAAAAGCAAGATATAGATCATTTTGCTGTGATAAGTAGTGGTAAAGTTATTGGTGAATGAATGGGAGGAGTGCTTAAAAGTGAAAATTGCTTGGATACATAAGGTGAAAACACACTGAAGGCTGAAGTGGTTAAAAATAGTGATGATCGTAATCTGCTAATTACAATTACGCTAAATTAGATGTACATTTTCGCAATTACACCTATACATAATTACAAATTTGTAATTCAATTGACTTTGTGTCAGAAACGCTGTTGCTTCCTGCTTCACCTGCTGGTGCCATCACAAGTCACCAGCAGGTGGCTCTGGTTGCTTTTCATGGTTGCCTACAGTTAACAGGCTCACCACTAGATGGAGTATCATGGGTTACACATGTCTCTGTTCCACAGGTGTCTGGGCAGGCTGCCAGCTCCTATTTAAGCTGGCCACTCCCTTCACACTATGCAGATCCTCGTGTCAGTGTGACTACTGCTTGTTGGTCCACTCTCTTGCTCTGCTCTGTGTTTCCCCTTTGTCTGACTGCCTGGGTAAGCCTCTGGCTTATATCCTATCTTGCCTTGCTCTGTGATTCCAGTCTGTCTGTCTGTGTGAGCCTTTGGCTTGCGTCCTATTCTGCCCTGCTCTATTGCTCCTCTGTGTCCCAGATTAGCTAGAGTGTATTCATGTATGAATATTGTAGGGGTTCTGATCTTAGTGTATATTGACCCTGGACTGTGTTTGATGTCGATTCTGCTTGATGATTCTGTACTGCGATTGTTATATTTGTATATATGTATATAGCACTGTTCATATTAAACACTAATTCATTGCAAATCTGTGTCCTGACCTTTTGTATATGCTACTAAATGTGATCAGCAAATACCCTGCTAGCAGGAAACGTGACACTTTGTATAATAATTCGTAATAACACATGAATTTACACATTATTTACACGTAATTTCATGCCGAATTTGGCTGTGAATTTCAAAGCCCCCATTATAGGCTATTGCTACCAAAAAATGCTACATATGTTAAAGTGAAGCACGTTGGTGGAGGCACCCAAAAGTATGTTATAGCAACAGCTAGATAATTTTACTCATAAAACTGGATAAAAATAAAAATAAGTAAATAAAAATGAAAAGTGATTGGGACAACGCCCGAGCTCCGCACGGCTATTGTTAAGGTTATCTGTTTTATTGACCTGAGGAAGCGGGCTAAGTCTACAGTATAACCGTTATTTTAATAAAGACTCCTTTTTCTACCCACGTGAGTCTTCTTTGGAGGTAAGAGACCTCCTCATCATACCATATATATTTTTATTTACTTATTTTTATCCAATTTTATGAGTAAAATTATCTAGCTGTTGCTATAACATACTTTTGGGCGCCTCCACCAACGTGCTTCACTTGTATACTCCACACCTCTTTGAGGTGTCATCCCTATCCCTGGGCGACATTATCTACCGGGAAACAGGACTAAAGGAGGAGAGCGACCACCCAGATCCAGAGGGTCCGGGATACCGAGCGGAGACGGTTATCTTTCCGCGGGCATTTACGGTGGTTGCAGGACTGCAACCTTCCTTTGTGAGTATATCGTATTCACAAATTTACACCTCCAATTTTTACTAACAATACTGCACCATAAGGGCTCCCGTTCTCACCTTTTCTATAGGTCAAGGTTAACCCTCTCCATTGTGAAGGGAGCACCCGAGACCCACACAGATACATATGTTAAAGAGACACTAAAGTGAAAAAAAAAATTATGATATCATGAATTGGTTGTGTAGTAGGGTTAATTACTAGAACATTGGTAGCAAAAAAATATTCTCATATTTTTATTTTCAGCTATACAGCTTTTTTTTTTTTTAACATTGCATCATTCCCTAATACTTGCAGTTTACACATTAATCAGCATTCTAAAAGTTTTTGCAGAACAGGCAGTGAACTTTTGACCTATCCTGAACTGTTTTCTGCAAAAGAAAAAGACAATACAGTTGAGATAACCTAATCAGAAGTCAGAGCTCTCCACGACTTTCAAAGTCGCAGAGCTCAATGGCTATTTGCATAGATAACAACTGAAGTTTCTTAACGCTTCCTGTACTGGAAACAAATATTAGACTTCTATCTGCTGTGCGGATTGTTAGAACCTGTTCTTATCACCTTGCTTCGACACCATCGTCTCACAGACTGTGAGATCACTTGACTCTCCACACCGCAAACCGGATATAGACTTCCTCAGGCTTTTTCCAATGTTTACGTTATTTATTCAGGAAACAGGAATACAGATAGATACATTCATCTCCTGGCAAAGCAGACTTCCATGTTGCGTTACAGCTACTTGAGTATCTATCCTACTGAAGATACCCAGGTCTTCTTGTATCTACTCTATGTTACATCTAGACTAACTATGTACAGCATACATTATATCAGATTACAGAAAGGAATAACATGCTTAGAAGTCCCAGTCAGCCTGGCGAGCTAGCGTGAAAGTCAAGAGCAGAAGTGAGCTCTCATAGCTCCCTCCACCTTTAATAGCGACTAGGAAAGAGTTAAATATGACATCACCTTCGCCACCCCCTAAACCAGTTTATTGGTGGACCCTACTCGTGGTGTCATCCTACACGCCTACTCGATTAATATTTAATGTCACCTTTCCTTTACTTACAGGAATGTGGATGTTTTGTAAACATGGCCAATGTTTTCTGTTCTGGTGGTGGTACATGCCCAGGTCAGAGAGACCCGCGGCCTTGTTCAGAACAGCTTCTTGGTATGTTCTAGTTCTGCTGACAGAACTGCAGATTTTCTCTCTTCAGAGAAAATCCCCTTAAAGGACAGGTCTGCTCATCAAGCCTTTTTGACTAACTCAGTCCAAATAACTGAGGCCTACTTAAATTATAACAATCCCCCCTAAAACGGCTTGACCCGCAGATCCCAGCGTCTGAACCTCCCAGTACCTGGTTTCTTTTCTTTTATGTTTCACTTTCCGATGTTCGTGCTCACACAACTTCTCTGCTCTAGGCGGTCACCCCTGGAAGAGAGAGAGCAAGACCTCTTGGTCTTCCTGTAACCAGGCTCTCTGGGGAAGCCCTACTTCTAAGTCCCTCAACACCACATGCTCAGCATTTGCGTCACTTGCGTATCACTCACAAACTTGCATGACCACAGAAAAGTGAAACTCGTTTGGTTGTTACAAAACGGAGCAGTGCCAGGTGCCTTCTAAAAGAGCGCCTTTATACAATCAGCTCCTAGGTACTACTAAACCTATACCCGTAACCCTGTATATCCCTTAATTTAAACTATTGGTTCCGGAGATTGTTTATGAGGCACCAATCTCTGGACCAGGTTAATTTATTTTACGTAATTTTAACCCGCAACCTCACCTGGATAACGATGCCTAAAGTTGTCATCCCCATCCAGACGACCAGTGGGTGTAGAAAGAACTTTGGAACTGCAGATGCCCCGTCCGAGTGTCCCTGGAACATCACCGGAACCTTTGTCCACCAGGGCAGACTGGAACTCACCTGCTCATTTTTGTGTTCTACCTCGTTAAGATCACCTGTATCATGGTGAAATCTTACCTCTAACTTAGTGTACTGTTTGTTTAACCTTTGTAACAAAATGTGGTCGTCTTGGATCAAACCCTGTTCCCCTTCGTCCCATGTCGTGTTCTCTTTCAGGACGGGAACTACTCGTGAAACTTTGACCTTTAGAGTTCTCTTAACAATTTGAGAAACAACGTCATCCAGCCTGGATGACAGGATCCATATGGGATCTCCACTCACACAATATGTTCCCCTTGGAAAATCCCCCTTATCGGAACAATTATGAGAATATACCTTGAATGTATCATTAGACCTTATGTTAAAAAACCAAACCTTTCCTTCAGCCACCGGAACTATTGGTTTGGCTTCAGGGTGGATCTTTTGAATGGTAGCCTCGCAGTCTGCGTTATTAAACCCGCAGGCTTCTTCACTAAATTTGGCTTGCCCCGGCCAACGCAGATACTTCTGCAAGAATTGCCCACATGAGGACAACTCTACTTGCTTCACCTCCCCGTCTAGCACCAAAAAAGGTTGACCTCTCAGGTCCTGGTGTAAGACATGTGTTGAGGTGGGAACTAAGGAAGTGGCGGTGCCTAAAGGAATGTTGCACCGTTTCCATTTGTTCACCCAAACATCTCGAAGATGCCATGCAAAAGATCCTTCTCCAGAAAAGTTACTATACCTCCCCTTGTCCAATCTCTCGCTGACAAAATATGTCCCCAGCTGTCCTGATTGGACCTCTTCCCCCCTTACGTCCTGAGGCACAATATGTACCTGAGGTCGGGAAGACTGTACTCTCTGCAATCTTTCGATTAAGAGTACCTCTTCACTTACCCAACTATCATGAGGATAAGCTGCTGCATATGGACTGTGTAATATCGTCCCCTGTTGTGACCCGTGTAGTGTGGATGGGGTTCCCTGTGTTGGCTTTCCCTCCCCCGGGACCGCTCTCCCCACCCTCTTTGTCACCTGGAAATGTGGCTTGATCTCGATTGTTACTTCTTGTTTCGAGAACCACCCACCCTTGGCTTTCCAGCCTTTACGTGTGTATAGTTATTTCAGAGGCACTCTCTGTTGGTAGCTCCAGAGTGTGATGTTGTCCCCTGCGTCTCTCTGGTAAGAGAATTGACGCCTCCTACTCGTTCCTCTCCAATCTGGAACCATCTCACTCTGCATAACCAAGACAAGGTACCCCTGAATCACATACTCCACCTTTTGCATGTACCCATTGTACTGCAATGTACCTTTTAACAAACCTTTGGATCGGTGCATTGATTCTGGGAGTGTGGCATTCAATAGCAGATTTACACTGCCATTAAATTCCCACTGCCCGCACACTTGACCCTTCAGACCTTTCACCCACATTGTGCCATGAAATTTGTTTTCTCCTGGCACAAGTGCTCTTTCCCTCCATCCCTGCTTGGTCCATCTGTGCCAATCAGAGGGAGGTGTGAAAGGATCAGTACCTTTGTCACCCAACATTAACATGCTTGGGCCTTGCATTCTCATTAACCCCTTATTATACATGAGAATGTCCTCTCTTCGTTCTCCTAGGACGGAATGGCAACCTAGGATCACCATCAGCATGGTACACTTCATTATAAAAGCACCACCCTGGGAAAGAAAAACATTAGCACTTTGCATTATGCTTTGCTCCGACAGTTTTGTTAGTCTCTTTCCGATTTCAGGAATCTCGTGGTTTAGTCTCTTTCCAATTTCAGGAATCTCGTGTTTTAGTCTCTTTCCGATTTCAGGAATCTCGTGTTCCTCCAAGCTTAGATTGGCATCTGGAACCTTTCGCTTATCCGACTGACATCTCCAGCTTTGCTGCCAGCACGGCATCTGTCTCAAATCCATATTGCCAAACACCTGAAATCGAAATACAAACAAATCAATTCTTATTAATGATTTGGGATTCGCCCTGCGGCTTGTACTCTTTACACTTCAAATTGATCAATATATACCGTAATTGATCTCGTTGCTTTATGGTTCTCATGAACTCTGTTTACTCTTATTGGTAGATTGGAGTTAAACTTCACCCCCCTACCTCAGTACTATCTTCAGTACTTACCTGTTTAAAATATGCTCCCGCGGACTTCACCTATGGAAGCTCGCTTCCCCTTTGGAAGCTCTCACCTCATTGCAGCTCACTCCACATCCCCCCCTATCTGTCCATGCGCGGCCGTCGCATGCACAGATTACGGATGCCACACCTGTTGCTGCTTTGCAGGTGAGCCTGCAATGCTCTTACTCATTATCGCATTTACTTGTCTAGAACTTCATCGCGATACCAGCTCTGCTAGAAGTTCTGTGTGTTGTACCCTTTGACCAATGTTTGCCGTGCCACCACCTAAACTACCAAAAAAAACTGGCTGCCTCCCTGTAGGAAGGAGCACTTTGCACTTAAACTACACAGGGTGCAGGGCTAAGCATACCAGCGTCACATGCCTGTATGCAGATCCCTGAATGCCCACATGGAAGGTAGTCACATGGCAAACAGCGTACTGATACACTGTCACTCTGTAAACGGCAATTCTATCATCTGTATAATTGCCCCATGAACTGTTGTCAGTCCTTGTTCTTCGTGCTACAATTGATAGGAGCTGGAAAAAACATATTTGACCAATCAGTGGACGAAAAAAAACGCACACAAAAACAGCTCCAGCCCAGCATAGACCTCTCAGTCCAGCTCTGGCCCTGTTCACGACAAAACCTTAAAAAACGTTACCGCTCCGCATCAGCGGCGACGGAAACCCGTATTGGTCAACTCCCTTTTTTTCCACCTCCGGCACCCCCCTGATGCACTGTCCCCCCCTATACTCTATTGGGAACTCATGCTGCACCACCCATTAAGGTGCCCCCCTTACAGGAAGAATCCCATAAGCAACACAGTACAGACACTTTCCTGACCTGCACTGCTACGTGTGTCCCTGCCCCTAGCTGGGACACTTTTCCTATCCGTGCTCCTGCTAATCATACAGTAATAGCTTGTTGCACGTATCCTGGCATTCCTCTCCACGGACTCAGGGAAAACCTCTGGGGAAATACTTTGAGACCCGAGACACACAGTAGCACGTCTCTGTATTTCTACCCCCCTCCCTTTCAGCTGCTCTGCCCGGAGCCGCGAGCACAGCCTGACGTGACGTGGATCCCCCCAGCCCCTCCTCCCCCCCTGCCATGACGTGTGGGGGCCATGACTCTCGGGGGCGGGCTCTCTCCACTGCCGCCATTTTGAGTCCTGGACTGCCAGCTAAAATGGCTGCACCCATAGCAGCCTCTCGTTTCCTATATCTTAGGAGAAAGAACAAAATCAACTAGAACATACATTTTTTTTTTTATGCATAGTTACACCCAGCATCTATCCACAGTGCACAAAAATCAGCCTCAGCATTCCTTCACGTCTCAGCTGTAATCCGAACTGCAATCAGACATACGGATCCCCAGAGACGTAGGAATCTTTCTCACTCTATCACAGACATAACTAAGAACCGCCCGAGCGAGCTATACGACTCCAAACCACTTTAACTGTTTTAACTGTTAACATCCCAGCTAGAACATCAACACAATACAGACATTGAAAAAACATGTTAGCAGCAGCACCGTGCAGAACATCTCACAAGCAGAAAGACACTCGCTTTCCTCTTCTATCCCCTCACTCCCCCCCATCCAGCCCCACCAGACTGAAGCACTGCTGGCTTATCTCCTGCTGCGGGGGAGCCCCCCCTGCTCTATCTGGACATGTTTCCCAGCCTCTGTAGAGACGGGGAGAGAAGAGAAGAGAAAAAAAAAAAAACCCAATCGACTTCTTTCCAGCAAAAACATGCCTGAGACAAATGCAGAGATAACCACTGCGTAAATATACAACACACTGGAAGCTTGAATCTGAAGAAAAAAAAACCAAGCACATAAACTCTGAAAACCTCCCACCATGCATGGGAGAGATGAGAAGCCCGCAGCCCCCACGCTGCAATTAACACAGAATGTACACATTAACACCAAATACAACACAGATAACGCCAAAACGCCATACAACAACGTAAACAAACTTGCCTGAGCAGCAGATTCTTGGCGATCCATCAGCATTCCCGCAACTTCACCTGCGAAACTTCCATGGACTCCGGAACCTTCTGAGCGTTTAATCACTGTCATATCTCCGTCCCCACACAGGACTGGCTCAGTGGATCGACATCTCCCGCAGCGAGTTGCAAGCTGGCCTCGGAGTGCTTCCGTCCGACCCATTCTTTCGGCTGGTGACTACAGTGCACAATGCAGTCACAGTGTAACGTCCAAGAGTTTCGCCGCTGATTCTCGAATCGCAGCCCATGTGCTTGCTTGGCTCACGCAATGCACACTTCCCACACCAGCTTATCAGTATCAGCTTGATAAGCTTTACCGTCTGCTCCCGTCTATTCCGCTAGTTTTGCTGTGGAAGTCCCGGATAACGGACTGACATCTGGCCCGGTCCTTGCCTGCCTTTTCTGCTAGGCAGCGCAGCTGGGTTCACGGCACCACTGTTAGAACCTGTTCTTATCACCTTGCTTCGACACCATCGTCTCACAGACTGTGAGATCACTTGACTCTCCACACCGCAAACCGGATATAGACTTCCTCAGGCTTTTTCCAATGTTTACGTTATTTATTCAGGAAACAGGAATACAGATAGATACATTCATCTCCTGGCAAAGCAGACTTCCATGTTGCGTTACAGCTACTTGAGTATCTATCCTACTGAAGATACCCAGGTCTTCTTGTATCTACTCTATGTTACATCTAGACTAACTATGTACAGCATACATTATATCAGATTACAGAAAGGAATAACATGCTTAGAAGTCCCAGTCAGCCTGGCGAGCTAGCGTGAAAGTCAAGAGCAGAAGTGAGCTCTCATAGCTCCCTCCACCTTTAATAGCGACTAGGAAAGAGTTAAATATGACATCACCTTCGCCACCCCCTAAACCAGTTTATTGGTGGACCCTACTCGTGGTGTCATCCTACACGCCTACTCGATTAATATTTAATGTCACCTTTCCTTTACTTACAGGAATGTGGATGTTTTGTAAACATGGCCAATGTTTTCTGTTCTGGTGGTGGTACATGCCCAGGTCAGAGAGACCCGCGGCCTTGTTCAGAACAGCTTCTTGGTATGTTCTAGTTCTGCTGACAGAACTGCAGATTTTCTCTCTTCAGAGAAAATCCCCTTAAAGGACAGGTCTGCTCATCAAGCCTTTTTGACTAACTCAGTCCAAATAACTGAGGCCTACTTAAATTATAACACGGATCATTCAGAAACAGCCCTATCAGTCCGCCGACAGCACGTATACACCCGCATACTGTCGGCTAAAGACCGCCCAGTGGGAGGGTCCGGCGGACCCGTCGTTTCCTTTTGTAGTGCGTGTGTACGCACCTTAAGCTGTACTACACAACCAATTCATTATATCATAATTTTTTTTTCACTTCAGTGTCTCTTTAAGGAGAATAGTAGTTACAAGTCAAAAAAACATAATTGCACTATTCCCCCTAAAATTTTGCATTACGATTACGATATGTAATTGCATATTACGATGCATAATTATGCATGGGTGTAATTTCCCCAATCTGGTGAGTCCTACTCTACCATGCAAAATGCCAGTTTTTATAAGCAGTCTAGTGGGAACTAAACCAAAAACCCTAAAATGTCAACTAGATGGGAAAAAAAGGAAATTAAAAACACCTCACCCTTCACCTAGCTACTAAACGAACTCTCTGAACATGTGCGATGCACTAATTTATATACTTAACTGTGCTAGAGGTGGGCGTGGTCATGCAGGCTCACAGGGGAAAATTATAAATAAATTACCAATTTCCTTTTTTTCCCATCTAGTTGACATTTTAGGGTTTTTGGTTTAGTTCCCACTAGACTGCTTATAAAAACTGGCATTTTGCATGGTAGAGTAGGACTCACCAGATTGGGGACACTTTGGCGCAGTTGGTGAGCTTAAGCGCGTTAAAGCGTAACCAAGAGCCCCTGTCACTGTTTTCCTGTTGTGTGCTGCAGCCCCTCTGTACTTATATATATATATATGTATATGTGTATATATATACCGTATATACTCGCATATAAGCCGACCCGCATATAAGCCGACCCCCCAACTTTTCCATGGAAAAACAGGGAAAAATGATTGACCCCCATATAAGCCGGGGGTTGGAAATGCTGGATTGGTGCAGGCCGCGTAATCCCCCCAGTGTGTCCCAGTATAGCTAGTATAGTGCCCAGTTTAGCTAGTATAGTGCCCAGTTTAGCCAGTATAGTGCCCAGTATAGGTAGGTAGTGCCCCAGTATGGCTAGTATAGTGCCCAGTTTAGCTAGTATAGTGCCCAGTTTAGCCAGTATAGTGCCCAGTTTAGGTAGGTAGTGCCCCAGTATAGCTAGTATAGTGCCCAGTATAGCTAGTATAGTGCCCAGTATAGCTAGTATAGTGCCCCAGTATAGCTAGTAGAGTGCCCCAGTATAGCTAGTAGAGTGCCCCAGTATAGCTAGTAGAGTGCCCCAGTATAGCTAGTAGAGTGCCCCAGTATAGCTAGTAGAGTGCCCCAGTATAGCTAGTAGAGTGCCCCAGTATAGCTAGTATAGTGCCCCAGTATAGCCAGTATAGTGCCCCAGTATAGCTAGTATAGTGCCCCAGTATAGCTAGTATAGTGCCCCAGTATAGCTAGTATAGTGCCCAGTTTAGCTAGTAAAGTGCCCAGTTTAGCTAGTAAAGTGCCCAGTTTAGCTAGTATAGTTCCCAGTATAGCTAGTATAGTGCCCAGTATAGGTAGGTAGTGCCCCAGTATAGGTAGGTAGTGCCCCAGTATAGCTAGTAAAGTGCCCAGGTTAGCTAGTATAGTGCCCAGTATAGCTAGTATAGTTCCCAGTATAGCTAGTATAGTGCCCAGTATAGGTAGGTAGTGCCCCAGTATAGGTAGGTAGTGCCCCAGTATAGCTAGTAAAGTGCCCAGGTTAGCTAGTATAGTGCCCAGTTTAGCTAGTATAGTACCCAGTATAGGTAGGTAGTGCCCCAGTATAGCTAGTATAGTACCTAGTATAGTGCCCCAGTATAGCTAGTATAGTGCCCAGTTTAGCTAATATAGTGCCCAGTTTAGGTAGGTAGTGCCCCAGTATAGCTAGTATAGTACCCAGTGTAGGTAGGTAGTGGCCGGTATAGTGCCCTGCTCCCCCCGCTGCTATTACCTGCAGCGGCTTCCTCGTCCCCGGCGGCGCTTCCTCTTCCCCGCTCTCATGCCTCTATGAAGAAATCACAGCAGCGCGCCCGGCGCTGCTGCTCTGATGATGCAGGGGGCAGGAAAGAGCGCGGCTCCCTGTAGCGGCGATCTGCATCGCCGTTACCATGGGAACCGCTCTTTCCTGCCCCCTGCATCATCAGAGCAGCAGCGCCGGGCGCGCTGCTGTGATTTCTTCATAGAGGCATGAGAGCGGGGAAGAGGAAGCGCCGCCGGGGACGAGGAAGCCGCTGCCGAAACAAGTAATAGCAGCGGCGGCGGCGGGGGGAGCGGGCAGGGGGTAGCGGGGGCCGCGGACCACGGACCACCAGGGAAGACTCGCATACAAGCCGACCCCCCAACTTTTGACCCCCTTTTTGGGGGTCAAAAATTCGGCTTGTATGCGAGTATATACGGTATATACAGGATCTTCTAAAAAAATTAGCATATTGTGATAAAGTTCATTATTTTCTGTAATGTACTGATAAACATTAGACTTTCATATATTTTAGATTCATTACACACAACTGAAGTAGTTCAAGCTTTTTTATTGTTTTAATATTGATGATTTTGGCATACAGCTCATGAAAACCCCAAATTCCTGTCTCAAAACATTAGCATATTTCATCCGACCAATAAAAGAAAAGTGTTTTTAAAACAAAAAAAAGTTAACCTTCAAATAATTATGTTCAGTTATGCACTCGATACTTGGTCGGGAATCCTTTTGCAGAAATGACTGCTTCAATGCGGCGTGGCATGGAGGCAATCAGCCTGTGGCACTGCCAGGTGTTATGGAGGCCCAGGATTCTTCGATAGCGGCCTTAAGCTTATCCAGAGTGTTGGGTCTTGCGTCTCTCAACTTTCTCTTCACAATATCCCACAGATTCTCTATGGGGTTCAGGTCAGGAGAGTTGGCAGGCCAATTGAGCACAGTAATACCATGGTCAGTAAACCATTTACCAGTGGTTTTGGCACTGTGAGCAGGTGCCAGGTCGTGCTGAAAAATGAAATCTTCATCTCCATAAAGCTTTTCAGCAGATGGAAGCATGAAGTGCTCCAAAATCTCCTGATACCTAGCTGCATTGACCCTGCCCTTGATAAAACACAGTGGACCAACACCAGCAGCTGACATGGCACCCCAGACCATCACTGGCTGTGGATACTTGACACTGGACTTCAGACATTTTGGCATTTCCCTCTCCCCAGTCTTCCTCCAGACTCTGGCACCTTGATTTCCGAATGACATGCAACAGTTGCTTTCATCCCAAAAAAGTACGTTGGACCACTGAGCAACAGTCCAGTGCTGCTTCTCTGTAGCCCAGGTCAGGCGCTTCTGCCGCTGTTTCTGGTTCAAAAGTGGTTTGACCTGGGGAATGCGGCACCTGTAGCCCATTTCCTGCACACGCCTGTACACTGTGGCTCTTGATGTTTCTACTCCAGACTCAGTCCACTGCTTCCGCAGGTCCCCCAAGGTCTGGAATCAGTCCTTCTCCACAATTTTCCTCAGGGTCCGGTCACCTCTTCTCGTTGTGCAGCATTTTCTCCCCTACTTTTTCCTTCCCACTGAGGTGCCTTGATACAGCACTCTGGGAACAGCCTATTCGTTCAGAAATTTCTTTCTGTGTCTTACCCTCTTGCTTGAGGGTGTCAATGATATCCTTCTGGACAGCAGTCAGGTCGGCAGTCTTACCCATGATTGCGGTTTTGAGTAATTAACCAGTCTGGGAGTTTTTAAAAGCCTCAGGAATCTTTTGCAGGTGTTTAGAGGTAATTAGTTGATTCAGATGATTAGGTTAAAAGCTTGTTTAGAGAACCTTTTCATGATATGCTAATTTTTTGAGATAGGAATTTTGGGCTTTCATGAGCTGTATGCCAAAATCATCAATATTAAAACAATAACAGGCTTGAACTACTTCAGTTGTGTGTAATGAATCTAAAATATATGAACGTCTAATGTTTATCAGTACATTACAGAAAATAATGAACTTTATCACTATATGCTAATTTTTTGAGAAGGACCTGTACATTTAATGGGCTTCCAACAGAGGAATAAGCTCTAAATACCAACTGTCAACAGCAAAAGCCACTATGCACAGAGGTTGTGGGCCTCTTGGGTCAGAGGTGCCCACTAGGGGCCCTCCTTCATCATCTTATTAGCTTTTTATTGGTTATATGCTGGTAATGAACACCTCTATATGTGCATTGAATAGTGGTAATCCTTAACAAGCTGTTTTCTTACAATGATTACACCTCATTGACCAAGGGCGTAACTAGAAATCACTGCCCCCCCCCCCCTCCTCCCTGCAAAACTTTGGATGGGGCCCCTTCTCTCTCGCCAACAGCACACACACACACAAAATTATTCCCTTTAAAGGAAACCTGGCTGAGATAAATGCATAGATTTATTTACCTGGGGCTTCCTCAAGCCCCATGTACACCATCTGCTTGATTGCTGCCCTCCCGCATTGGAGTCCACAATCCAGCCCAGTCACACTCCGCTGTGCAGTCCTGGACATGCGTGCACCCATGATCATCCTGTACAAGTGCAATTACAGCTTAGTGGACTCACTGCACATGTGCAGATTGCTTCAGGCAATGGGAGCGCAATCGGGGGACATGCACATCCGCGGGACCACGCATAAGCAGTGGAGTGCGACTGGGTTAGTCTGGTAATTTACCGGGCCACACTGCTAAAAATGGAGTGGCCCAGGAGGACAGCGATCAAGCTGGAGGAAGCCCCATGTAAGCATATATCTATACAACTATCTATAAATCTAGCTCAGGTACACTTTAAAGCAGGGGTCAGGAACCTTTTCGGCTGAGAGAGCCATAAACGCCACATATTTTAAAATGTATTTCTGTGAGAGCCATACAATGTGTTTTAAACTGGGACAGTGAGCATGTGCAGCAAAGGGCTTTCCCTGTTGCCATGGTGATGTGTATACAGTTGATCCGCCCGGCAGTCAGTGTGACTACTGCTTGTTGGTCCACTCTCTTGCTCTGCTCTGTGTTTCCCCTTTGTCTGACTGCCTGGGTAAGCCTCTGGCTTATATCCTATCTTGCCTTGCTCTGTGATTCCAGTCTGTCTGTCTGTGTGAGCCTTTGGCTTGCGTCCTATTCTGCCCTGCTCTATTGCTCCTCTGTGTCCCAGATTAGCTAGAGTGTATTCATGTATGAATATTGTAGGGGTTCTGATCTTAGTGTATATTGACCCTGGACTGTGTTTGATGTCGATTCTGCTTGATGATTCTGTACTGCGATTGTTATATTTGTATATATGTATATAGCACTGTTCATATTAAACACTAATTCATTGCAAATCTGTTTCCTGACCTTTTGTATATGCTACTAAATGTGATCAGCAAATACCCTGCTAGCAGGAAACGTGACACTTTGTATAATAATTCGTAATAACACATGAATTTACACATTATTTACACGTAATTTCATGCCGAATTTGGCGGTGAATTTCAAAGCCCCCATTATAGGCTATTGCTACCAAAAAATGCTACATATGTTAAAGTGAAGCACGTTGGTGGAGGCACCCAAAAGTATGTTATAGCAACAGCTAGATAATTTTACTCATAAAACTGGATAAAAATAAAAATAAGTAAATAAAAATGAAAAGTGATTGGGACAATGCCCGAGCTCCGCACGGCTATTGTTAAGGTTATCTGTTTTATTGACCTGAGGAAGCGGGCTGAGTCCCGAGAAACGCGTTGTCTACAG